>NC_043704.1:57388114-57533305 GCF_006229205.1 Suricata suricatta
TCTTTCTTTCTTTCTTTCTTTCTTTCTTTCTTTCTTTCTTTCTTTCTTTCTTTCTTTCTTTCTTTCTTTCTTTCTTTCTTTCTTTCAACAGCCTCCTGGCTTCCCTGGTTTCCTTCAACTGGCCACCACTTTGACCAGGTTTAGCATAATTGCCACAAGGGAAGACATGCCTCTAGTCATCAACAGCGTGAATGAATTCAGACTATAAATTTTCAAGCCAAAGTTATCATCACCATGTAGAACAACAACCTTTGTTTCTCTTTATGAACAAATCAGGCAATGACTAAGGGAAATGTAAATCTAATCCATTGATGTGAACATTGCTTAAAGTCAGAAAGTATTGAAAGGGAAAAAAGTACAGACAGAAGACAAGGGGAAAAAGGAAAAGCAAAGACAAGATATCAATTTAAGCATTGGAGGTTTGTGTTAAATAAATCATCAGTTTCCAGGAGTCTTGCAAATCTCCACGTATTTATCAGGCATATGTTGTGCATCAATAGAAAACACATATGCACCTCATGCCAAGGTTTCATTAGAATATCAGTTATTATATCTTCTGCTTCATATGAAGAAAAAATGAAGCCCATTTCTACAAACACATTAAATGCATGAGTATAATTGGGAAGGAAGAGAGACTGTTATTTGAATGACATGTTAGCCATTGATCAGCCTGCAAGAAGCAATTCTTCCAAGTCAAAAGAGACAGCTGGAAGGATGAGAGACAAGAAAAGTGAGAAGTGATGCCTTTTCAACAGAGTGACATTGAGGAGAGAGGTTGTGCCCTACGATCCTCTGTTCAACAGGAAGAGCTACTTACCATCAGGGCTTCCTGAAGACAAATGGCAAGAGATCTGGCTCCAGGAGTCAGGATCTGGGCTGGACGCCCTGAGAGAGCAGGGCCAATGGACATCTGCCTTCACTACTGAATTCCTGGCACATAGACCAGGACCTGGCATGCCATAAATGCACAGTGGGGAAGACGGTTTGACCCAGACAAAGCTAAGAAATAATTCCTCTAAAAATAACCCAATCCTCATGAGTCCTGGGAAACTTGAAGGGATAGAAGAGGTAAGAAATAGAACCCCATGCTATTCAGGAAAAGAAATTAAGAATTACTGATTATGAAGTGATGATTCAAGTAGATTTTACAGCAGAAGACCCCCAGGTATTATTAATGTCTTCCTGCATTTGCCATATTTCAAATAACATATATATATACAAATTTTATATTAAATACAATGTTAGAGTATTAGAGTATTTGTTTATTCTCTGTATATAATATAGAGTTTTACCTTAGAATATTTTGATTAATTAATCTTCTTAATACTATTTTGTAGCAAGACTGCTTGCTCTGTGTTTCAAATGTTATCTACTTTTGGAAAGTTGATTCTGTCACCCTGAAATACACCATGAAACAAATTGCCTGGAGAAATGGATACAATGTTACATGGGTTACAAGGCTAAGAAGATACATTTAAAAACCTGGAGCCAAGGGAAATAAAATAGACTTGAAAGTGAAGACAGGGTAACTAAACAGAATACTCAGGTCATGACCAGCAAATGCACACACTCACCGCTCCCCTTACATCCTTACTGATGGCAAAGCGAGTGGTGGATCACAGCACTCTTGCCTTTAAGTTTGCGTGCGGCCACCTGACTCCCCAGCCAGTGCTCCAGATACCCATAAAGAACTGACGGAGGCCGTCATTAATGATGATACTTGTTCACAATCCCAGACTTCCACCACGAGATGTAAATAGCTGCTGAAAAACTAAACCAAAAACATATCCATATACTTGACCTTAAGTTTTCATAGCCTAAGCAAAAAAAAGGAGTTTTTATTGGAGAAATGAAACTACCCTTAGAGAAGGCAACACATTTCCTACTACTTTTCATATAGACATTTTTTAATTTTTAATTTTTTGTAATTAAGTTCCTTTTCTTTAAATTGTTTTAACGTTTATTTATTTTTGAGAGACAGAGAGGCAGAGCATGAGCAAGAAAGGGGCAGAGAGAGAAGGAGACACAGAATCTGAAGGAGGCTCCACACTCCAAACTCTCAGCACAGAGCCCAATTCGGGGCTCAAACTCACTAACCGTGACATCACGACCCTCGAGATCACGACCTGAACTGAAGTCGGCCTCTTAACTGACTAAGCCACCCAGGTGTCCCTTTATAGGCTTTTTTTTTTTTAATAGAAGGGCACAGTATTCTCAAAATAGCTCTATAGGAAATGTGACAAGTTTCATGTTTTCCTGGAGAGTCACTCTGTGAACCCGAAAAGAGATCACTGAGGCCCTATTGGGTGAAAGCAATGGTCCAAGAGGCCAGCATTTTGTCCTTTGGATCTGGAGCCTGTCTGGATCCAAGGAGAGAGCAGAGAAACTATAGAGAAGTGACTGGCCTATGTGTTCTTCAAATACCACTTCCCTCGCCATACCTTTGATAATGGTTGGAAGTTGCCATATCTGGAAAAGGGCCGCTTTCTGTGTTTGCATTCTCATTAAGGATAAGATGTTATTCTTTCATAGAAAATAAAGAGGGAGGCGCCTGGGTGACTCAGTCAGTTAAGCATTCTACTTCAGCTCAGGTAATGATCTCATGGTTCATGGGTTCAAGCCCCGTGTCAGGCTCTGGCTGACAGCTCAGGGCCTGGAGCCTGCCTCGGATTTTGTGTCTCCCTCTCTCTCTGCTCATCCTCCATGAACACTCAGTCTCTCAAAAATAAATAAATGTAAAAAAATATATTTTAAAGAAAATAAGGAACACAATCAAAATTTCTCAAGGAATTTTGCCCTTGGAGGAAGGTGGGTATAAAAAACTTTATTGATTTTAAAAAGATTATTGAACACCTAAGTCAAAGAAAAACAAATACTGCATGACTTCATTTATACGTGGAATCAAACAAAGCTGAACTCATTGAAATGGAGCAGAATGGTAGTTGGCGGGGGCTGAGGGTGGGGGGGAACAGGGAGGTGCTGGTCAAAGGGTACAGGCTTCCTGGAATACGATGAATAAATTCTGGGAATCTGATTACAGCATGGTGACTAGAGTTCATAATACTGTATTGTGTACTGAAAAGTTGCTAAGGGACTCAATCTTAAATATTCTCACCACAAAAAAGAAGTGGTAATTATGTGGGGGGATGGAGGTAGTAACTGACACTATCAGGGCAGTCCTTTCACAACATGTAACTGCATCACGTCAACACACTGTACCCATTACACTCACACAATTATATCCCAACAAATCTGGGAATAAAATGAAGACATTGAGAGCTCGCAGTTTGGACTGTATCTTTCCTCTTATTATCTGTATGTTTATATACCTACATACATATGTTTGTGTATATATACAAATACACACACACTTGGAAACAAAATGTACAAATTCAAAGGTTACTTTCTTTCATTCAACAATATAATGAACATTTTCTCCAGTCTTCTACAACATGATTTTTAACAGGTGCATTAATAGTCCACAATGTGGATGCACTACAATTTATTTACTCAATTTATATTGTTGAAAATTGCATTTTTATTTTCACACATTGATGTAATAGCATGAATATACCTGGTTCTCTCCTTAGGAGGTTATCCTAAGTATATAAGAAGTAAAATTGCTGATTCACAGGATACAAATAGTTTTAAGTTTTTCAATTCATATCCTTACGCATTCTTCAAGACCCACATCGCACCTTGTGATCTCTGTTATCTCCTTATAGTCCACTTTCCACCCTCAGCCCACAGGCATAAAAAGCATCATTTTCTGTTCCCTTCCACTATGTACCTGACAGCTAGCTCGACATACTATACATGATACAGTATGGTATCATTATTTCTTCTTTTTCTATGTTTTTTATTTATTTTTGAGAGAGAGAGAGAGAGAGAGAGAGAGAGCATGAGCAGGAGAAGGTCAGAGGGAGAGGGAGACACACAATCTCAAGACAAGCCCCAGGCTCTGAGCTGTCAGCACAGAGCTGGATGTTGGGCCTGAACCCACAAACCGTGAGATCATGACCTGAGCTGAAGTCAGACGCTTAACCGACTGAGCCACCAAGGTGCCCTTGTATCATTATTTCTTAATATGGCAGTCTCCTCTCTTACCAGAGTGTGAGCTTCTTTAGTAAATAATACCCATGTCTTATTTTACTCTGTATCCCTCGCACAATATCGGACACAAAAAGCGGATTTAATCAGTACATTTTGGAAGAAGGAGTGATGAATGAATGAACAAATATAATAAATGAAAGCATGCGTCAAGAATACTATTTGGCCTTTCGGATCACTGAATTTAGGTTTTCCATTATCTCTATGTGGAGAATGCTTATCCTCTATATTGTGAAGGAAAAGACAATAATTTTTCTCACCCTTCTTCAAATTTCCCCAGTCCACCTGCTCTCCAAGCCGGCTGAATGACAAAGCAGTTCATCTCAAAGCTCACAGCACTTTTCATTGCAGAGGAGTAGACTTAGTCAAAACTCATTGTCAGTACAGGATCTGGGAGGAGTAGCCAAGTAAATAGAGATGGTGTCCTCTTGCATTATTATACAGTAGCGTTTTCTCTGACCAACATGGTTATCTTTGGGGAAAAGTATTGAGACTGCCTTATCCTGGTTATAATCTTTTATTCCCTTTCCTCAGCTGTAAAGGCCCACTCTGTAAATATGATAACATGATATGAAATTTAATCATTCATTAAGAAGGAATGCATGCCATTTCAATAAGCATATTGAGTCCCTACTTTTCACTTTTTACCACATTTTTATATGGTAATTTAACAAACCAAGAAGAAATTACTGTTACCAATTGGAAAGCAAGATAAAAGGCCATCAACTATTCAGGGCCCACCCCATCCCCCAATACACAGATTCTTTTCCTTATCATGCCAGAAGCTGTGTGAAAACAGAAACATTGGTTTTGTTCTCTGAGATCAAAAGACAAATACATCCATCTCTGTGATCTCCGCTGCCTGACAAAGGCATCCCTGCCTCATCTCGAGATAAGAAAAGGGATGATATAGTTGGCCTCTTAATCTCTGTTCATTTTTCTGCATCACTAGCAGATTTTCTTGCACAGTCCTGTCTCTTTCTATACGTACAGAGCATGCATTAGCATCAGAATCGCATGAGGAAACGTCGTGGTCAGCAGAAGCACAAAATCAGCCCCTATGCTAAGTGGTTGCCATGGATTTCCGCATCTGGGTTGTCAATTCTCCAAATACCTGCAGATGTGGACAGGCTGCTTGCTGACCCTGGGGGTACGGAGGGGCAGAATGGTGACAGCAGAAGAGGCAAAGGTGATAAGTGAAGGTACTTCAGGGCTCATGAGGGATTTTAGCTCCTCTACTACACACCTCCAGCCTTGCAGAGGAAATTGCAAATATTTGGAGGTTTTGACAGATTCCATTTTCAAGGACGACTACAGCAAATATTAATAATCAAACCAAGACATGGAGAGATCATACCCATAGCATATACTTAGAGAAACATCTAACCTTTATTTTTAAATTTTTTAAAGTTTATTTTATTTTTGAGAGAAAGAGGGAGAGCTTGAATGCAGAAGGAGCAGAGAGAGAGGGAGTCAGAGGATGTGAGGTGGGCTCTGCACTGACAGCAGAAAGCCCAACATAGAGCTCGAACTCACGAATGGTGAGATCATGACCTGAGCCGAAGTCGGATGCTTAACCAACTGCGCCTCCCAGGAGCCCCAGCATCTAACCTTTTTAAACATCTCATTCTTCATATGAAGAAAATACTAACATGGAAAATACTAATTCTCAGAGTCTGGAGCCCACTTCATATTCTGTGTCTCCCTTTCTCTCTGTCCCTCCCTCACATTCTCTCTCTCTCTCTCTCAAAAATAAATAAACATTTAAAAAAATTTTAAAGAAAATGGTAAAAGTCATGGTATTTGAATTGGGGTTTATATTTAGCAAAAAACTGGTTGTCAGTTCAAACTTTAATATTCTAGGATATAGCTACTGCAAACAGGTATTTTCGATGGGATAAGTAGAAAGGGATCAGAGGCACAAAATTAAGCATTTTTTTGAAATCTTTTGCTTTGAGTCAGTGAAATAAAATCTTGGCAAACATGTTACACCACATTGAACCGGCTGGAAATCATCTATAGTTGCAGGGCCCATGTGCAACCTGGCTATTCTTCTGAACAGAACTACCTCTACAAAGCAGTTTGTCAATCTCCATTTCTGTTAGTAAGTTGGAACTTCTGGAATTTATATGTGATTTATTCCTGTGACACAAGGAAGGGCTCACTGTCAATGGCTCATTCTGTTGCTTTCCCCAAACTCAAAAAGAACAGTATTAATCCTGGCTACCATCTAAATCCTAAAACGATACTTAAAGAAATCACATCTGGCTTCATCTGAATTTTAAATACACTGTAGAGCACAAATAGTACTCAAAACTTGACTCGAAAGAAATGTTAAAGAATATTCACTCTCTTTTTTTTAAATATAAAGTACTCTTGGAATCTTACTACTCCTACTTCCTGAAGTAAAGATTAGATGCTCAAAAACACTTGCTGATGTTCAAATTTCCCAACATAACAGAGATATTTTATATATTATTTGCCCCACTTGTCATATACCTGAATGATATAGAATCTTCTAGAACTTTGCTACTCAAAGTGCCCTCCTCACATCAGCCACATCTTGTAGATAGAGGAGGAAGCCTTGTTAGAGATGTAGGCCTTATCCCCATGATCTGCTGAATCAGAATCTGCATCTTAACAAGACCCAAGGTGATCATATACATATTCAAATTTGAAAAACATGCTTAAGAATCAAAATACGTGTTTTAATTATTTTGGGCTGCAATAACAAGATACCATAGACCCAGATGGCTTAAAGGACAAGCATTTATTCCTCAAGATCCTAGAAATAAAATAGAAATGGAAAGTACAAGATGAAGATACTGGCAGATCCAATGTCAAGTGAGGGCTGGCTTCCTTGTTTACAGATGGCCACTTTTGGGTTTTATCCTCACTTGGCAGAAAGCAGAGAATGCAAGCTCTTGTGTCTCTTTTATTAGGGTGCTAAATTCCATCCTTGAGGGCTCCACCCTCATGATCTAACTACATCCCAAAGGCCCCATGTCCTACTGCCATCACTTTGGGGATTCGGATTCTAACACATGAATTTTGGGGAAACACAAACATTTAGTCTACAACAACAGGCAAGTAAATCCCACCATTTTTTTGGCTAGACTTCCATGAGATAAAAGCAAATATGTGAAAGTCTATAAGGACAAATAAGAACTAATTTCACAGGAAAATGAAGTGAAAGCAGACTACGTGGTGTGATTTAACTTTCTCACAACAATTAAGTTGGAACAAGCCTAAGACAATAGCTGTCGCATATGCTTGCCTTTTTACCAATCTCCATGCCATAAAAGCTGAAACAGCCACTGGTACTATTCTAAGACCTACTACACCCTCTTTGAAGAAATCTCTCCTTGTACCCAGCTCTGTGCTACAGATTTTAAATGAATTATCCCGTTTACTTTCATTCAAATAATCATTCTATGGTACTCCAGTTTTATATCCCTATTTCTTCTGAGGACACAGAAGCTACCAAAAAGTTTAGATGACCCAGGACCAATTTGAATGGAGGTGGATGAGTAAGCAGGAAACAAACAAAAAAAATGTCCTAGGCCTCGGGTTCCATATTTGGCAGCTACTGTCAGTAGAGACTTTGCACATTTCTTTCTGGTAGGCAACTCAGAGGGGCCCATGGTTGTAAAAAGAGCAAACGCCAATAGATCAAGTGTGAAAGGCCTCCCATCGCAATGGAGTGTGGTCAAGATAGTGTGGATCACAGAGCAAGCCAGGCAAGAACCAAGGAATAGGCTAGAATGGGGATGTGAATTTTATGGTAATGACATCAGGGGCCTCTTGGAATCAGGTAGAAAGCTGGATTGGAAGTCTGTAGAGCTCGATGTTGAGGCAAAGCTGAACAGTCATTACTGTCGGCCATAACTCACTGTTTGGATTGGCCTCCATCCTGCCTTCAGCCATAACCTGATAAAAGCCACCTTCTGATAACAAGTGGACTCTGACAAAATGCTGTTTGTCTGTTGCCCATCCTGTATAACTTTTAACTGGCATCAACCTTAGTGGCAAGGGTCCTCAGAAGTTTGAGTTTTGAATTCCAATTTGTGCCAAACAACATCGACGGGCTCCAACACATGCAGGCATATGCATACTTTAAAATATATAGTTAATTATATTTATGTAATTATAATTCTCCTCACTTCCAGGTGCTCTAAGGAAAGTTCTGCTCAGATGATATGGTAAGTGTTAATGACAGCTAGGCTGGCTGACTTATCACTTCTATAAATATTGCCTTCTGGTAATGCTGATTCTCTAGGCACAAATATTTTTTTAAAGAATGGAGGGCTGGGATTTTGGGGGAAAAAGTTTATATTTTTACATGTTCTTATGGTTTTAGCTATGCATAGTTAATAAGAACAAGCTTTTTAAATTCTAACAGTTATCCTTTTCAAAAGAATACATTGAAGGCTTTTTTCCTATTTTTACTGGGTTTGGCCTATATCTGTTATGCATGAAAAGTTAAGAAAACTTTTTCTTTTTACTATGAACGTCCTATAAACCATGTAAATAAACACAGGTGAAAATTAATGTATCTCATCTGCAAAGCTGCATCATTTCTTATTGTGTTTGTGGGGGGTGAAAAAGCTTGTCTGGGATTGTCCCCACAGAAAACCACGTAGATGCCAGGAAGAATCCTAGAAAATCCTCAGAATGGAAGCTTAAGTTCTATGTACATTCGGACTTATCAGTTCTCATATCAAGTAGCAATATATTCTGCAACGGTAATAACTGAGGCAGATCGCTTTATGGAATATTGACGTGAATTTTGCATACATTATCTCATTTAATGTTTACAGTAACCCTAGGGAGAGAAACTAACGTTCTTTGGTGGTCTGATGCATTGAAGCCCAGAGTTTATTTCTGAGCATAACACAGGGAAGAAATGATGGAAACTTAATTCAAATCCAGGGAGGCTGACTCTGAGCCCAAGCCCGTAGCTGTCATACTATGTTGATCCGAAAAGAGGAAAGAGGTTTCCGAAACTCCATTCCAGGACAGCAGCGGAAGCTTCCAACAGGTCCACTAAGGAAGGCAGAGGGCGAGGAGTTCTCTCCAACATCAGCTCCCTCTACCTGCTCAACCACTTGAAAGAGAAATCCAGAAGCAAGAACATTTTCACCTTTTCTTAAGAGGATTAATTTGTTGTGGGTTCAATGTAGAACAAGGAAAACAATAATTAATGTTCCTAAACATGGACACATATGCACTAAGAATGGCTACTTGGCATCTCTCTGTTTTCCAGAAAGGTGAAAGAGGGAAAAGAGAAAAACCTGGACCAAAATGACGGCAAAAACAATTAAAAGCAGGCTTCCTGTCATCAGAAGCTCAAACTGAATTATCTAGATAACGGATGATGCTCTAAGTCCTGCTAATAGAGCTAAAATGCCAGGGCAGTGATTTTTTTTTTTTGAAAAGCAAGATCTGAATGTTTCCCTGAGTAGGTTCTGAGAATAATTGACATCTTTATGCTACACTTGTTTTATTTTACAACCTATACACCTCCAATCTCCCCTAGCTAATTATCAGCTCCTCAAGGTCGGGGAAACAGTTCTCTGTATTTTGGTATCTCTTATCCAATGCCAACATGTTAAAGGAAAAGCGCAGGCAGTAGTCTTTCCTCTCTCCATCTTCCCCTCCCCCTGACCTTGCTCTGCTCAGTCATTATTTGCCGCCAACTACAACAGAAATAAGACTCGGTAAAAAAGCATCTATAAATGAGAGTCACACGGTTTTTACCATTCTTGCTATCAAAACCTGACTCCACCAGTCAAGAAGATCCCCCAGTTCCAGTTTGTATACAGAATAAGATTTGAGGATATCTTTATTTATTTATTTATTTATTTATTTATGTTTGAGAGAGAGAGAGAAACAGTCTGAGCAGGAAAGTGTCAGAAAGAGAAGGAGACACAGAATCTGAAGACAGGCTCCGGGCTCTGAGCGAGCTGTCAGCACAGAGCCTGATGTGGGGCTCGAACCCACAAACTGTGAGATCATGACCTGAGCCAAAGCTGGAAGCTCAACCAACTGAGCCACCCAGGTGCCCCTTGAAGGGATCTTTAATTCAAGTTTCTGGTGAGATGGGTGAAGGCAATGTCAAGTGGAATCACATCTTCTGACACGTGTTCCAAATGCTCTGCACATATGAATCACTGTCACTATGAAGAATATCCAGGGGCGCCTAGGTGACTCAGTCAGTTAAGCCTCCAACTTTGGCTCAGGCCATGATCTAATGGTCCATGGGTTCAAGCCCCGTGTCTAGCTCTGTACTGACAGCTCAGAGCCTAGAATCTGTTTCAGAATCTGTGTCTCCCTCTCTCTCTGCCCCTCCCCTGCTTGTTCTCTCTCTCTCACTCTCACACTCACTCTCTCTCTCTCTGTCAAACACAAATAAACACTAAAAAAATTAAAAAATTTAAAAAAGAATACCCAGAGGGTTGCTATTCACTAAGAAACTTAAGGAAATGGTTCTGGCTTTTTCCCATGAACATCTGGGACATCTATTTCATTCAAAGCTGGGGCATCCCTGGTCCCGTGGACTTGGCAACACAGATTGAAGTTATTGCAACATTTGTTCTTTTTCAGAAATGCAGGTTATCCCACTGTTGCCATGATCTCTGTATCACACCTATGTGTTAACTTCTGTACTTTGAAGCACAGTTGTTAAGAATGTGTTTGTTCCCTCCAATAAGCTTGGAAAATATTACCTGATGACTTATTTTCCTTGTTAGCTCCCTTAAATACCAAAGCGAGTAAGAACCCAGCCTCAGACTTGCAGACTATAGATCTCAATTCTGCGGGACTGTGGAAATAGTACTTAACTTCTCTCAGCCTGTGCCTTTATCTAATTTGTATGCAAGTGGTTATTTCAGAGGGTCAGTGGGAAGATACAATGACACATACAGGATGCCTAATATAGTGTCTTACATACAGTGACAAGTCAGTTAGTGTTAGGCTTTATCATTATCTTTCCTTCTAACCCCTTAATGCTTGAGTTGCATTTATCATATCCCTCTTTGCCAGCATCATGAACCTTCCTGGATATCATTCTAAAATGGTACCCTAGAGTCAGTTGCTTCATAGCAAAGTATTGGAGAAGATCATTTGAGACACTGCATTACAATGTCACACCAAGTGTCCCTAATGTACAATTTCCCTTTTCATGGAACTTTATTCACTTCTCTTCATTCTTAAGTTGACCCCACCTATCTCAACCTGTTTGGGTTTTTTTTCTCTTTTCTTTTTTTTTGTGCTCACTGCAGCTTGAAGGCAATCCCATCAATACGTTTTAGTCTTGCACTCTCAGGTATGATTTATTGTATATCTGCAGGGCCCGGGTTAAAATAGTCTAAATATGATTAGCTATGAACAAAAGCAATACACGATAAAGAATGACACAGCCACTGTCTTGTCCTTCAGGGCATTAAGGGTGATCACATTTTCCTATTTCATTGGAGGAAAGCTCATTGTCCTGAAGGTATTAGAACAATGTGATTAAATGTTACTGTGTATAATTTGATATTAGGTATTACCTGCATAATACCTATGTCTTCCTGTCACTGAAGCTAAACCATTTGCAAACATTAATGGTGTGCAGTTGAATGCAAACCATTTTCCTTTGTGTCTCCTTGGCTATAGTGAAGTTAAAATGACAATAATAATCATAAAATGTGTTTTGTTTGCAACACAAATAATTAGAAATAATGATGAATAATAGCTTTTATTAAAAATTAGAGTAAATAACAGATGGTTGAACCCTTGGATACCCCAACAGAAAAAATCTGTGGTGTTTCTAGCTTGAGCACTTTGGGAGATGTGTATGGTACTTACTTTCTGGTAACAGCGTGCAGCATTGTTAAGCTTGATTAAGCAAATTTAATTAGTGTTAGTCAGTGCATTTTTGTAAGTATATAAAATATATTCCAGTTTAGGCATGGCTGTTAATATTTAATTTATGAGATAAAAGTTAAAACGTAGCTATAAAATATTAAAATTGCAATAAACCAAGAGTGGAGCACATGGGTGGTGCAGGCAGTTAAGCATCCAACTACTGATCTCAGCTCAGGTCATGATCTCATGGGTCATGAGTTCTGGCCCCACTTCCAGCTCTGTGCTGATGGCATGGAGCCTGCTTGGGATTCTCTCTCTCCTTCTCTTTGCCCCTCTCCCTCTTTTTAAAAAAAGTTTTTTATGTGTATTTATTATTGAGACAGAGAGAAACAGAACATGAGTGGGGGAGGGGCAGAAAGAGAAGGAGACACAGAATCTGAAGCAGGCTCCAGGCTCTGAGTTGTCAGCACAGAGCCTGCTGTGGGGCTCAAACACACAAACTGTGAGATCATGACCTGAGCCGAAGTCAGATGCTTAACTGACTGAGTCACCCAGGCACCTCTCTGCCCCTCCCTCTTGTGCACACATGCACATGCTTTCTTTCTCTTTCTCTCTCTCAAAATAAACTTTAAAAAATTTTTAATTGCAATAAACCACACTTAAGGAAATTGATTTTGGGATTAAATTTTCTCAATTATTTTTTAGCCCTACAATTGACAGGAAATTACTGGTAGTGTTTTTCTGTTTCTTCTGTTTTGCTATTATACAACAGGTTGCAGAGGTAACAATGAGCCATGGATTTCCACTTGAGGATATCTAAATGACCTAGGACCACATTACTCTATAACCAGGCTTTATAACATTCTTCAAACCTGGGTTTATTAATGTATAGGATTTACATATTTAGGGTCCTTGAGACTAAAGATAGGAGGAAAATCTAAAATCAAGATCTTACCATAGAAAATAAAATGACTGTAGGAATAAAATTTTAATGATAAATTAATTAATTTTAAAACTCAGAAACTATTTGAACAAGATATTTTCAGTGTTGGAGGAAATGATATCCTGAACGAACTTGAGACTTTTCAGATATAAATTAATACATTTAATGCTAGTCATTGATAATTAACTAGTCTCCGGCAGAGTACAAGGCCATCTGCTCCATACAATTAGCATTCCTGAAAAATGCTGCAGCCTGATAAGGAGTTTTCTAGAATTTATATGTCGCAGTCAACCATGTTAAAAGAAAGTTTTGGGAAAACATCATTATATAACCGTGTTTAAAATTATTCTGTCTCTCAGACTCTTGTTTTCTCAGACTCTCTCTTTTACTTTCTTTCCCTCTTCTGCATCAGCTACTGTGAAGTTTAAAGAAAGTTGGTTTAATAAAGTGTGTGAATGTGCGAGTGTGTGTGTGCGTGTGTGTGCGTGTGTGTGTGCACGGAGGCAGGAGGAGCACTGAGCTTAGCGGCATTATAGGAAAATGGAGTATCGACTGTTATCCCTTATCCCCAAAAGAAAAGTACGAAATCTCAACAGGATCTCTAAAAACCGTAGCCACACACGATGTTCCCAAGAGCATGCCGTGCCACATAGAGAGATCTCTCCCTACTGGAGTAGAAGCTGAGACTGTAGACCTTATAGGTCCTTGACTAAGGATATAGGGAAGAAGGGAGTGTGAAAAAAGGAAAAAAAAATTATATAGCTTCATGGTTAGGAGGTAAATATAATGTCAGAATGGGAGAGGTATCCACGTTCAGAACACTCATTTCATTTATTCATTCAGTCAATATTTGTTCATATGTGAGGCACTATGTTAACTACACGGGTTACAACACTGAGGGACAATCACACAGTCATTACTCTTCATGGAAACTTTGGATGACAACCAGAGGTAAGAGTCAAGAAAATCCCACAAAGTCATTTTCTGACTCCTATCTACTTCTCTTTTGTCTTGCCTCTCATCACTCTGGACTCAACACATTTGTCCCATCTATACTAACTTAATGGAGGCATCACCCAGGGCATCATCAGACTTTCTTGACTTTATCACCTCCTCTGGGAAGCTCTTTGATTTCACTTTTTCGGGTTTGGTGCAAACCACATGATCTCATCCTCTTCTGTGGGTAAATACAAAAACCTATGTGCATATATGTCTATATCCGTATATATATTTCTTTTCTTCCTCTTAGTTTCTTTAAAAGCCACATGATACTTGGAAGCAAAAAGTATAACCCTGTATTGTTGGGTATAAAACTATACCTATGTTTTAGATCTATCTAATACTTCATTGTAAGCAATTCAATGCTCACTTTTAGTATTCCATTTTAATTTGTCTAATTTTTGACTGTATCTCTTTGTGTTTTTTAGCAGCTGTTTTAGTAATCATAAAACACATACTTAACTTTTCACACTCTATTTAAAATCATATTTTGCCATTTCAATTGTAATATAGAAATCTTACATATTATATGGCCCTATTATTCTCCCTTTTTTATATTATAGTTGTCACATATATTGTATTCGTATACACTGAAAACTCCATCAGACAATATTATTCTTTTTGCATTCAACTGCCAAGTGTAAAGAACCAAGATTTTTCCACTATATTTATGAATTATTTCTCTTCCTTTGTTCCTGATATCCCAATTTTTTTTATCAGTTTTAATATTTTTCAGTTCAAAATTTCCATTTGGTTCTTCTTTATATTGTGTATTTCTTTTTCAATTCTTTTAATTTTAGCTTATCTCTTCAAGAATGTTTGTGATCAGTCTTTCAAAATTTTATAATAGCTGCTTTAAAGTCTTTGTCAAGCCATGTCTATGGCATAACAATTGCCATTGGCATCTTTCTCCATGAAAGCTGATATGGTTTTTTGTGACCTTTGTGTGCACAATACTTTTTTTACTGTATTTTGGATGTTTTGACTATTTTCCAGGGTGCCTGAATGGTTCAGCTGGTTAAGTGTCCAACTCTTGATTTAGATTCAGGTCTTGATCTCATGGTTCATGAGTTTGAGTACCGCATCAGGCTCTGTGCTGACAACACAGAGCCTGCTTGGGATTTTCTCTTTCCCTCTCTCTCTCTCTCTCTGCTCTTTTCCCTCTCCCTCTTTCTCTCTACCTCTCTCTCTCTCCCCGCATCTCTCAAAATAAATAAACATTAAAAAATGAATATTCCCTTATGAGAAGCTCTATCGCGTTTAAACCCTGTGGGAAATATTGGTATTTTTGTGTTAGCAGGAACTTGACTTGATTCATGGTCTGTAGCTCCCAGGCCAGTTCAGTTATCAATGTCTTTGAGTCAGGGCTTCCAGATGAAATACAGAATGCAAAATATTGCATGAGACATACATATTCTAAAAAAAACATATTCTTTGTTTATCTGAAATTCAAATTCAACTGGCATAACTGTATTTTTATTTGCTAAATCTAGCAACCCTATTTGTAGTACTATTGGGATTCTTCCTACATGTTAGCTACCCAGTGGCAGTCTATAACTTATTTCTCAAATAAGAGAACTATATTTGAGAAATATCTATTTGTCTCTATCTTGGTTCTCAAAGCTATTGGTGTGCTAATAACGATCAGATTCCTGTAAATGCAAATTCCAGGAGCACATCTTCTCATGCTTTCCTCTTTCTGTTATTTCTCCAGTAGTTTCTGACTTTCTGTAACTCCTCTTTTCCATCCCCTGACTCATGTCTATAATTGTACTACATCCTGTCCCATGTGGAGGGAGGCCACATAGACAGGAAAGTAAAAACTAACAGGTTTTGTCCATGTCCACATGGAGCCACAGTTATACCAAAAGGAGAGGAAGATGGCTCTTTCTAGCATACGTCTGCCCTCACTGCACAGGAGCCTTGGTCTGGGGATTTAAGGGAGAGGGAAAGGACACTGGGCACCATGCCTGAATGCTTGTGTCACCCCTAAATTCATAGGTTGAAATTCTAACTTTCTAGAAACCTTGGGGAGGTAAGTCATGAGGGCTGAGTCTCACGAATGAGATCAGTGCCCTTATATGAGAACTCCCTTACCTCCCCTCCATGTGAGGACACAGAGAGAGGTCAGCGATCTAAAACCTGCCAGTGGGCTTTCACCAGATAGTAAATCTGCTGGTGTTCTGATCTTGGACTTCCCAGCCTCCAGTACTGTTGTTTATAAGTCACTGAGTCTATGGTATTTTTGTAATAGAAGTCCAAACAGACGAAGACACTGGGTATCCCCCCCACCCTGAGATTTAACATTTCCATTTTCTACTCCTCACCCCAGAACTCAAGGACTTCTCCAAGATCTTTCCTTTTATTTCCCACATCAGGGTTACAGATTGATGAATTCAGGCTGGGAGATCAGGAAGAGAAATAAACGGCAAACTCTCTGCCAGTTCAGTAGTCCTTCAGAATCTGGTATTCTCTCTCTCCCAATTTACATGCTAATATTTACTTTTCAGAGTTCTGTTCAGGGGAAGCTACCTGTTTTTCTCTCAAGTTTTCATAGCTGCTTTCTGTAGAAGAAGAACATTAACACATTTATTTGTTCTTAGCAGAACCAGAGCCTTCACTGTTAAATCTGGGATATTATAATCCCTATAGAAACCAACAAAAGATAAAGAAAATATATATAGGGAGGAACCGAGCCAAAAATAAATTACAATAGTATACTAAAATAATTTTTTTCACCTAAAAGAATACAAGAGAGGAGAAGCAGAGGAACTCAAAAAGAAATGACAAAAATAAATAGCAAGACAGCAGACCTAAATACAACCATATCAATAGCTACATTAAATGAAAATAGGTTTCTGCCCAAGTTACTTGGTAAGACTAAAGATTAGCAAAAACATCCTGTCAGCAGTTCCTCAAAATTTAATTTAGCCTGGAGCTGAGAGAATGGAGGTCAAGAACAGCCTTAAGTATTCAAGATGGCTGTCTGCAGGAGAGAGAAGGTGAGGAAGGGAACTACCTGGAAGAAGTCTGGGAAGAGACCATGCCTAGAGTGGACATGGAAGTCATTCTTGAAAAAAATGTAGCCCTCATGACTTTACCTACTACTGGATCTCTAAGTTTATTTTGTTAAGCAACATTTGGGCAATAGATCTTCCTTTAGATCAGACCCTTCTTAGTATTATTAAAAAATCACTGAGACTAGCCAAAATCTTTGGCAACTGGACCTTAGTTTGAATAAAGTGTTCACATACAATCAGGTGTTATGTTTCTAAAGATGATAGATAGATGATAGATAGATATTCATCAAAAATATGCAAATTAGCTATTACTGTCCATTTTATCATTGAAGGAAACACACAGTTTAATGGGGTAAATAACTTTCCTGAAATAGTACAGCCAATGAAGAAGTGGAGCTTGGATTTTGGAACCAAAATTTTCTTTAAATTAAATCCATGCTCTTTTGTTAACCAATGCTTTCTTAGCAGCTATAATAGATAAAGTGAAGATATTTTATTTTTGGGAGTCTGTGTAGGACTACAGCAAGACAAATTTAAACTTCAACAACCCAAAGATGGATGAAAAAGAACAAAAGAGACTGAGGTTCTTTTTAACTTACTTCTCAAGGTTCATATCATATTTCCAGCTTTAAGGAAAGGAAGAAATGCCTGGTTGATGACTGAAGGAGTCAACAAGTGAAACAGATATCAACATTTCATGAACAACCAATCACTGAATCCATGTCAACAAGCACAAGGTCATTTATCTGGCATTTATGCAATTAAAATGGATCGTTCTTTTATAAAGGCATTATAACTGCTGAAAGCAAAATATCTGACATCTGTAACAAGTGTTAATAGTTAAAAGGCAAGGGGCAATGTAAATAAAACTGTATTAAAATCAAAATCAAATTGAAATTCTAGCAACACAAAGTATCTAGAAATGAGCTTTTTGCAGGACTTTAAGTTAATAAATAGAATTCTAAATGTATTCAAATGTTTTTAAATCTTTTAACGAGAATTCTGCATTCCATTTTTTTAAGACATCGCAAACTATTTTTAATTCAATCATATTGAGAGCTGTTTTCTTTTCTGTGCTGAACGGCAATAAAGATATACACCATTCAATTTATTTTGGGGGAAGAGAGCTTGAAAATATACATGCATTTAAACAGAAACATATAAATGATGTGACCTATGTTCCCACATCATATATAAAAGCTAGGGACTCCATACCTCAGAGTTAGCATTAATGCATCTTTGGTGTTCCTGTACTATGCGCTGCAGTGGTTTAAAGTGAAGTTAAGCCAGATCCCATTTGCAGCAATAAAACTCTCTTTTGGGCACCTGGGTGGCTCCGTCGGTTAGGTGTCTGACTTCAGCTCAGGTCATGATCTCAGGGCTGGTGGGTTCGAGCCCCCCCGGGCTCTGCTGACAGCTCAGAGCCTAGATTCTGCTTTGGATTCTGTGTCTCCCTCTTTCTCTGCCCCTCCCCATGCTCATTTATGCTTTGTCTCTCACTTTCTCTAAAAAATGAATATTAAAATTGAAAAAACCCACCCTTTTTATTGAAGACCTAGTCATCCTTAACATCCCTGGAAGCTAGTCAGTACCATCCCATGTGTTTGAGAATAGGATACTGTTACCAAATTGCTCAGCAACAGTAGGCACTGTAAATTCACTCCCCAAAATTACTGGCACACAGTGAACATGGCATCTAATGAAGGAAACTTGATAGCCACCTTCTGAGGACATATGAACTAATCCCTAATCCATCTACCTAATTTTTAGGATTCCTAAAAAGAAAGAGAAAAAAAACACCCTAATATTTTATGAAGCACTTAAATTATACCATGAAATTAAAATTTTCAATGAAATTATTTCATTTAAACCTTACAGCTAAGCCCCTTTTACACAGATAAGGAAACTGAGACTCCAGTTTAATAAGAGAATTCCACCTGTCATATAAAACAGAAAGCCTAAGGTCCCTTGTGGTGGTATACTATGAAATCCTAAATGTTGGCAGGTGTTAACACTACCAACATATGAATTTATTCCACCCATTGTACCAAGGTCCAAGCACATTGCACTAAGGTCCTGCAGAGAAACAGAATCAATAGGATGGGGAGAGGCTGGGTGGAGAGAAGGGAGAAGGAGGTTGAGAAAGAAGTAGAAAAGGAGAGAGACAGAGAGAAGGAAAAAGAAAGAGACAGAAAGAATAAGGAATCTATTCACATGATTATGGACACTGACAAGTTCCAAGGTTTGTAATTAGCAAACTGGAGAGCCAATGGTGTAGTTCCAATCTGAAGGCCAGCAGGCTCTAGACCCAAAAGAGACTATGTTTCAGTTAAAGTTTGAAGCCTGGAAAAAGCTGATGTCTCCACTCAAAAGCAGGTAGGCAGGTAGGGCTAGCAGGAGCAATTCCATTTCATTCATACTTTTTGTTCTATTTATGCCCTCAACTGATTGGATGAGATCCACCTATCTTAGTGAGAGAAATCTGCTTTTATCCAGCCTCCTGATTCAAATGTTAATTGCATTTAGAAACATGCTCTCACAAACATTCTTAGAAAAATGTTTGACCAAATATCTGGGCGCTTGTATCCCAGTCAAGTTGACACAAAAAAATTAACCATTACACACATACTAGATGTGAGGGATCATTTACATTACACTGTATTCTTTCAGCCACTGTACCAAACTGTTGATTTTACTAATAATATTAACAACTGCAAAGAAGTATTATGGGTTTTATTGCAACCTGTCTCAAGACCAACGTAGAGATTGTTTTAAATGTGATGGTTACCATAACCTTCAGTGGTGCCTACCAGCAGTGGCAGATGTGGCATTTAAGGAGTTTAAAATCTGTCCTACAGGAATGCACAAGGATGTTTACAATATATATGTGGATTCTGCTTTATTTGTATTATTGAAAGTTTAAACCAAAGTAATGAGTTAAATATTGTGCTGCTCTATCATGGAATACTACATAATCATTAAAATAATTCAATCTTTTAGGGCACCTGCGTGACTCAATCGGTTGGGCATCTGATTTCAGCTAAGGTCATGATCTCATGGTTCGTGAGCTCAAACCCCATGTCAGGCTCTGTGCTGACAGCTCAGAGCCATGAACCTGCTTCAGATTCTGTGTCTCCCTGTCTCTCTGTTCCTCCCCTGCTCATGCTGTCTCTCTCTCTTTCTCTCTCTCTCTCAGAAATAAATAACATTAAATCTTTTTTAAAAAATAATTCTGTTTTATTTGTGTATAAAATATTCATAATAAATTGCATGGTTATATTTGCATTTTATACATGTGCATGCACAGATAAAAATCTGGAAGTTTACAAACTGCAATGGTTTCCCTAGGAGGAAATGTGCTGTTATTGTTGTGAGAAGGGAAAATTCCTGCCATGTGGCTAGGAACTGAGGGTGACCTCTAGGACAAGAGAGTGATTCTTTGCTGACAGTCAGCAAGAACATGAGAACATCATTCCTACAACCACAAGGAATTGTATCCAGCTAATAACCTGAATGGATCTGAGAAGACTCGGAGCTCCAGATGAGAATGAAGTCAGGCTGATACCCTGACTTCTGCCTTGTGCACAAGGACCCTGAGCAGAACACCCAGCTAGTCTGTACCTGGACTCCTGACTTACATACCTATGAAGTGATGAATGTGTTTGGCTGCTAAACTTATAATAACTTGCTACACAGGATTAGAAAACAAATACAATCATTTAGCATAATACAGAAACACTTGTGTATTCCCAACGAAAAACCCATAATAAATAGATTCACAAAATAATCTCTAGATTTCCTATGTCGAATTGTGTTTTGAAATATGTTCCTGAAAAGAGCTTTAATCCATATATCAAGCCAAAAAATGTCTTAAAGCTGCACAGATTTCAAATCATCTGCATTTTTAGTTTTAAAAATATGTCTGAATATATTCAATTAACTAACATGCAGGACCAAACAATAGATTTGATTGAGGATTGGTAAATTGTGATTGAATAAACTAACTCTTGCAATGTTTCAAAAACTTTTATTCACTTTTATTTCAAAACATCTCAAGGCATCAAAGTAAACTGTGGAGTCTTGCCTGACAGCATTCTACACAATTGGATTCTGGTTTTCTTCTCAACCTGTGACCTGACCTCACCTATTGACCTCACCATATTGACTGTCTACTTACTGTTTTCTTCCCTTTCACTGTGTCTTTCTTTGCTCAAGACACTCCCTCAGGCTGCTTCTCAGGTGGAAGTCTTACGAGCTACACAAGACCCCTCAATTTCACTCTGAAGTCTGCCCTTCTTCTTACACACTACCAATAGAACTGTTCTCACCTTCCCCACATTCCAATGATTTGTTGGTTTTTATTATGATAAAATACACTGTCACTTGCTTTGTTTTAGATTTAAGTATGCATTGATGTCACCATCAACAGGCCACGGGTTCCAAAATGTCAGGGACTGTCCTCTACCTGATCCACAGTGCCTGGCAGAGCGCTATATAATTAGTTTATGGTCAAGAAGTGACTACTGCATTTTTTTTAAATTTCCATCATATCAATCTATAAGAAGAAGATACACACCACGAGGTACATAATTTTAACTTAGGGAAGGCTGAGTCAAAATAAAAGTCTGAAGAGAAACAGAAGGAAAAATTTAGGTTCTTATACATGGGGTGAATGATTTTGTGCCGCGATTGAACAGATCATAACAATTGCTAAGTGAAATTGGAAGCACAATAAAAAAGATTCAGAACAGGAAGAAGGTCATATCTAAGACCTAGAAATAAAGCACATTATATATAATATTCATTACACCTCTACAGTTTCTGCTGTAATGTTTTACATTATTCAAGTCTTTTTATCACTGCTTATGACAATATTTGCCTCCCTTATGAATTCATTTTCAATACAGTCCTGTACTGTGGTTGAATTTGAAAGATATTCTAATTTAAGATTATCAGAATTGGACAGAGGACTATACTGACTGAATAACAGTTAGGAAGTTTAATGCATATGAAATTCAAAATGCCTCAAACATAACTAAAATCACAGCAAGCCCAAGGGAAATATAAAATATTATGTACTAGTAACAGTTTACTATCTCTAGTTCATATGCAATTACTTTACACTTTCTGAAAATAATGTTGATGTACTTATATAAAATACAAATAACATAAAATTCTGGTTAAGATGCTCCATTCATTCAGCTAACTGTTCACTGAGTACATACCATCTACAAGATTTAGTACTATATTCTGTAAAGGATACAAATATAAAGGCAAATACAAGGAGTAAAGAGGGGAGAAAAGACATAGAAAGTTAACTAAATTGATAGTGTGCTCTATCTATGCTAGGCCCTGACTTGGAATAGTGACAATAATAACCAGTACCTACTGAGTGTTTATTGCATCTAGATACAATTGTGAGGGCTCACATGGATTGCATCATTTAATCTTTAGGACAAATCTACAACATTAGAATTATTATTTTTCCCATTTTTCAGATGAAGAAATTGTTGGATAGCAATTAAGTAACTTCTAAATGTTGAAAAGCTAGGAATTTCCAAGGTGAAATTTGAATTTAACAGGCAGACACTTGGTACTTACAGTCTACATTATGTACTTCTCCATGGGTTGCATCATCTCCATGTTACAGAGCTGGAATTGGTAGGTTCAGGAGGTTAAAGGGGTTTGCCAACCTCGTATCTCTGATCAATGATAGCACTCAAAATTAGATCTGTCTTATTCCAGATCCTTTGCCAACTCCTCTATATCACCTCCAAAACTACACAAGATAAAATATTAATGAAATATATTCAAACTGTATTCTATCCTTTCTATTATTGAAATCCAACTGCATTTCTTTCTGACTGTTTGAAATTAGGCAAGTCACCTAATTCCTATCTGCTTTCATTCTCGCATCTTTTTATCAATCATTTTATAAATGAGTATAACAATAATTCATGCCTAAAATAATTTGGGGTTGGGGGATTGAAGATGATAGATTGTGCAATTGAATAGTAACTTGCACAAATGTATTATCATGGTTAGGATTATCATTATCACTACTAATATTACTATTTGTAAGTCATTATGCTTAGGAAGATACGGACCATATACAACTACTACCACTATGGATTGAGCACTGAGCTAAGCATTGTTTCAGCATTATCTCCCTCCAACAGCAACCATGTTACAAATGATGAAATAGAGGTTTCAAAAAGTTAAGGAAGTTGCCCAAGATCACACAGCCAATGAGTAGTGGACCAGATATCAAACCTGGGTTTATTGACTCGAAAGCCCACAGGGTAGCATGTGATCAGTGTCAAAAGAAAGGTGTAATCCAAGTACTGAAGATGTTCAGAGAATGTGGACCACTTCTTGCTTAGATGGCCAAGAATGGTTTCCCTGTGTTGGTTGATGGTTGAGACAAGCCATGAAGGTGAGCAGAATTTCAACAGGTGAAAAGTGCACCTTTTAAAGGACAAAACAAGTATACCTGAAACAGCATGAACAAAAATCTGGAGATGGGCTATAATCCATCTGACATTGTATGGAAGAGGTAGAAGAAAGAGCTGAAAAGATGAGTTAATGTAAACTCCATGAATGCATGGCTTATGCTTCTAGAACTGTGCTATTTAATGCAGGAGCTGTGAGATCTATATGGCTCATGCAATGTGACTGGAGAGACTAAGGAACTGAATTTTAAATTTTATTTCATTTTGATTAAGTTTTTATTTATTTTGAGAGAGAGAGCACATAAGCGGGGAAGGGACAAAGAGAGAAGGAGAGACAAAATCTCAAGCAGGCTTCCTGCTGTGTGCACAGAGCCCAACATGGGGCTTGATCTCATGAACCTTGAGATCATGACCTGAGCCAGAATCAAGAGGTGGACACTTAACCAACAAGAGCCACCCAGGAGCCCCTTTAAAGTTTTATTTCATTTTAATAAATTAAAATTTAAATCTAAAAACTGGTACTCAACTCAGTTATGGAAAACACAATCAGTATGTTTGGAGCAACTTAGAGGTGTGTGTCCACTTTTCCAACTGTGTGTCTCTTAAGATCTAAATCCCAATTAAGGGTCTTCAATGAAAATTTACCATCTGAATTACAATGTGATATAAGTATAATGCATTCTAGGTTCCTGAAATGTATTAAAAAAGGATGTAAAGTATGTTATTAATAATTTTAATATTAATTATATTTTGACATTTTATATGTTAGGTTAAATCAATGTATATTTAAATTAAATTTACCTATTTATTTTTATTTTTTTATATGGCTACTAAAAAATTTTAAATTATGTATGTGACTCACATTACATTCCTGTTAGAAGTGTTCTAGCCTGTTCTTGGTATACAGTAGGCACTCAATAAAACACTTGCCAACCAACTATAGTAAGAACTAGACTATAACCTCAAAGTCAGGCTGGAGACTTTGTATTTTTTTCAATAGAAAGATAACCACTGACACTTCTCAGTAGTGGAAATAATATGCTCAGAAGACTATTTTAGGAGGCTCTATCTGAAGAGTAGTTAAAATAGAGAAAAAACTAAAGTTAGGTTAGAAGTATGTTGCAATAATAAAGTAGGACCTGAAGCCCCTCAAATCCTTCCAAAACAGCTCAAATCCTTCCAGCAGCATAACATTGTGTAAATGTTCAGTGTTTCTCATGAGAATGCTCAACACTTGCAAGTAAAAGACAATTCCTTCCTGAGTCACACTTCACCCTTCGATGAAGCTAATCTCATCATTGTTACTTTTAAAGCGAATCAAACTCAGAATCAATGTACTTATCTATGCAAAGAGTCATGTGGGATAGAACTCCCTTTATAATAGTAATAACCAGATACAGCTTCATAATGTAATTTTGAAATCACCACAGATGAAACAAGTATGAAAAAGCCTGAATATCACGGTCTTCTCCATCCAGTAACCAGAGTTTTCTTTGGTTCAAATGTCCGTGTCATTGCATGCTGAAAAACTTTAACAATAGGCCCAAAGGAGGAAACCCAAATTCAATTAGCAGTCCCCAACTAATCCCATTCAGCCTCAACTGTCTTCAATGCCCTACGATAAACATTCAGGCCTCTGTCAGCAAGTGACAGGATCCAACCCAAACTATTCAAGGAATTTGTTGTTCCCACAACAGGTAAATATTAATAGAGAGATAGACTCATGTATATATGGGTGACTAGCTATCTTGATTCTGTGGCTCCCCAATGCTGACCACATTCACTCACTCTGCAGACAGACTTGTTCTATGTGACAGAATGAAAGTCCATCATCAACCCCTATCTCACTTTCTTGAAACCTTTGGGCCAAAAATGCAAAGCGACCTTTTCCCCACCCTAAATAAATAAATGAATGCTATCAAGCTCCAGCCACTGTTCTACATGCTTTATGTATATTAAATGATTGGATCTTCACAAAAACTCTATGATCATCATCCTTGTTTTGGAGATGGAGAGACTAAAGCACAGAGAGTTGGAGTAATTTGCTCAAGGTTACGGAGTTAAGAAGTGGCAAACAGGCAGACTGTGGTATACAAGCATCTCTACAAGAATCACTGTGGTCAGAGAAAAAGAAATTTTGATTGGCTATGCCTGAGTCACTGGTCCACCCCCATGGTAGATTCAGGGAGTACTATGATTAACAGTCCCATCAGAATCACAGGACGTGGTTGGAGGAGGAGAAACAGGGGGTGCTGGCAGGTCAAAACAAGACAAGGTGTAGCACATATTCTATAATCCAATCTCAGTAGACAGGACGGATCAGCCTTTTTCAAATTCATCTTGTATTTTTTTGCCCATAATCTGCCATTCTTTCCACTTCTACCTCCCAACCCGCTTCTGGGAGAAATGCTATTCATCTGTGAGGCCAAGCACAAGTGACGAACTATCTCTTTTGCAACATTTCCTCATTCCCCCCAGGCAGAATAAATCATTACCTTCTCTGTCTTCCTTTGGTGTCCCAAGCAACCCAGCATCGGTTGGACAGACAGAAGTTCTCTGTGAAAGCTTCATCACTCCTGCTCCTTTCAAAGGAGTCTGTGGTAGCAAGATTCAGTCAAATAAAATGAAAATGGGTCTCCTACACTTTTTTTTTCATTTACTCATAATTGTTTCTTTGGATCATACTAAGATCTTGAGATGAATATCGTTTCATTCCACTCATGGGCTTTCTCCGCATTTCAGCATTTCTGGTGACTTTCCTCTCAACTCTGCTCCTGCCTACCAGTGTTTTCTGTACTTAATTCATTTCTTTGTGAGGGCACTTGGCATGGTTTTAAGGAATTTGTCTTTGACATACCATGCTCTGGGAATATCTCCATTATGGTGCTCATTTCATTGATTTCCAGATCTGTGTTGACGTCTGTCTCTCCCATAAGACTCTGAGCTCCTTAGAGTGGGGATTATGACCTAAATCTCCTTGTTATCCCTAATGTTGAAAGGAGTTCCTGCCACAGTGAGGACTTAGTGGATATATTTCCTGAGTTGAAGAAACAGAGAGAAAGAGGAAAGGTGAAAGAAAAGGAAAGAAGAATGAAAGAAGTAGGAGAAAAAAGAAAGAGAAAAGAAAATTGAGATTATTCCAATGTCTATGTTTTTTCCTTGGGAAAGGATAATTAGGAAATAACATGCTCAACTCACAAGTCAGTCAAATAACCTCCTCTTAAATTTATAATGGTAAAATTAAATAAATTAATGAAATAATGAAAGAAAATTGGCCAGGATAGAAAATCCTGAGAAACAAACTTTTCTCTTAAGACCTTGGGCACATTTACTTTTTTTTTTCTCCTATGGCAACTTGAAGCTATTGTGGTAATGCAAGAAAATTGGGTTGATTGAAGTGAATCTTCCTTTTATCAGGCCCAGAAAAGTAGTTTAGAATAGAGGACTGCTCATCCGATCATTTTGTCCTAACCTAAATCTAGCCCCCAACAAGAAGAGGGCTAGCTTTGCACGGTGTTTAAAATTGGCATTGACCTTGGCAAGTCACTGACTCCATTGCCCAGTTTCTTCTTTTGCTCTTCCCTGGAAGAGTGGTGTGGTTAACAGTAGTTGATGGCTGTACCTCTGACCAAGAGGGCTCACTGACTCACATGTGTATTTTCCTTGAGATATGTTTCAAGAGAGCCTATTTTTTATTCTATAAGACAAGTATTGTGAGAGGTAATTTCCTAAGGGTAATATCTGTAACTCTTTCCAAAATGAAGTTAATACAAGTACTTAACACACAAGAGTAGTTAAAGCATTAATTTTGCAGCTAGATGATTTGGGTTCCAATCCTGGATCCTCTTTGCTACTGACTATGTGATGTTGAGCAAGCTATTCTAATCCATCTGTGCCTCAGTTTCCTCAACATTGATAATAGCACTTACCTCATATGGTTGTGGGGATTAAATGAACTTTTTAAAAATATTGTGCCAGGCACACAGAAGGCATTATGTGTTTGTTGAAGAAATAAAGTAAATTCAGCAGATACATAAAAAGTATATTACCTGAAGTTACTAAGTAAAGACAAATCTAAACAACAACAACAAATTCATATTACCATCTATCAAGTATATATGAAGTAACATGGAATAAATTTCAGATTTCTTGAAAAACTTAAATAATGTGGATATAAGAATTTTATGGGGTTTCTTAAGTCAATAGACTATTGCATTATAAAGCATTCCCTTGGATAAAGTTCAAACACTATCAGATTCCTAGTAGAACCAGTGTATCTTCCCTGAAATTAAGTTTAATGTTTACAACAACCCATGAAATATTGCTTAAGCCCTTTTAAGTAAACCATTAATTGTATTTAAAGCAGTCTAAGAGAGCAATGCCATAAATACTGTCACAGAGAAGAAAAATGATAAGTTCTATAAATCTTACAAAAGTGTGAAAGTGCCCAGAAATCAATAAGTGCTATGCCCCCTAAACTCTATCACTTTCTTCTCAGGCTATCTCCTCATCAGATATCTGCCTCTGCCTACCAACAAAAGATTACAGCACTCAGCTTTTAAAGAACAAATAAACCCTAATAGAGATATTTTGATGACTGTGCCTCACAATGACCTTATTGGTTGGTTGTTTGCTTGTTGCTTGTTTTTAAAATAGTGGATGAGGCTCAAATTTCAAAGTAAATTATGAATCATATCAATGCAAAATGAAAAGGGCTGGCAACAAGACACCATGTCTATATTGGAAGCCATTTCTGAACTCACTAAAGTTGAGAAAACTCTTTGTGAGGTAAGGCGGGTTTGCAAGACCTCCCACCATCAGATGGTGACCGATGTCTACTCCCTACTCAATTATTTTTGCTTGAGCACCAACCCTCGAGGCACCTTGTTGATTGGTATCAGAAGTGACTTGTCCCCTTATCCTAAATTATGTTAATTGTACCTTGCAAAGGAATTTATTATAGGAATTTATTCTTCTGTGTTTTGGGGAGCAAATATTACATTTCCTGAGAAACCTGGTTTTTTCTCCCTCAAGAAAACAGGCTATGGACCCCTGCTCACAAAGAACTAACTTCTGATTTTGCTAAGCTAAAAATATTGCTGTGTATCTGAATGCTGAAGATACCCTCCTTCCCCATATGATAAGCATCTAAATCACCTATAATCAATCACTATTGATAAAGATTATGCATGCATCTTCTACCAATCTATGTTTTGGGAAATTTTTACATACCAAAAAATCTGTCATCAAAAATCATTGTGCCACTTTTGTGCTGGCCCCATACATTTTTTCCATAAATAAAGCTGACTCTCTGGTCAGTGCAGAGATGCCTGCCTGGTGATCAGAAGGAAACTCAAGGCTCCCTCACTCTCTCTCTCTGACACCATCCATCCTTCAGGGAGCCCTGAACCTGCTGGAGCTGGACTCTAGCATGTCTACCTGCTCTAACCAGTGTATCACTGTAAATTTTCAGCTGTTCCTCATGCTGATTAGATGACTGGATAAGCCCTCCAAAGTTCAGAGACTTTTCCTCCTCCCTTTTTTTGGGGAATATATTTGAAAACTTCAAATATTACCCAAAAAATTCATCACATGGTTAGTGAGGCTAAAAATATTAGGTTTGGAAAAGGAGGTCCAGGTTATTGCAGAGTGAATAAAAAATATTTTTCCATCTGTACTGTCACAAAAGCATAGGGTAAAGAGAGTGAAATGTTCTTCATTGTTAAATGGCTCAAATTATTGCAGGGAAGTCATCTCCTAATCCTGTTCTCCCACACTTCCTTCCGCCAAGAGGAATCAACAGCCAATCTCATTCATGTTATTGTCACATAGGACAACCCTGGGCTTAGCTGTTCAAGAGGAGAATTGTGCAGCCAAGGAAAGATGAAGCAAACTTTATAAAAGAAAGGATGTTGAATGAAAACCCTAAGCATACCTAAAGCCTAAACTCACTGACTTGGTCAGAAAATGACCTTAAGGGAAAAAGGGAAATGTATTGAATACATTCAGGGCTATCTCCTGAAATCCAAGGTCAAAATATGCAGCTGGGCCTTTGAGAGACCAGGATCAAGAACAGGAAAGTCAGAAGGAGCCAACACAGCTGTTATTCCCAATGTTTTTGTTTTTTTAGGGAAGCAAGGTCTGACATCTCTCGTTCTCTCTGCAAAATTGGCTTCATTCTTCAATCTTGACATGGACCTGCTTCCTAATTCTGCTTACAGATTCACCACCTGACTAAGGGCATCACACATTCTTGGAGGAAGACCCTAATTAGAGGAGAAAAACTTCCATATTTGTTCTCTTGGTTCTGAGAGAACCAGTTGGAGTTATAAACGCTGTACATGATGAAGGTCATGGCAATAGTCTACACCAAGAGTTGGCAAATTTTTTTCTGTGAAGGGACATAGCATAAATATTTTAGGCTTTGAGAACCAAGTGTTCTTTGTCAAAACTATTCAACTCTGATATTATAGCACAAAAGCAGCCACAGACAATGTATCAGTGAATAGGTGGGGTTGTGTTCTGATAAAACTTTATTTACAAAAACAGGTTTTGTGCCAGACTTGTTTCACAGGCTATAATCCACTGACCCCTGGTCTACAGCTACAGTGTAAGCAGTAGAGATTTTTTTTAATAAAGGGCCAGGGCAGGTGGAAAGGGGAATCATCCCTAATATACACACTCAGCTCTAAGCATTTGAAGCAGAGCCCTATAAAAGATGGAGGAACCTGAAGCCTGGCAGCAACTATTAACTGCTAAGTTATAAAGCATAAGCATCATATTCAAAAAAGGTCTTTCATTCTAGCAATAAGATCCCCACCCTAAGAACATGCCCATACCTCCTCAGAATCATTGGAGTAGAGATTGTTCAGAAGGAAAGTGGCCATTTCAGCAGACACGGAGTACAGAGAACCATACTATTGCAAAAGAGGTAGGTTTTCAGAAATATATGCTTGACAAACTCATATCTAGCTCCAGCATATCTAGCTATGTTGTATATTGTAGGAAAAGTGGTAGATAAATTCACAAGGTGATGTTAGAAAACAATGCAGTAAGCAATTTTAAAGTCCTATTTTGAGCCAGGGAGGGAAAGATGATATAAATATTACATGAAGTAGTATGCTGAAATGATATTCTGTCCATTTTGGCAAACCAGAAGCTCAATGTCTAATAGCACTAAAACCAGGTGTGATAAGTATGAAGGGGAGACGGGGCCCCACTGGAGCAGCCACCCCAACTGCACTGGAAAAGCTAAAGGCAAGAGATAAAAGACATGTGTGTTCAATACTTTCCCTAAGCAACTAGTGTGACTCAAGGGGTTCTGCAGAAATGGATATGCTTTCTTTAGCGCTTTGCAGTCCAGATATGGTCAAAAAGACCCAGCTTTGCAATCACTGGAAGAGGACAATCAGACATGGGTCTCAGTGACCTCTCTCAGCAGCAGTTCTCTCTGCTCTCAATGGCCTCAATTAACTCTCCGGTTTGCAGTGATCTTCTTGGCAGAATTACTCTTCCCCTCCCTGCCATATTGATGGGCGGGAAAAGAGAGGGTGGTAGCAACTACTGAAGCAGGTGGATATTACAAGTATTTTTAAAACATTTAATACTTCAGGGTGCCTGGGTGGTTCAGTTGCTTAAATGTCTGACTTTCTAAGTGGCTCAGCTCAGTTCATGATCTCATGGTTCTGGGATCAAGCCCCGCATCAGGTTCAGCACTGATACCACGGAGCCTGCTTGGGATTCTCTTTTCCTCTCTTTCTGCCCCTCCCCTCCTCATACTCGCTTGTATATACATTGTCTCTCTCTCCTTCTCTCTTAGAATAATGAAAATAAAACATTTAAAATATTAAGCACTTCATAATTAAAAATCAAAAATTAAAAATCAGATGGCTTTCAAATATAGTTCTACAATCTAGAGACAATATTACACAATGGCTAAAAGCAAGCCTAGGTTTTGTGTGTGAGTTACTTATCCTCTCTCAGCCTCACTTTCCTCATCTGGAAAATGGGAATAAGAGTAATTACTATCTCATAGAAATGTTATACCTCTTAAGTGAGATAAAATACATAAAGATCATAGCTTAGCAAATTTGTATTTATCATAAATGTTAGTCATTATTATTATAGTATCTTAACAACTAGGTAGCTAGAGAGGAGTTAGAGTAATATAAAACTGTCACTAGTGTGACACAATCAGGGCTCAGAAATGTTGACAGGTATTTTATTACTCCTTGAGGTAGTGCTTACAAAACTTCAGAGTCTTGGCTACTTTGGCCAGAAGGAAAATGGTAATAACTTGTTTCTTTTGTCATTGTCTTAAATATTCTCCTTTATGTGGTAAGTTTCATTTTACCACACCATAGGATTCCTTTGGAGCTAAAGAACACTCAATAACTCCTTCATTATTTAGAAAATACACCCTATGTGGGGGCATCCTATGTCACTCACTTGAGATGTATAATTATGGCAGAAACTCTGTCCCTTTCCTCCTGGGGGATTCCTATCTAGTGCACGGGTGTGTCCTCCTTGCCAAGTACCTTAGAGCTCATCTGTTTCCTGGGAAAAGATGTTTATTTTTCCCAGGAAGGATGAGAATATGTTTACTTACCCAGCTGTTTACAGCAAAGATGTTGCAGGGGGTACTTATATTTCAGCCCACAAATTCAGGAGGGACCAAAAGAAGGTAACTTTATTTTTCTACAAATGAACTTAGTTTTGATCTTGAGACCTCATTCTAGGTAGTAAAAAATAATCTTGTAAAACTATATTTGGAAGCCATCTGTTTTTAATTTTTAATTTTTAATATGAAATGCTCAATATTTTAAATGTTTTATTTTTATTATTCTAAGAAAGAAGGAGAGAGAGAGACAATGCATACACAAGTGAGTATGAACAGGGGAGGGGCAGAAAGAGAGGAAGAGAGAATCCCAAGCAGGCTCCACAGTATCAGAGCCAAACCTGATGTAGGGCTCAATCCCAGAACCATCATCTCATGGTTTCTTCCTTCACTCTTCTCCATGGGCTTTCATCTCCTTTCCCAGATTTTATAGCATCAAGCTCTGTGGGCAGGAGAGATGGTTCCAGAGTTGTCTGGTCCCTAGGAGCCATCTCTCCACTCTGGCATTCTCTGAAAGATTGAGCATCACATTGTCTCTCCTGCCATCGCTATGCCCTTATACCAACAACTACAAGGTCACCCGCTTTTCCATCTGACAAACACCTCACAGTCATCCTTCCCTTGAGACCTCATCAAGTAGATCAGTTTGACCCCTCAGCTACTGTTTGCACCCTTCCCAGATTTACAAGAAAAATTTGCCTACTCATTCTGAAGCTGTGTCAAGATCTCTGTTTATTACCCCTTGAAACTCTCTTTCATGAAGATATGACATCATGAAAGTGCAGGAAAATCTGTAAGGCTGCCATGCCCAAGACTCCCAGACAGGGGAGCACAGGTCTCTTACTTTCAGATAACCAAATCTCTGTGGGAATTCTATTGATCTCGCCAACCCAAAGTAGCAGACGTAGGGTCTCCTCTCCTAGATCCATGCCAGCTTCTCCTTCTAGTACTTTCATTTTCTCAGTTTCACTATACTACACTCCCTCTAGAACTCTTCTCTTTCTCCCCAGATTTTCATCTCTACTTGTAAAGGAGAAATGTGTATCAGGAAGTATTTTCCAGTTCTATTGCTTTAGACAAGGTCCTTTGCTTCTAATGCCCCAAATTCAATAAATAAATAACTTAAAATGTTTTTGTCTGCTTGGGGAGTTCATGTTGTTATGTCTAGATATCCCAATGCCATAGTGATCTAGGGCAAAATACATTTCCAAGAATTAAAAAATAGCAAAATCTTATTCTGGTACAATGTTAAGAGGCAGAGTCCTCTCAGAGGAAATGGGGTGTGTTTGAAAATATCTGCAGCAACAGAAGCCAGGTCCACATCTTTATGTAAAGTTAATGAGGAGATATTCCCTCAACACTTATTCTAAATCTTAAGTGCAGTCTGTACCAACTATTATGGGTTGAAGTGTGTCTTCCAAAAACATATGTTGAAGTCCTTGCCCTGGTATCTGCAGATAACCGTATTTGGAAACAGGGTCTTTGCAGATATAATCAAGTTGAGATGAAGCCATTAAGGCAGTCTCTAATCCCAAATGACTGTCGTCCCTATAAGAAGAGAACAGACACGGAAGCTTAGGTACACAAGGGGAGAACACCGTGTGATAATGGAACTGGATTGATGTGCTGAGGCTACAGTCCAAAAAGTGTCAACAACTGACAGCCACCACCGGAAGCTAGAAGAGGCTAGAAGAGGCAAGGGACAATTCTCCCTTAGAGTACCTAGAGGGAGCATAACCCTCCTGACACATTGATTTCAGACTTCTAGGCTCCAGAGTCCTAAGACAATATTTTTTAATTCTTTTAAATCACCCAGTGTGGGGCACTTTGTTATGGTAGTCCTAGGAAACTCCTACAATGACACTAAGCTCTGCACTTCAAGGGGTGCTCATTTGAAAGGATATAAGGTTAAAGAAATTGGTTCATACCATCTAAGTTGACACTAATTTCCAGAAAACTGAAAATAAACTATAGAAACCCAGCAAGCTGACATAATGATCTCTCCTTGGGACTCCATTGCCTAGAGTTCTAGGCTTGAGTCTCAGGACATCTGAGGAAGACAAGAGAGGAGACAGAGCCAGCTCTAGAGTTGCTTCAGGTTGCTGCAGTTTTGATGCCTGTGAGAAGGTGCGGAGAGTGTGTCTGTAATAGCAAGGGAGAGTGTAAAATTCAACATAAAGGGAATGGCCTGAATAAAAATTGTATGCTGCACCACAGACCAAAAAGAGAAAATGGGTTTAGGAAGCAAATCCTCCAAATATACTTTAAAGCAGATGCCAGGTAAGGGAGAGACTTCACCAGAGCCTGCCAGATGGAGGCAGCTGTGGGGCATCTGAGCCCTTCTGACAGCCTCATTGGCTGAGTTCTGTCTTTCACTGATGGCTCCTTCATTTCTCTCAGATTCACAGCCTGGACCTTTGGCTCACCGGATCACACAGTCTTGAGAAAATGTTCTCATGTTTCCTGAGCCCCAAAGACTAATTTCTACGAGAATTTCAGTTTCTTTATTAATTTTCTATGAGAGATATACTGCAAAATGATGCTTTCTCTTCCCACTGGGAAAAACTGCTTGAGAAACTAAATAAATTTCCAAAGCTATTAGTGAATAAAAACTAAAACACAGGAAATTACATGGCTTTAAGGAATTTTTCATCAGCCTATAACATTCTGATGAATTATCTCCCTCTGCCAAGATATATCTGCCAAAAGAACAGTAACAGTTGTGATAGACCCCAAAGGTCCCTTCTATGAAAGCCCTCCCCTGACTCCTACTTATTAATATTAGATACAGAACCCATGTCTTTTTAAAGCATGTTTCTTTCCCTCTGTTTTATGTATACTTCAAGAAATGATACAGATATCTTTAATTGCATTTATTTTTAATGGATTGAATTTGGAACATGTTATACACATAAGCATCAATGATGAAAGTAGACCTTTCCAGACTTCCTTATGTTGTGATTTTGACTTTGTAGGTGGTCTTTTGGATCCATTACATTCTTGGGACCAGTTCTTTCTTCTAACATGTAACTATCAAATATGGACAGAGGAAATAAGGAAGATTATCTCAGGGGTAATTTTCATCTAGCTACTGTAGCTTGATGGGTCACCTCTTCCATTCTACAGATAGAATTATTTAAAACCCAAAGCTGGTCACCAGGAATTTAAGTGCACTCTCTCCAAGTTGGTTCCACATAGACGTTGGCTAATTCTTATTTTCATTCATGTCATTTTATTCATAAGTACTAAAATCATCTAAATTTTGGAGAACCTCAAGGCTCAGTCCTGGTCCTTTCTTCACTTTTTTTTTCCCAAAGCTCTACATAGGTAGTGTCATCACTGAAAATACAATCTGCATGCTGATGGATTCCAAATATATTGCACCAAGTCCAACCTCCCCAGGAAGGCCAGATTTCCATATCCAACTCTCTCATTTTCATTTGATTGCTGACTTGCAATTCAACGTCACAGTTCTAAATCAGAAAACCTGGACCACAGATACTATGCCTACTAAAGCTATACCTTTTTTGATATTCTTCATGTCAATAAATGATACCTCCATCCATCCGTTTTATCTACAACCCAGATAGTATTTGCAAATAATTCCTGTCAACTATATTTCTAAGTATATCTTCTTCCATAGTTACTCCCTTTCTCTATGATACTGTCATTTATTACCTGGACTTCTATAATAGCACCTTTTTAACTTATTCTCTATTTTCCATTTATTCACCAGAATAATCATTTTTCAAATTTAAAACATATGGCATTTCTAAAATCCTCGAATTGCTTCCCTTTGTCCTTATAGTAAAATCATAATTTCATACCATGACTTACGCCTTGACCTGGTATATGCCTATCTCTGTGACATAACCTCCTTTAACACTTCTATTCTTTATCACAATGAGCTTGTTCCTGCCTCAGGACATTGACACATGCAGATTCTTTAACTGAGAATGTCCTTCCTATGTGGTTTATATGTTTCATTTTCCTGTTTTCTTTTGGGTTGTTTTTGTTTTATATATAAAATGATTTTTATTTATTTATTTTCATTTAAATTCTAGTTGACATACAGTGTAGTATTGGTTTCAGGAGTAGAATTTAGTGATTCATCGCTTCCATATAACACCCAGTGCTCATCCTAACAAGTGCCCTCTTTAATGCCCATCACCCAGTTAGCCCGTACCCTCACACATTACTCATCCAGTAACCTTCATTTTGTTCTCTGGATTTATGGTTTGCCTCCCTCTCTGTTTTTATCTTATTTTTGCTTCCCTTCACCTATGTCTTTTTTCTTAAATTCCACATATGAGTGAAAGCGTATGCTAGTTGTCTTTCTCTCACTTATTTCTCGTAGCATAATACACTCTGGTTCCATCCATGTCATTGGACATGGCAAGATTTCATTCTTTTTGATCATCACGTAATATTCCATTGTATATCTATACCATGTCTTCCTTATCCATTCATCAGTTGATGGATATTTGGGCTCTTTCCATAATTAGGCCATTATCCTCTGCTATACACATTGGGTGCATGTGACACTTCAGGTCAGCATTATGTGTCTTTTGGATGAATACCTAGTAATGCAATTGCTGGGTCGTAGGGTAGTTCTATTTTTAATGTTTTGCAGAACCTCCTGTTTTCCAGAGTGGCTGCACCAGTTTGCATTCCCACCAACAGTGCAAGAGGGGGTCCCCTCTTTTTGTATCCTTGCCAACATCTGTTGTTTCTTGAGTTGTTAATGTTAGCCACTCCGACAGGTGTGAGGCGGTATCTCATTGTGCTTTTCATTTATATTTCCATGATGATGAGTGATATTGACCATCATTTCATGTGTCTGTTGGCCATTTGGATGTCTTCTTTGGAGAAGTGTCTATTCATGTCTTCTGCCCATTTCTTCACTGGATTATTTGTTTTTTGGGTATTGAGTTTGATACATTCCTTATAGAATTTGGATACTAACCCTTTATCTGATATATTTTGCAAATATCTTTTCCCATTCTATTGGTCACCTTTTAGTTTTGTTGATGGCTTCCTTCACTGTGCAGAAGCTTTTTATCTTGATGGGGTCCCAACAGTTCATTTTTGTTTTTGTTTCCCTTGTATCCAGAGACGTGTTGAGTAAGAAGTTGCTGAGGCCAAGGTCAAAGAAGTTGCTGCCTGTTTTCTCCTGCAGGATTTTGATTGTGTGTGTGTGTGTGTGTGTGTGTGTGTGTGTGTGTGTATGTGTGACATTTCGGTCTTTCATCCATTTGCATTTATTTTTGTGAATGGTGTTAGAAAATAGTCCAGTTTCATTCTTCTGCATGTTGCTGTCCAGGTTTCCCAACACAATTTGCTAAAAAAGACCGTCATTTTTTTCCTATTGGATATTCTTTCCTACTTTGTCAAAGATTAGGTGGCCCTATATTTGTGGGTCAATTTCTGGGTTCTCTATTCTGTTTCATTGATCTATGTGTCTGCCTTTGTGCCAGTACCATACTTTCTTGACAGTTACAGCTTTGTATTTATACAGCATGAAGCCCAGAATTGTGAGGGCTCCAGCTTTGGTTTTCTTTTTCAACATTACTTTGGCTATTCAGGGGCTTTTATAGTTCCGTACAAATTTTAGAATTGTTTGGTCTAGCTCCGTGAATAATGCTGGTGTTAATGTTGAGAGGTATTTCACTGAATGTGTAGTTTGCTTTGAGTAGTATAGACATTTTAACAATATTTGGTCTTCCAATCCATGAGCATGGAATAGTTTTTCAATATTTTGTGTCTTCTTCCATTTTTTTCATAACCGTTCTATAATGTTCAGGGTATAGATCTTTTCCCTCTTTGATTAGGTTTATTCTTAGTTATCTTATTCTTTCTAGTGTAATTAAAAATGGGATCAATTTTTTACTTTCTCTTTCTGCTGTTTCATTATTGGTGTATGGAAATACAACCCAATTTCTGTACATTGATTTTAGAACCTGCGACTTAGTTAAATTCATGTAGCAGTTTTTGCTCGAGTCTTCTGGCTTTTCTGCATAGAGTATCATGTCATCTGCGAAGAGTGAAAGTTTGACTTATTCCTTGCTAATTTGTATGTCTTTTACTTATTTTTGTTGTCTGAGTGCTGAGGTGAAGACTTCTTATACTATACTGAACAACAGCGGTGAGATGTCAGTTTTTCCCCATTGCTGTGGGTCTTTCATATAGGGCTTTTATGATGTTGAGGTATATTCCTTCTATCCCTATTTCTTGATGGTTTTTATCAAGAAAGGATGCTGTATTTTGTCAAATGCTTTTTCTGCATCTATTGAGAGGACCATATGGTTCTTATTCATTTTTTATATTAATGTGGTATATCACATTGATTTATTTGTGAATATTAAACCAGCCTTGCAGCCCAGGAATAAATCCCATTTGATCATGGTGAATAACTTTTTAATGTACTATTGAATTCAACTTACTGGTATCTTATTGGGAATTTTTGCATCCAGGTTCATCAGGGATATTGGTCTGTAATTCTCATTTAGTGAAGTCTTTGGTTTTGAAATTAAGATAATGCTGGTTTCATAGAATGAATTTGGAAGTTTTTCTTCCATTTCTGTTTTTTTGGAACAGTTTGAGAAGAATAGGTATTAACTCTTCTTAATGTCTGATAGAATTCCCCTGGGAGGCCATCTGGCCCAGGACTCTTGTTTGTTGGGAGATGTTTGATAACTGATTCAATTTCTTTGCTTATTATGGGTCTGTTCAAATTTTCTATTTCTTCCTATTTTAGTTTTGGTAGCTTTTATGTTTCTGGGAATTTGTACATTTCTTCCAGATTTCCTACCTTTTTGGCATATAATTTTTCACAGTGTTCTCTTATAATTGTAAGTATTTCTGTGGTGTTGGTTCTGATTTCTCTTTCATTTAAGATTTTATCTATTTTGGTCCTTTCTCTTTCTTTCTTGATAAGTCTGACTAGGGATTTATCAACTTTTTAAATTCTTTCATAGAACCAGCTCCTTTTTCCATTGATCTGTTTTCCTAGGTTTTATTTGTTTGTTTGTTTCCATATAGCATATTTCTCTTCTAACTTCATTACTTCCCTTCTTCTGCTGGCTTTAGGTATATTTTCTGTTCCTTTTCTAGCTCCTTTAAGTGTAAGGTTAGATTGTGTTTTTGGAACCTTTCTTGCTTCTTTGAGATAGGCCTGAATTGCAATATACTTTCTTCTTAGGACAGCCTTTGTTGCACCTCAAAGTGTTTGAACTGTCGTATTTTCATTTTCATTGGCTTCCCTGTATTTTTTTTATTTCTTCTTTAATTTCCTGGTTAACTCATACATTCTTTAGTAGGTGTACTTAGTATTAATAACTCCATGTATGAGTGGTCTTTTTGAATTTTTTCTTGTGGTTGACTTCAAGTTTCACAGCATTGTGATCCGAAAATATGTATGGTATTATCGCAGTCTTTTTGTACCTGTTGAGTATGTTGTCCATTCTGGAGAATGTTCCATGTGCACTTGATAAGAACTGATATTTTCTCTGTTTTAGGGTTAAATGTTCTGAATATACGTTAAGTCCACCCAGTCCAGTGTGTCATCCAAAGTCATTGTTTATTTCTTGATTCTCTACTTAGATGATCTGTCAATTGCTGTAAAGTAGGCTATTAAAGTCCTCTACTATTATTGTATTATTATCAATAAGCTTCTTCATGTTTATGATTAATTGGTTTATGTATTTGGGTGCTTTCAAGTTGGAGACATAAGTATTTACAATTGTTAAATCTTCTCAGTGGATAAACCCCTGGTAAGCCCCTGGCTGTGACTACTTCTTGGCCTTTCTTTTGTGGATCTTGCCATTCTGTCTGTTTTTGGCTTTTGCATATTTTAAAAGCTTGTTTTGTTTCCTGCACCTGAGCTTAATGCTATGTTAAAATAAGCCATACCACTGCCCAGGGCCTGGTGCTTCAAGAGGTGTTTCTGGCATACGCTGTGTGCACTCTGCTGTTGCATTTTGGCAGCCCTTTCCCACTGGTCAGTCCTCTGCAGAGCTCCTCCTTGCTCACAGTGAGGAGTGTTTGGACCTTTAGCTAGGTGTGCTTTGATTTGTTTCTTAGAATAGGCCAGGATAAAAAGGGAAGGAGAGCTGCTTCCCCCAAAAAAGGGAAAGAAAAAGGAATGAAAAAATTCAAACAGAATAAAAAAATCATAAGGCCAATTCCAAACAAAACAAAAAGGGGGGGGGGGAGCCGGAAGAAAGAAAGAAAAAGAAAAGAAAAGAAAAGTTGAAGCCTGATTTTTAAAAAAAGAGAGATTACAAAAATGTCACAAACAAACAAGAAACTATGAACCTGATTCTAAATTTAAAAAAGAAGAGGGGGGAAAAAAAGGAAAAGAAAGAGAAAAAGAAAAAGAAAGAGAAAAAGAAAAAGAAAGTAAGCCTAGTGTGGTTTTGAAGCTTGATGTTCAGGATACTTGTGCATGTGAGGTATTTCCTGGGGAGTCTTCTAGGGGAGAGGCCTGTCAGAGTCAGCCTTGCTCTAGTATGTAAGCAGTGGCCAGGCACAGTCAGAAGTTTAGTGTAAGCAGATCCCACCTCCACTGGAAACCTCTGTACTGCTCTTTGAAGTCCCACTGTTTGGTTTTGGGAGGCTTGGGGGTCAAATGGCACCACGTCCATCTCTCCTCCTGTGCAGGGGATCTCACACTACCTGCGTTCGGGTAGCCCTCAAAGAATAGTGAGAGCAGTCAGCACACCCTGCACCACAGCTCTCTTGAGTTTCCTTTATAGCTCATGGCTGGGATTCAAAACTTGAAGCCTTAAAGGACCCGGCACAACTTGAACCCACCTCCCTTCTCCGGAGTAGAACCTATCTATGCTTTATCTGAAATCCTTTGTCCCAGAAAAACTGTCCCACAACTGGACAGTGCACAGAATCCAGTGTAGCACTGTCAAAAGCAGTAACATGGCTATATTCCCTCTGGGTGCACCTCTGTCCCCTGCTGATGAAAGGCCTCTTGCTGGTGTCAGCAGGGTCTTTTGTCTTTGGAGAGGCAATATACCCTCTTCCAAATGTACTCCAGGAAGGGGAATGTCTCCCCCACTGCTCCGCAGAGATCCTTACACCATTCTATGCACTCCAGGGCTATGCACTCCAGGTCCCTCCTCCCCAGGACTGTGAGTCACAGCTCCACACCAGAGAAAGTCATGTACTTCCAGAATCTTAGAGTTTGAGCTCCAAACACCGGTTGGGGAAAAAAAAAATGTGACATTCAGTGCTTCTTGATCCCCAGTCCATGGTCCAGACAGGTTTTTCTTTGGGCAACCCTGATACTGCACTCACTCAACCTCTCACTTTCTCTCCCTTTTGTCTCTCTACAGCACCGCCATTTTTCTCTCCCCTAGTTCACTTCCATGTACTTCACATGTGCCACTCTGTCTCCCACCAACTATGCTGATCCTTCTGTCACTCTGCAGATGGATTTCCTGAGTGTTCCAAGGACTCTGATCTCACTACAGCTGTGTTTGGGGAATGAGGACAGCCCAGGGTTCCCCAACTTCTCCGCCATCTTAACTCCTCTTGTTTTGGTTTTTAATGGCTGGTTTCATCTCATCATTGTGGTCTCAGTAAACTTGTCATCTTCCCAGAGATCCCTTTCTTTTCCACCTTTCTAAGGTAGATTCAATGACAACTTCCTTCTTACCTTATTCCCACTGACTCTATAATAATATCCATCTGCTTTTTAAATATAATATGCTACTCTTTAACTTGTTTAATTGTTTATTGTCTGTCATTCCTAATCTCCACTGAGCTCCATGAAGCAGGAAACCTGTCTCTTGCTAAATCCCTCTTGAGGGTGACACATTAGTGCCAGTTTGTCTGGAACTTTCCCAGTTTTAGTACCAAAAATCATGTGCTTGGGGAACTGTCTCAGGACCCAGCAGACTGGGAAGGTCATTCACCCCAAGACTACGTATATGCCCTCAACAAATATTTCCAAAATAAATGCATTTAGTGACAATCTCAGTAAAAATAATTTTGAATACTGAGCACAATCATGGAAAAAGAAGCTATACAACTTTATGAAAATTCCATGTTTCCTTAAATATTAAAGATATTTTAAAATAGTTTGTGGAGATAAAATCTAAACTGATTATCTACAGCTCCACTGGGAAATGCAGACATTAAAATAAATTTGGAACAAAAGATTCAAAGTTAAAATGTGACACTGGGATTAAGGAAAGCTAATGGGTGGGGAAAAAAACAACCCATTAAAATGTTTATTTTGGAATCTATAACGAGATATTCATTCCTAAAATGAAGTCAGATGAAATGGCCCTATAATATGCAAGAAGGTGAAGAAAGTTGGGAATGCAAAATATACAATATCTCCTTCTTGGACCTTCACAACACATCTAAGTATATTTCAGGGCTCTGAGAAGTTTGACTATGAAATACTTTTTATTCACAGCATTTTAATGTAGCATAGGACTTAGGAATAGATAGGCCAGAAACCACAGTACTCTGACCATCAACTGAGTACCACCATGACATGTCAAACCCTAACATGGCAGACATCCCAGCTCTGTCCCAATCTGTCTCTTCCGGGTTCCCAGAGATTTGCAGCACCAAAGGCATGCTAATGGCAGTACCACTTCTTTAGGATGGATGGCCATGCTGTCAGCACTTCCAGCCCCGTGATCTGAGGTCTGGAGGGAAATGAAGTCAGCTCTTTATGAAAAGTTGGCAAAATGGAACACTCACCATCTGGAATTGATGAAAAAGGAAACAAATGCCATGGAACCTATAAGCAATTAGCTTATGAAGAGGCAGATGTTTGGCTAAAACTCTATCAAAAGGAGTTAAAAGTCAATCTGCAAGATTAAAAGAAGAGTGAAAATATAGAGTTTATTGTTCAGTCATTAGGTTCAAACTATAGTAATGTGATAGGCTATTTTACTATTTGTTAATAAAATTATTGACTCACATGTTCTATTAACTAAGCACCATCAAAGATTTGTGGAGGGTCACCAAAGAAGACAGAATGGTCATTTGGAAAAACTTAGTATTCCACTTTAAAAAAAAGAAGCAGGGGCACCTGGGTGGCTCAGTCGGCTAAGCCTCGGACTTCGGCTCAGGTCAGATCTCACGTTTGTGGGTTTGAGCCCCGCGTCAGGCTCTGTGCTGACAGCTAGCTCAGAGCCTGGAGCCTGCTTCTGGTTCTGTGTTTCCTTCTCCCTCTGACCCTCCCCCTCTCATGCTCTGTCTCTCTCTGTATCAAAATAAATAAAACATTAAAAATAAAATAAAATAAATAAAAGAAGCAAATAGCAAATCAAGTATAAGGAATCTTTAAAATATCTAAAACTGTTTTTAAAAAAATATAAGTAATCTGAAGACAACAGTTTTGGGTGGCACTTAGCAAACTAAGCTTTGATTCATAGAATACACTTATTTCAGGAATGTTAGTTTGAACAAGGCACAGTTTAAAGAATTATACCTTGGAATAAAATAACATATAGAATGTACAAGATAAGTTTGTGCTGAGTGTAAACACTTCCTGTTTCCGAAGGAAATTAAAAAAGAACTTTTTCCATTGTTTGGTCTTAAGACTGAAAAATTAAGAGCCTGGGTGGCTCAGACAGTTGGACATCTGACTTGGGTCATAAGTTCAAGCCCTGTTTCGGGCTCTCTGATGACAGTTCAGAGCCTAGAGCCTGGAGCCTGCTTCAGATTCTATGTCTCTCTATCTCTGCTCCTCCCCTGTTTGCACACTGCACTCTCTCTCATTCTCTGTTCTTTAAAAAATAAACATCTAAAAAAAAAAGACTGAAGAATAAATGGTGGTAAACAAAATGAGGAATTAAACTGGTATTTACAGGGAAAGCTAAAAGCTTTAAAATTCAGAATGGTTAAGAGATTGTCATACATATTTTAAGGGGAAAAAGAGTGCATGTGAGCTCTTTAATAAATAAGGATTATTAAATCCATGATGGGCAAAATGCTGAGACACTGAATTCCTTTTAATTGTCCTTTAGGTAAAAAAAAAAAAAAATCAAAAGAGGCTTTCAGAAACTGTAAGGTGTGAATGAGAAGAATGATATGATCCCTTTGGGAAGATGAGGGCATGATCCCTTTGGCCAGGAAGGGGGCCCATGGGGTGTGCTTAGTACAAACTTTATTTATTTGGCTCCCTGAAAACTCCAACTTTCTATGGTTAAAACTGATTCACAGTTGCCCCGTTCCCTACAAACTATGCAGAGGGCAGAGTTTGCTAAGCAAATTACTAGTGTAAACACAATTTAAAAAGTATTATTTAAACAAATCTGGCAGGTACCTTGCTTGGCAACCCTTGGTTAGCCATTAGTCGGTGTTACTAATTAACCTATTCCTTCTGCCATCTGCTCTTTTTTCTTCACAGTCTTTCCCTAAGAAAATGCATCTATTCTTGTGACTTTCACTGTCACCTCTTTGTTAGTGATGCCCAAATTCATGTAGCCATCTCTCCATTCTTCCCAAGGGCAAGCCTCAGAATCTCAAAAACCAGTCAAATTCTGTGTGCATAAGGCCAAATTTATTGTGTTTTTCCTGAAAACTGCCACCTGCCCTAACTTTCTTCTTGTGGCCAATGATGCCATCTTTCTTCCAACCAATCAGTCGTAATATCTTGAAGTAACTTAGAATTATATTCTTCATAGCCCACATGCACGAATTTCCCAATTTCTCCATGACAATAACTCCACCCTAGGCTACTGACTCATTAACTCATACTAGAATCCCACGTGCGTCCCTGACTCCTATTCTTCCCCAATACATACTTATTTTCTACAGCTTTGATTGTGCCCATCTCCTGATGGAAATCTGCCATTTCCTACCTGTACCACACCTTATCAGATAGTTAACAGAGGTGATAAGAGCATGGATTCTTGAGCCAGACTTCTCTATCTATCTAATCAATTGGCAAATGATTCAAACCTTCTATGCTTCATTTTCTTCCTCTATAAAATGGGGATAATAACAATATCTATAGCATAGACTTGTGACAAGAATTAAATAGGTTAATATATTAAAAGCATTTAGAACAATGCCTGGTACACAGTGTGCAATATATTAACTATCATTAGCAAAATATTAATTGTTATTTTTCTAACAAAACTTCTCTATTTAACTTCCAAAGTGCCCTAAGTAACCTCACCTCAACCTAATATAATTCTTCCAGGTGGCTTTATAACATGAACTTCCATTCATTAGCTTAAGCCACTTCACCATTAGATAAAAACATTTGATTTCCTGCCCCCATGCCTTCCCTCCAAGAAACATCTGTGTTTCCCATCCCTCAAAGCCCCACTGACCCTTATTCCCCTGCCCATTACAACACCTTCAGCCTGGTTGCTCAATGTTTGCTAAGATTCCTCAAGTATTTTTGTGTAACAGTTTGGATTTTAATTATATATATTTTTTATAGAATTCCCTCTTTTTTCCTTATGTTCTTGTTTTTCTTACTATACAGTATGTGCACTTTAGAAAAATAAAACGTCCTGGACTAGAGTCAGACAAACTAATTTCATGATCTCAGCCAACAAGTCAAGCACTATGTTTCTTATTGCTTCCATTCATCAAAGTACCTGGCACATCACAAGCACTTAATAAATATATGAAAGATAAATGAATGAATGAATGAATGAATGAATGAATAAAAACAAAAAGGAAGAATTGAAGGGTAGATTATCAAAAAGGTGCATTTCTTTTTTTTAATGTTTATTCATTTATTTTGAGAGAGACAAAGAAAGAGAGAAAGTGTGTGCATGTGTAGTCAAGTAAGGGTTGAGCAGAGACAGAGGAAGAGAGAGAATCCCAAGCAGGTGCCACACTGAGAGTGTAAAGCCTGATGCAGGGCTTGATGTCACAAACCACGTGGTCATATCTGAGCCTAAATCAAGAATGTGACACCTAACCGGCTGAGCCACCCAGGTGCCCTCAAAATGGTGCATTTCAACTACCGTCTAATAATTCAGATCTGTAACCTATTTTTTTCTCTTTGCTGTATCTCAGAGCAGTGCTGAGAAAAGCAAATGAGCAGTGGCAGAGAAGGGATTGATCAAGGACTTCGTGATGGGCCATTTACTACTGTGATCTCATCGAACCCCCTATGGAGCAGGGATTGTTAACATCGTTTTGTGAAGACAGTTTATATTCAGGAAAAGATGAACAAAACTAAAAAAGTGCACTTCGTTGGAGAATTCCAGAGCTTGCTCAGATTCAAAGTCAGAACAGGTAGAAGGAAAAACCCATTTCTTTTGATTGCCCCTCACTACCTTGCTCATAGTAGCCACTCAGCAAATAATCCTGACAGTTCCGTTTACTGCATACATGTGGAAATGAGTCACATTTATCTTAAATATGCATATTTTATTATGCTAGACTATGTGCTCTATAAGGTTTGGAAATGAATGTTTTATATTTCAGAAAATTTAACAATTTGTTCATAATTTCCCAACATTTTCCAAATTGGTAAATGTTCAGTGGGCTTAATAAGCCAAAAATGTGTGTTAGCTTATGCTCTTTTGTGTCCTGGGCTAATTTTCTTAACCATCTGCATCTGATTTACTAGGCATCACTAATTAGGATAGCAGCTATCAGTTAAATAAGCTGATCTTTAAGTTGTAATCCTGAAACAACTCATGGGAAAATTACCAATTTAGTGATTATGGAATAAATACAGTAAGTACAGGTTTTGAAGAAATTGCTTAATTCACTCTATAAGCCACAGGTATCCTGGAAATTAGATGAGAAGAGAAACAAATGCCAAAAAATTACAAAAGAGAAATGCAGATAAGCCACATAATATATTGAAAAGAAAAGCAATGGCAGCAGTTACCATTAGACAGGATGATGTAAACAGAGATAGTAGTGTTGGTCATTAAAGCCTTGCCAGCTAGGAGCCATTTCCTGGTCGTATGACATTGGACAATCACTTTACCTCCTTCACTAAGTCTCCAGGCCGCCATCTATAAGATTTATTACCTAATTTGGATGTGTGTATGTATGTGTAAACTGTTCACCCAACTTACCTTGACATAAAATATATTAATAATATTCCATGCATCATGTCTACAGATTTGGTTTGTAAAGCATAAAGGGATATTAAACAGCAGACACTAATATAAATATTAATTGAAAGACTAGAGTTTCTAGAAAAGAATAATATAAAAGCTTTATACATCAATGAGATGCTTTAAGAAAAAAACAGAAGAAATTTTCATAGACATTATTAGAAAGTAATGAAATTACCTGAGGAATTGTAGTATGTTTTAACTAAGACTTCTTTAAACAGTGCTACCAAACTTTTATACGGAAATATTCAGTTTGACATGACAACACTACATAGCTTGAAAAACATTTAAAAGAGATCGTTACCTTCTAAGAAATGAAAGTAGAAAAGGAAGAATTCCATAAAATTTGTGGGCCATAGAACTGGTTCAACATCTGTTTGACCTTCAAATAATCCTAAAGAATATTGCCAGATCATGTCCTCAAATACAAGGAATACCCATGTAGATAATAAGAGAAAAATAATAAGTGCCTTTTGCATGCAATGTCACAGCCAGAAAAGCACAGAGGAGCCCTCCAGATTCTACATGCCTCTTTAAATGATATGAACTTCAATTCAGATACTGAAGAAAGTAACTGAAATATTCCTCATGATTCATCTTTGTATCATTTCTCAATAGGAACCACCCTATTTAATCTCATAATTTCTTCAGTTTATGCTTTTGAATAAGCTTACTCCTTAAAAGTAAGGGAAAGGAGAAAATTAGCATTCATGTCTAGATCTGTCATCTACTGTTAACCCTTGAAATTACGGTAGTCTTTGAGTTCCTTCATTTACTGAATAGCAAAGGTTCATGAGAGTTAAACAATTGTTTATGGAGAGCTTACAGTCATCCAGAGTGTATGTAACCTTCCTACCTGTCCTGGAAATCCCACATATGTGTAAAAAAAAAGATAGGTAAGACAAAGTCTGCTTGATTAAGTTTATGGATATCTTGATGAGAGAAAACAATGACAGGAAGATAATTTGGATTAATTGAAAAGTCATTTTTATAATGTATCCTTCCATATTTCAGATTTTTGTTTCAAATTTTATCTAAAGGGGAAAATGACAAGAAGCCACCTCAAGCACAGTCCAGTGTTAGACCTGTGCCCATATGGGTGCAGTAGAATGAAGGGGCAGCACCAAATGGCCAGGATATGAAAACGAGGGGAAAGGGCAGAGCAAGGACAAGAGGAGAGGCTGGCAAGAGCAGAGGAGAAACTGTTGACGGAATCTCTTCCCACATATTGCAGTTGAGCAGCAGATGATGCCTGTTTTCTTCCATGAGGAAAAGGACGCTTTGCTCATTAAATCATTTACTGGGGGCTTCGTTGTTACTTCAAATGAACAAAACTGGTTTGTGTTGAAAGTCATAAGACGGATTCATGCAAGGCAAATAGTTTACCCGAGACTCTTTCCAGAATGCACGTGAGAAGTAATATTCTGGCAGAGGTAGAACACGGGAGCCAATTCAATAATTCATGATTTAAAAAAGTGAAACATAATGTTTTTAGGTAGTACCATTTGCACAGCTGAACATATCAGTCTGTGACATCTTTGTTGAAAAACAGCAGCACCTTTTATAACTCTTATGCTAGGTCTGCCTCTTACAGCTAATTTATAGTTTCCACTTTGCTTGAACTGTGACTAGAAATTGTCAAGAACAGCATTCTCTTCGTCTGATCACAAGAACCCCCAGGGGCAGCTTTCTCTGCCCCATTCCAAAGTACTGAATCAGGAACTTCCCTGGAATTTTTAATTTCCAAGTAATTTTGATGACCAGTAAATTTGAGGCAACTGCCACCACACATTTCTGTGACCTTTCCTGAACTTGACACTGTTATCCTGCTGTCCCTTCTCAGAACATGTACATATCACGGTGAGTGAGCCAAAAGGATATCACTTTAAATTGGTTATCTATACTCTATGAATAATTGTATCGCTATTTTCCTCTCACAATGTAATGTCAAAGAATCTTAATATTAGCATTATGAGGGCCTTTTTTCTAATAGATATAATGTATAATATTATTACATAGCAAATGGTAGGGGCTCCTGGGTCACTCAGTCAGTTAAGCCTCACAGTTTGTGAGTTCACAGTTTGTGAGTTCAAGCATCATGAGTTCAAGTCCTACATCGGGCTCTATGCTGACATTGCAGAGCCTGCTTGGGATTCTGTCTCTCTCTCTTTCTCTGACCCTTCCCTGCTCACTCGTGCTCTCTCCCAAAATAAATTAAAAAAATGTTTTCTAAATAAATAAATACCAAATGGTATTTTTTAATTCACATCCTTCAAATCATTCAAGATAAGAAGGAATGAGAAGCAGCCCATGGTGAGAAGACAAACAATCACAGACCATGTTTTTCTCTCTGCTTAGCATGAACCAGGTCATAAAATTCGATTCCATGTCAGGAAGTGAAATGATGCCTGATTAAATGGGTTTAAAGTTCTGTAGAGAAAGTCTGACCAGCAACAATTTTAAGGAGAGAATACAGATTCCTGGTACACAAATAACTGTAAAAGCCCCAGAAACCACCTGCTTCAGATGCCAGGCTGTACTTATGAGTCTCTAAGCCAAAACAGTAATGGTCTCTCCTAAAGGTGTCCAAGGCCAAGGACTGCCTGGGATTTCTGTCCTACCATCTCTATATCATGTGTAAGAGATATAGAATCTCTTACCAAAGTTCAAAATTAGCCAGGTTTGTTCATTTGGACACATTATCATTATAAGGTTGACAATGAAGAATTTCAGGGGGAAAAAGAGCTATAACCAGCTGTCAGATCTCACTGTGCATCTGAATTCTCCCCACAAGAGTTCCTCAAAGCAGTCATTTAGCTTTGGCTTGGATGTTTTCAGCGAGGCAGCCTGTGCATCTTTTGCCACTCTTGCCTTTCTGGCTCTAAATTGAACAAATCTGTCTCCCTGTAACGTTTGCCTATTGCTCCTACTTCAACTTACTGAAGTTATCCTGACAAAGCCTGGTTCTTCTTCCATGTGACATTTCTTACAAATACACCCATCAGATCAATTTGAAGCTTCTAATCTCCTTGATAAATTTCTCTAGAGCTTTAACTCTTTCACATATATGATGTTGCTCACTGCTTATCACACTCAAGTTTGCCTCTGTCCTACAAATTGTGAAAACCCAATAATATACCAAGATAGCTGTTGGGGGAGGTCATTGAGATGATGTGACCACTGGTTGATGGGCAAGCTGGACCCAGGAAACTGAAAAATCTTCACCCCCTTCCCTGTCCTTGGAATGTACATGCTGCCCACCATTCCTATAGTGACACCATTTTCAAGGACGCAGCCTTAAGAGAGCAGTGTGTTGTTGAGCCCATCTGGACTGAATCTAATTAAGACCTCTGTATAAACTTTTAAGACTCTGGCAGGAAGGTATGGATATCTACTTATCCTGTTTGCTGCCCAAGACAATCTTTTTGAATACGTTCCCTTGCTTATTAAACCTGCCACCTACCAATCCGCAGTGGGCAAGGTTTACAAAGTCCCACAGAAGGATAACATGGAGCTACCAATCATTATTCTCTCTGTAGTGTAACCAGTCACAAATCTTCTTATTGTACTATCGCTCATCTCCATTTCTCCATCACGTCTAGGAGGCTACCATGGAATGCCTTTTCCAGAAGGAATGTAGCTATAGAAAATTTAGAAAACCAGAAAAACATTATGATTGGGTGGGAATTTCTAAACCACCTAATATTCATTCAATCAGACCTTTTAAAAACTCAAACTTCAGAAATCCTCTTCTGCAGATATACTATTGCAAGTCTTCTGAAGGAAAAAATACTCAGTTCAGTGTCATTTGTTCATCAAAGAAGTAGACAAATTTTTCTTAAAAAGAAATCTTCTTAAACAGCAAGCAAAGAAAGCAGAAATGGGTTGTGGTTAATTAGCAAACCAAAGACTCCCAAAAGCAATATGGTACACTTTCCAAACCTGTGCCAGGAGCTCTGTGCATAAGCAGGTAATGAAAGCAAGATTTCTAGGTAAAACTGGAATTTAGAACCAAGTGATTCACCATTTGCACCTGTGACGATGTGGTCTCAAAACCAAAGAAACAAACTCCAGCTGGCCGTGAATGGAGACCAGGCAGGTGGAGGGGCCAATGGTTCTTCAGGTGGGTCTCTTCTTGGCATCAAATTCACACATTTCAGCTGGCTTTGAAGATTTCCCTGGTTCCTTAGAATCTGGAGCTCCAAATCAGAAAGCCAGTTCATCCATTATTCATCATTACTTCACACCAAATTTCTAAATTAGTATCTGACCTGGAAAAAGAAAAGCCTGCCCCTTTAAATTTGCAATAATATGATGGAAGGTAACACAATGTGACAGATCAAAGGAAGGGTACCAGTTGAGATTTTGAAACTCAATTTGAGATTTTTTTAAACCCACACATAAAAAAAATCTAGTTGCCAACCATTCCTAAATACTCCAATCTCCATCTGTCAGAATGATAATTGTCAAGGAAAAAGAAATGCATTAGAAACTGTTGTAAATTCCCACCAAGCTTTCTAATACAAAGTTTGACATTCTTTCCACTGACTTCTTACTGTGGACAAGAGCTGAGTTTCTTATAATGTGGTTTAAAGAGAAAGTCATTTTGCTAAAATAAATGAAAAATGAGACCAAACCAAGCAAGTCCCATAGGGTAAATATCCCATTTCTTTCTTTTGGTCCTAAGAAGGAAGTCTAATAGTGATATAACCAATGCCATTAGGTGGTTTTCAGCTGGATGTGTTTCTATGACGGGGTCATGCTTAGCCTGTAGCAGCACAAGTAATGAGTGAAATGCAAATGTTCGGAGTATTTGCTGTTGCAAGTCAAAGAGAATCTATTTACAGAGAGGATAGCTGGAATGTGGAGCTCAGAAGAAAAGAGGGCTCACTGAGTCCGTAGAACCTAAGATTGCTGTTGTCAGTTCAAATAATAGGACCACACACAGGTGTGTTAATTGCCAGACAGCAGGTCTGAGAGGTTCTCTTAATTAGGATGAATGGATTTCTACCCAAATTTTTCAGCTTACTGTCAGGGTTCCCATTGTATTCACTGAAGCTGGCTCATTTAAGAGCCAGGTTTGAATGTTGTGTGCAGTGAATGTAAATGAGCCCAAGCTGAGGGACCTCTGCAGACAGACCCAGGTAGTCTTATTACCAATGCTAATAACACTCAGCTTGTCAAGTGTTGGACTGCATGTGTCCTGGGTTTTGACATCTCTGCATTTCTGCACATTGTGTACAGATGTGCTGAGGGTCATGATTCGCAGGGAGAATATCAACACTGAATCTTAACAGAAGAACAGAAAGTTATGCCCACTGTGTGATAAACATGGTGGTGTGTGCTGTGTAGATGAGCGGAAGTGTCTACTGTACCCGTCCCCCATACTAGAGCTCGCATGAATGGATGATGGGAAGTCAGATGAAGAATCAGCTAAGGGGCCTAACTAATACGTAGGGCCAAAGTGAGGGAAATAGAGCAGACCCAACTGCATCTCTCACCAGGAGATGCCATTTACAATGAATGTATGAATAACCACAGGAAATAAACACTGCATTTTCCTTAATAGGCAAAATTACACTGCAAATAATAAAAAAGTTCCTTTTCCACCTGATCAGTAAAATCAGTTTCACCAAATTACCTCTCTAATTTGCCACTGACATGATTAGGGACACTGTGCTTCTAGCATATTACTGGGTTAAAGGGGTAATACAAAAATATAAATATAACAGGATTTCTGTCCTTGAGGGGCTTAAAAACATTATTTACACTACCTGCACTGACTAAGCAGTCATGGGCAAAGCAATGTCCTGGGTTCTGGAGACAAAGGAAGAGGAAAATTAGAAAGCGAGCACAATCCTTATCTCCCTTGTACCCTCTCAAGTGGGAAAAGAGATGACTGATTACAACTCAGTATAGGACGTGGACCTTGAGGACAGGGAAAAATGTGTCCTTGGATGGAAGCCTTGGGTTTTGTCTTTAAATAAATCAATTTCAAATTATGGCTCTGCTGCTTACTTCCCAAATCCTTGGAACAAGTTGCAGTTGTTGCATGTTTAAAATAGTGATGGCAAACTTCAACTTCTAAATTGTTGTGAGGTGAAACAACACATATGACGCACTTGAAAGGGGGCCTGCCCCTATTAATATTCACATTGAGTGTTTTCATCATCTCAGGAAGAATAATCTCCACACTCCACTCAACATTCCAGAAGAGCCTTACAAATGATTGATATAGCATCTCCCTGAGAAAAAGAATATTACCACTTTCCATTAGGAAACGCGATAGGGTTGGAAGTTAAAAAGCTCTGAGTACATACGTGAGCCATCCTATACACAAACCAGACCAATGATGCCCAATCCGGGGTCCTGCACCTACATGGGCAGTCAAGATGGACGTGCAGGCGTTCAGCTATTTCAAATCTTTTTCTATCTTTATTTTAATTTTGGTAAAATATCAAACATACAGAAAAAGTTATAAAAGAAAAACTCCTGTGCACCCTTTGTCTGGTTTCACCAATGGTTTACATTGTTGCCGCATTTGCTCTACCGTGCTGAACCATTCCAAGGTAGGTTGGAGATACAATGTCCCTCTGCCCCTATATACTTCAATGTGCATTTCCTAAAAAGTAGGACATTGTCTTGAAAAGCCACAGTATAAGGATAAAATCAAGAAATTTAACATTTGTATATCACTATCATCTAATCTGCAGTTCACATTCAATTTTCAACAGCTGCTTCAATAATAATATCCCTTACTACTTTGTTTTTCTTGGTCCAGAATCCTGTTCAGGATCACACATCGCATTTATTGTCTCTTTAGTCTTCTTTAATCTGGAAAAGCTCTTCAAAATGTCTACTTTGAAGATAGTTATTTTTGTCAAATATTTCTCAACTTGATTTATTTGATGTTTCTCCATAATTCAATTTAGGTCAGGTATCGGGCAGGCATAAGAGAAATGGTGCCATTTCTTCTTTATGTATCACGTCAGGAGGCACGTGAAATTTGTTCCAATACTTAACACCCAGTTTTGATCATTTAGATAAAATAATACAGATTTCTTTCTCAAAAAGTTATTAATTTTTTCTTTCCAAACAAAAATAAGTAAATAAATAAAAACAAAAGCAAAAAAAAAAACCTATGGGGAGATAATCATCCTGATCCTCATCAAACTTTCCCTTACTAGTTTTAGTAGCCATTGATGATTGCCAACTTCATTAACTACCTCTCTGTAGTTGGAAAGAGCTTTCTCTTCTTCCCCTTTTATTTATTTAATTGTTTTTGATGTACATATGAACTCATGTATTCTTATTTTGTTTTATAGGCTATAGTCTATTGCTATCATTATGATTATAATGCTTTCATTTTTCCAGGCTTGCCTAGCAGGTCTTCTCAAGACGAGTCATGTGTCCTTTTAATATACCTGCACAATTGTTTAAGCCTTTTTCCACTTTCTGGCACACAGATGTTCCAGGTTCTTCTTGAACCATTCATGTCTCAGTCCCATTGTTGGTCACTGTCCCCCAAAACCCCAGTTCTTATTAATGTAGAATTGTATAAAGCAACCAATATTTGATGACCTGTTGTGTTCAGTGTTACTGTTGTGTCATTGTTTCTAGGTTTTCTCAGCAGCAGACAGTGCCAGAAATATATAGGTGTGTATAATTCATGACATATTATAAATATATACATGTTTATTCAAAATTATGGATTCACACTATATCATCAATTTCAATCCAAAGCCATAGCATACATTCAAATCTTATATCCCTTTAAATATTTGTAAACCTATTGTTCGCTGCATAAAACCTGGCTACCATTATTATTCTCACTGTACTTACTCCTTTGCTTAATCCTAGAAACACAGAAAGGAGTTTTCAGACCTGTTAAATCACAGAACTGCAGAAAGGAAACCTACCAATTAGAGTTCAATATTTTTATGGAGGGGGTAGATAGAAGTTACATAGAATGAAATGCATAAATCTTATAATTTGATGAATTTTGGCAAATTCAAATATTCGTGTAACCCAACACCCCTATCAATCTATAGAATGTTCAGAAAGATCCCTGTGCTCCTTCCAAATCAATCTCCCATTCTCAGAGCAACCACTTCTCTGCTTTTATTTACCAGGACTTAGTTTTTCTATTCTAGAACCTCAATGAAAAAAAATTGTACAATATACACTCTTTTGTATTTGGCTTCTTTTGCTCAGCATTTCCTTGGATTCATATGCATGGTAGTTTATTTAAGCAGTTTATTCCTGAGTAGCAGTCTGTTATATGGTTATCCTATAATTTGTTTCCCAATGCTCTTGTTAATGATTAGCTGGAGAATTTCCAGCTTGGGGCTATTATGAACAAAGCTGCTATGAACATTTATGTACAAGTCTTATTTTGGAAATATACTTTAAATTGTTTTGGAGAAATAGCTAGAAAATAAATTTCTGAGTCATAGAGTAGGTGTGTTTAACTTCATAAGAAACTGCCATACCTTTTTGCTAAAGTTAGTGTATCATGAAGCACTCCCCAATGATAGTTCTACTCATTTCCTCCAAATTCTCATCAAATTTGATATTGTCAGTTTGATACTTGATACTGTCAGTTCTTTTCATTTCAGCCACTACCATGAGTATGCAGAATTATCCATTGTGGTTCCCATGTTCAGTTTTCTGAGAACTAATGATGCTGGTCACCACTTTGGGTGCTTATGTCCATTCATATACCTCCTTTCTGAAGCATCTGTTCAAGTCTTCTGCTTACTGTCTATTCAATTGTCTTATAATTGTATCATAGTAATATTATTATGTATCCTAGTTATAAATCCTCTTTGAAACATATGTTTAGCAAATATTTTTCCCAGTCTATGGCTTAAATGTGTCTTCATGAGCATATATTTCTAGATTTGAGTAAGTCTAATTTATGATTTTTTTAATGTTAATAGCCACTGTGCCAGGTCTTAAAATTGTTCACCCAGGACTGCTTAGATTTTTTTAATGTTTTCTCCTAAAGTATTTATAGTTTAAGCTTTTCCATTTAGTTAAATCAGTCATTTCAATTAATTTTTATATTTTGAGAGACATACAGGTTGAGGTTCTGTTTATTGTTTTTGATACTGAAATCTATTTTTTCCAGCAATGTTTGTTGAAGAGAATTTTCTTTTAGTATTGAAATTTTTTGTGGTTTATTTTTTTTAAAAGCTATTGAGCAGTACCACACTGGCTTAATTACACCTGAAAACAAAATGTTGGTCCTCCACGTCTGTTTTTCTTTCACAAGATTTTTTGCCTTTCCAAAAAGTTGTGTAATGATCTGATAAATATTATTTAAAACAAACAAAAGAAAAACCCTGCTGTAAGTAAATTTCTACTAATAGTCAAGATGGAATGGTAAGCAGCAATCTAGCCTCCAACCTGAAGCAAATAAAAAACACAAAAATATAAGATATAAATTTTCAAGATATGAAACATCAAGCAACGAAGCATAGTAATCCCGGTAAAGTGAGAAGTAAATGAGGTGAACCCTAAACTGCCCCCAGTTAACTGCTTTGAGAGAGTGTCCAGGCTACAATGCAGGGAGGAGACTACCGTAATTGAGAAAATAAAGTGAGGATCAGGGGAGACAGAGACATCAAGATCTCACAGAGCAGATGCAGGGAAGAGAAGCACATGGAGAGCTCTGGAGATTTGCAGAGGGTCCCCTTCGAGTATCCTACAGAATACCTCTCAGTGCATGTATGTGAGGAGACTAACAAAATCTGGACAAAAGTTTCTCAAAAGGTTAAAGTACAACAGTCCTCAAAGTCTACACAGGATAGTAATGCCTCTTCCCACTAACCAGACTAGAAAACCTTCATGGGAACATTAGAAAGAATAAGGTCTTGCTTCATTAGTGAGAAATTGGCATTAGATTCAATACTGTTTTGATCCACATAAGAAATTTAAAAAGTATGAACCAAAAGGATCAACCTGTTCCAAAGAACTTAACTTCACATCAGAACAAAGGTCAAGAATATTTTTAGGAATACAAAAATATCTAGCAATCAACAAGTAAAAAATCACAATGTCTGTCTGATATCCCATTAAAAGTTACATAAAGTGGGCTGGGTGGCTCAGTCAGTTAAATCTGACTCTTCATCTAAGCTCAGGTCTTGATCTCAGGGTTGTGAGTTTAAGCCCCATATTGGGCTTGACACTGGGTGTGGAGCCTACCTAAAAAAAAAAAAAAAGTTACATGATATACAAGAAACAGTAAAATATGACCCATAATGAGAAGAAAGTTCAATTAAAACTAGATCAGAACTAGCATTGACATTAGAATTATCAGACGAGGACATTAAGTTCTTACAATTGTATCCTATTTTATTCAATAATCTGGAGGAAAGAGAAATAGAGACATAGAAGATACCATGTGACTAAAATTTAATATCTTGGGGTGAAAATGACAATGTCTCAAAGTTAAAATTAAAATACACATGGGATGAAAAACACACTAAACATTGTGTGAGAGAATATTAATGAATTTGAAGACACAATAATAGAACTTATCTAAAAAGAAACATAGTGAAAAGGAATTTTAAATATAAACAAACAGAATATCAGTGAGATGTGGGACAAATTCCAGCAGCCTAAAACAAGCATAATTGGAGGGACAGAAGGAAAAAAGAGAGAGGAGGGGATAAAAAAATATCTGTAGACACAATGGCCAAAATTTTCCAAATATGTAAACCCGCCAATCCAAGAACTCAATGAAACCAAAACAACAGCAAAAACATGAACTTAAACAAATTGCTCAAAATTAGTAATAAAGAAAAAATCTTAAAGTTATCCTGAGTAAAACGACACGATACATAAAGTGGAAAACACTTTGAAAATACTTTTAAAAAAGATCTATCAATCTGTCAATCATTCCTATCCAGTGAAAATTTCTCTCAGAAGTAAAGACAACTGTCTAGTGATGAAACAAACACACACAAAGATACACAGCAAACAAACTCCAATAGACAGGCATTTTACAAAATACCTCACCAGTATCCCTCAAAACTATTAAAGTCATCAAAAATAATGAAAGCCTAAAAATAATAATAATAATAATGAAAGCCTTAGTGTCACAGCCAAGAAAGTCTAAAGAGATATACTAACAAAATGTATTGTGGTATCCTGGATGGGGGTCCTAGAACAAAAACAAACAAACAAAAAGCATAACCTAAAAATAAAGAAAATATGAATTAACTTTAGTTAATGATTATTTCTTCATTAATTGTAGGATATGCATCATACTAAGGTAAAATGTTAGTAACAAAGAAAACTGGGTGTGAGACCTTAATAAACTCTTTATAGTATCTTTGAATTTTTCTGTAGATATAAAACTTTAAAATGGAAATGTCTATGAAATATAAAGACAAAATAAGGACCTTTTCAGATATACAAACACTGAAATAATATGCTACCAGCAGACCCATACGACAAAAAAATTTAAAGAAATCCTCCATGCAGAAGGAGAATGATACAAAATGGAAATATGATTCTATGCAAAGTAGTGGAGAACACCAGAAATCATAACTCTAAGTGTAAATATTAATTTATCTTGTTATTTAAAGCTCTCTCAAAGAAAAATGACTATTTTAAAAGCTACCTGAAGAAAAATAACAGTATAATATTAGGATTATAACATAAGGAAAAGGAAAATATTTGAGACCAATAGCTCAGAGACCAAGAAGAGAAAAGTAAAACCACTACTCTATTGTTCCTGAGGCTGTTTTCTCTTTGCCCTTCAAATTGAGTAATTTCTATTGATCTCTTTTGTTAAGCCCATTCAGTAAATGTTTCCATTTTAAATATTACATTTTTAAGTGATAGAATTCCCATTTGATCTTTTAGGCTAAAATTTTTCATGTGTTCATCCATTATGGCCACGGTTCCTTTTATATATTTTTCATATTTACAAAAGCTACTTTAAAGGCCTAGTCTATTAATTCCAACATCTGGTTCAGTTCCTCATCGGTCTCTGCTGAGTGCTCTTTTCCTTGACCATAGATTCCATTATACTATTTTCTTCTTTCTTAATATGTCTGTTTTTCTCTGTTTTACACTAGATATTATGAGTATTACATTGTAGAGATTATAGGTTTTATATCCTTTGAAAAATGCTGGTTTTGTTATTGCGGTCAAACTCCGCTGTGTGCCTTCCTGTGATCATTCTTAGTCTTCCAGCTACTTTGTTTGTTTCCTCAATCATCTTCTTGTAGCCTTTCTGTGCGTCTGCATTTTAGGAATCAGCCAAACTTCAAGCAAATTTTATAAAAAGATTTTGGACTTCATCCCTCATTTTGCACTACTCTGGCAGCCCTGAATTCCATTTTCTGGATCATCAAGCCAGTATGATTGTAACTTGCACCAAGTTTTAGTTACACCATGACACTTGAACACCTCAGATGAAAAGCCATGAAAAAGTCCAACTCATTCAGTTCAGTGTCTTTCTTTCAAAGGTCAACCTTGCTATCGTTTGTTTCCAGGATTTTGTCACTCTCTTTTGCCTTCAAATAGTAAGTAATTTATGTGTTTGTTTGCCTTAAAAAAAATTTTTGTCTCAAGATTATAATTATTATCTGTGAGAAGTATAGACCAATAGAAGCTATTCCACCATTATTGAAAGCATAACCACTCCAATCTGGTTTAAACATGCAGAAATCACACATTTTCTGCCACTGTGTGACCTAGGAGAACTGGAAGAGGTGCTTTTATTCCTTAAGCTAAACTTTTCTGAGTTAAGTATATGTAACCTTGAGTTATGACCTACCATTCTCACCCATCTTCCAATATTCATTCAAAATATTTATTTTCAACTGTGTGCTAGCCACTCCTATAAGCACTGGGAATATAATAGCTAGTGAGACAAAGCCCTGATATGTAGAGCATATATTTAATAACCATAATAGTTAGTTTTAAGCTCAAAAAATGCTATAAGACCAAGTTAATAGAATCAAAAGTGATGAAGCAATAGGAGAGGTAGAAGTATTTATATTGGATGGTTAGAGATGACTTCTTCTGGATAGGTAATGTACAAGCCAAAACCTAGATGAAATGATTAGAAAGAAAAGCTATGAGGAAATTTAAAGACAGGTTTCTTAACCTTGGCAATATTGACATTTTGGGAGCAAATATGAGAGATATAACTGTCATGTGCATTGAAAGATGTTTAGCAGGATCCCTCATCTCTACATTCTAGATGCCAGTAGCATCCCCAACCCCAGTCATTATGACAAACAATGTCTAAAGACGTTGCCAAATGTCTGCTAGTGTGCAAAATTGCCCCCAATTGAGAATCACTAATCTACATAAGGAATATCCCAGGCATAAGTTATAGTAAAAGCAAAAATTTTGAGGTAGGAACATGTTCAGGACCTCAAAGAAGAAAAGGAAGAACAGTAGAGTTGACGGATAATAAGTAAGTAGAAAAATGGTCAAGATAGACTCAGAAAGGTAGGGGGAAGACCATATAACTGCTTCATTTAAAAGAAAGAAAAAATTAGGATTCCTGAGTGGCTTAATCAGGTAAGTGTCTGACTTTAGCTCAGGTCATGGTCTCACAGTTCATGGGTTCAAACCCCGTGTAGGGCTCTGTGCTGACAGCTGCAAGCCTGGAGCCTGCTTTGGATTCTATGTCTCCCTCTCTTTGCCCTTCCCCTATAGTGTTCTGTCTCTGCCTGTCAAAAATTAATAAATGTTAAAAAATTTTAAATAAAAAGAGAAAATGAATTATTCACTGAATGCACTCTGATTGAAAAGATTTATGTGTGTGTGTGTATGTATATATATATATATATGAGCCTAAAATTCTAAATTTTACCATTTTAAATTAATATTGGTATCCCTGAGAACTGATCTGTTTTAAAAAGGTCCTTGATGATGAAATATTTGCAGACTATTTTAGAATACAGAAGATGTGGCCTAGAGGCAAGGAGTTACAGTCTAAAATTCAGAGAGCTGGTACATACAAGAATCTGCCTCATTTTCTACAAATGTTCCTTTTTGCTATATAAAAATCCCACATAGTTTACTTATAGAGCAGTACATGGTGACAAATTCTCCATAGTCAATGATCAAAAGATCATTTCTTTGGTTAACATAAGAATCACACCTAGTAACATAAAGGCAGATATATAATAAAAAGACAGGTATATAAAGGCATATATATGAAATACCTAATTCAGATCCAGATCATCTTTTGATAGGCATTGTATGGTAGCATTTTTCTGCTTAACAAATTTGAAGATCATAAAGATGAGTGTTAAAGAAGAAAAGAAAGGAATAATCTATAACTAGAATTTCTTAATCTGAAAATAATCTCCAATTCCATTCACTCCTAGAAAATAAGTTTCTAGTTTGTTTTCCTTTGCCTTATATTGATAAGAATCTTATGTCTTGTTTAAAAAAGAAATTCTACTTTGGGGGAAATACTGACAGATTGCAGATTATTTTAAGTTAGTAAATTCTGTTATAAATTGCATTCCTGCTTTCACTGTATGAGATTTCAAGTTCAAGTAGTATAGATATCAATGTGCTTTCTCATCTGTTAAATGTAAAGAACTTGTTTGAGAAGGCTGAAATGCTATTATAGCAATTCTATGGATATGTTCCAGCATGTATAGTAACAAGATATTCTTCCAAATCCCTTTATCTTATGTAGGAAGGATGACATAAGTTTTTCCATGTCCTAGCGGTATTAAGATGTCAGTCAGCATCAAATGCTATTTTAAATTTCTAGTATCCATTTTCTTACTTGAATTCTCTTAATGCTGTATATTTAGGGTACACCTGAACATGTAATCTTAAGAGCTTATGACAGACTAAAAAGAAATACCACACACTTATTTATAGCTTCATCAAAATATTTCAGTCAAATACAAAATAAAAAATAAGAATGATTTGTGGTTTCATGGAGTCATATGCTCTGCACATAATAGGCACTTAAATATGCATGGATGAATGAATGAAGTGTTTTAGAGTTGCAAGTGTTCTTAAAGACTATCCAGTTTCAACCCTTCTAGTTTTTCAAATCCCAAGACCCAAATACTTGATCCAAAGAAATTAATTTTCCCACACTTTAGTAATAGAAATGTCTGATAACTTCCTCTGATTACTTTTGCTCATGTTAATATTTTTTAACATAGTTATATCCAACTACCCACAAACACCTATTCATATAGTAATATATATATATATATGTATTCATATATAAATGAATGGATATTTTCTAACTACTCGGCATGGCCCTTAGATACCGTGGAACAGAAAGGAATAAGACATAGCTTTAATGTTTCAGGAGCTTAGAATCTGGCAGAGAGAAACATATGTAAAAATGAATTATAGAGTAATACATCCTATAACTGAGAAAGAAACAGTTTTATGAGTACTCAGAAAAAAGATACATTGGTTCTATTGGGAAAGGTGGCAATTGCTCTTTAAGGTGAATTGTGGTTGGGTCTCAAGGTTGAATAAGAGAATAGACTCTAAACATGAAAACACTCTAGCAGAGGCATGTGCGCATACAAGCCCCAATGTATGAAGGCTCAGAACATATTTGAAAAGCATGGAGTCCAAGCAGAGGAGTAGAAAGTTGAGATCAGAAGTGCACACCCAAGGTAGCTTGTGGAGAGTCTGGTAAGGAGCCAGACTTGAGAAAAGTATAAACTTCAAAGGATATTCCAGAAGCACAACACAAACAGTTTAGTGGTTTGAAAGCTCTCACCGACAGTGAGAAGGATGCATCTGAGATAATACAGACACAGGCAGAGAAAGGAGTTTAGAGGTTAATGCAAGAGTCCAGGTGACAGATGGCAAGGGTCTGGACCTAGACAGTGTCAGAGAGGACAGGGAAGGGAAATCTAGCCCTGGAAGCTGGTTTGGAGAAAATGAAAGTAATGGAGGTCTGAGAGTTTTCTGGGACATCTACATGAATTTTCTTTGCTGACATTCTTTAAAATATTATAAATAAATTGCTATATTTTGAGTAAAAGCCAAATCCCTATACTGCTCTATTAGGCCTGTAGGATACGTTCTTGTCACCTCTTGACCTTGTCCCCTTTGACCACTTAATCCCTCACTACCAGCTCTGCTCTAGTCACACTGGACTCCAGGCTGTCCCTCGGGAATGGAAAGCACTTTCAGCTTAGGGGCATCCCTGCCCCCACTGCTTAAAACCATAGTCCTCTCCTGGGTTGTTACTCCCTATCTCTCCTCCCTAATTTAAGTTTCTCTTTCTGTGTGGCACCTAACATCCATCCCCATAATTTTATGTATGTGTATAATTATTGCCTTTTTCTCCCTACCAGGTTGTTAACACTAAGAGGACCAGGGCTATTGTCAATTTTTACTCCCCTCTATCACCCAGAAGAATCTCCCCCATTTTCCAACGGTTCAGTAAATATTTGATGAATAAAATAAAGTATGCAGGAATAATGAATGATGGATTCATATTGCCTTAAGTGGAAACAATGATAAATGTTTTAAAATTTTTTTTAATGTTTTATTTTTTGAGAGAGAGAGACAGAAAGAGAGTGAATGTGGGTGGGGAGGGACAGAGAAAGAGGATCTGAAGCAGGCTTTGCACTGAAAGGCTGACAGCAGCAAACCCAATGTGGGGCTCAAAGTCATAGACCATGAGATCACGACCTGCATGGAAGTCAGAGGCTCAATCGACTGAGCCATCCAGGTGCCCCAAATGTTTTAAAATTTTTAAGCCATGTTTCTAAGTCTGAGAATCTATATCTTTATTCCAGAAAAAGATATAGGAAGGAAAACATTTGCTACTGACCTTCTTCATGGAATTCCAGACGTATTTGATGCCTCTACTTTTAATTTAGTTCAAGTATTCACCCTCTGTCTCCTACATGGTTTCTAGAATATGAAAAATTTTGAATAGGCTTATACCACTCATATTAAAGGATTTTATTTTTTATTGTCATGGAGTCTATCTTACATCTTTACCCTTCATAGTATTATTAAATTATGCTTCTGATCTCTGTATAAATCCACTCCCATTTCTGTCCCAGAAATTTTTCAGGAGCTCATCCTTCCTTCTTCACATCACTACTCCTGTATCTACTCCCTAGAAATCTAAATGAAGGCAGATCCTCATTTATTCTCCCACTAGTGTCCTTTTCTGTCCAACCCCCTACATCTGATCTCATGGCAACTCTTACTCTTACTCAGAATAAAGGAAAGAAAGGGCTATTATAAAAGATGGCACGTCTTATAACCTTATTTAAATGACTCAGGATATAACTATTTTAATTTAAAATGGAAACAAAGTATGTTATTATACAGTTAAAGTAGAAAGGAAAAAAAAACCCACAATTATTAGGCTAATATTCTGTTCCAGGCCCTGAAGCTAAGCACTTTCCTACATGTTATGTTTCTACTTTGCACAGATCTCTAAGATAGGTATAATTGACTCTACCCCCCCTTTTTTTTAACGGATGAGAAAACTTAGGCTAAGAGAGGTCCAATGACTCACCCATGAATGCATAGCTACTATGTGGCAAAGCAAGAGTTTGAATGCAATTCCGATGCTAACATCTAGATATTTCTTTTTTAAAAGATAGGGGAAACAAGGGGTACCTGGTTGGCTCAGTCAGTTAAGCATCCAACTTCAGCTCACATCATGATCTTGTGGTTTGTGTATTTGAACCTCATATTGGGCTCTGTGCTGACAGCTTGGAGTCTGGAGTCTGCTTCAGATTCTGTGTCTCCCTCTCTTTCTGCCCCTCCCTCACTCACTGCCTTTCTTTTCTTTCAAAGAAAAATAAACATTAAAAATTTTTTTTAAAAAGATTGGGGGAGATTGTCCTGATAAAAGAATTAGGCTAAATGATCCCTAAAATTGCTCTCAGTGCTAACATTCTATGGGTCTAGAAACCCATGCAATGATATCTGCCTATCAGTATAGTAACTTCAAAGCAACCTCAAATTTATATCCATTTTAGTCTAACAATTAAGGGTAAGCAATGATAAAATCATCTGAAAATCTCTAAGAAGGCAACAAATGTATGCCTTCAGCTAGAAAGGTAAAAGGCCCAATTCTTAATTACTTTCCACGTCATCCCAAGTCTATTCATGACAAGTGTTTGGAGGTGAAGTGACAAAATTTTGACAAATGGGCAGGCCATGGTTTAACTTAATATTGTATCAAATATCAACAGTATTCACAGTATAAACTTGGATATTCACAGCATGCCTTGTCATCAGAAAAGCATGCCATTATTACCAAATTAAGACACGTAAGTATGCTTGTGTCCTGCCCTTCAGCTTCAAAGCCAAGTTGCTGAGGATCAAGACACCAACATTACAGTCGTTGGTAATCCCAGTTAACCATGCAGTCCAAGGCCCCATCCATATATGGCAATGGCATCTGCTGTGGTTAACAGTCAAGGGGTTCTGCAGAAGAATCAGGCTCTGGGAGACCCACAGGTCATGAACATTGAGCTCCACATGGGCAAGAGAGCAAATGGCTCATTCTTCTCATTTGCCAAATGTGCTTATCATGAAGTAAGAGATCAAGTTCTCTCTGGGACGATGCCCACCCCATTACCACCTCTAATAAATCACAAGGTAAAGGAAAGTGTGGAATATTTCAGCTCAAGGAGCTGTTGCACTGCTGTGACGTGCTCTCCTGATCCAGGCGGCCATCAGAGAGCAAGTGGCCCACACAAAGGTGGATTCCAGGCTCCAGTTGTCTTTCTTTCCATCCGTTTCTGAGGGCAGTAGTACAGCATGGTTAAGAGCTCTGTATCAGACTGTGGCTGTCCTGCTTTGAAATCCTGCTTTCTGCTTTCTGTTAACTTTATGTGTGAATCTAGGTCACTTGATTTGAGCCTCAGTGCTGAGGATTGAATAGAACACTGCATGACAGGTATTGCCACTGGGCCTTATGCAGTATAGGGGTTTAATAAATGCTAGCTATTTATATGCAGTGTATTCTCAAGGTCAAATATATGACATATGTCATATACTATGAATTTCCACTAATAATCAGAAGGGATAACAACAGAAGAGTAGGCTATTTTAAGTACTTTATACATTTGTTCCTTTGGGACATCACCTTACTCCATATGTGTGATATGATGTGTGGTGTGGAACTCCCAGCCCCTCCCCGCTTGCGACTATGCATATCTGACCCATCATATTCGTCATTAACCAGCATCACTGCCTCCAGAGGCAGCCTCTGAGTTGACCTGCACAGAGACCCTTCTTGACCTGCCTCACAACCTGCAGATTGTCCAACTGTTTTCAATTTCAGTCATTTCAATTTCAATTAAATTAAATTAAATTTCAATGAAAGGAATCGGAAGGACTTATGTTTGTAGACTGCAGTGACTAGATTTATCAAGCAGTCATTATACACGTGGCACATTATAGTTAGGACAAATTAGATTTGGCAAACATGCCTTCTCTTTCCTTTTCCAAAACCCTGCTCCCCTCTGGGTCTGCCTATGGATGTCTCACACTGGCTCAGGTGGCCCTACCTTCCATGGACATTTACAACTTCCCTGGACATACCTCACTGGCTTTGTACAGACAGAAACATCAGTGGTCTGAAAAGGAGCCTATTGACTTAGATGTTGTAACAGAATTAATGTGCCCGCTCCCAGGGACATTTACATTCAAAAGGAGTTGAGAGTTTAACAAAGAAATTAACCTTCAGCTGTAGAATTTTAAGTAAGAAAAAGACAATGTTTTCAGCCACCTGTTTTTTTTCCAGTTCTTTCCAGATAATGTCATTTCAAGATCTGCGTACTCTGTTGATGGAAAATATTAGGTAAAACTTTTTTCAAAAGATTGTAAGGGGGGTGCCTGTGTGGCTCTGTCAGTTAAGCGTCCAACTTCGACTCAGGTCATGATCTCATGGTTCATGAGTTCTAGCCCCACATCAGGCTCTGTGCTGACAGCTCAGAGCCTGGAGTCTGCTTCAGATTCTGTCTCCCTCTCTCTCTGCCCCTCCACACTCATTCTCTGTATCTGTCTCAAAAATAAATAAACATTAAAAAAATAATAAAATAATAAAAAGATTTTAAGCTTAAAAGGAAATTATCTTGCTGACTGTTTAATCCTAAAATGTGTTGTTTTAATATTCAACCCCCCAAATGAAATTAAGGCTAGTAGTCATCTATCTCAAAAATAATTTAAAAGGTCTTCTCCATCCCACGGATGATGGCTCAAGTGTATGCGCTGATATAATTTTTGTCCAACAATTGATTACCTGGTATATGCAAGACATACTACTTGATGACATGGGAATAGAAAGATTAATTTTTTTCAGTCAGATGCCAGGCACCCAGAAGCTTTCTCTATGTCAGAATTAACCTTAGTTGCCTATTTGCCCCCAAATTTCTTTCTTTGTTGTTCAACATTAGTACCTACCACCTAACTTGACAATGCAGTTAATTGTGTTCATGACTGCCTTCTTCATCAGATGAGATCCCGCTCCATAGAAAGAACTGTTTTCTGGACATTTCTGTATGCCACAACACTTAGCACAGTACCTTATCCTAAGTAAGTAACTCTAAACACCAAGGTCTAAAAATTCTAACCCGATGCCCACTTCCTAGAGCTGATAACCAAGTTCTCTAGGTTAAAAGACTCACTTCCAAACTGAAAAAATTCAGTTACTGTAGTGCAGAACAGGAGTCAAAATAGAAAGTTATCACCTATTATTTATTATCTATATGTTTCGTGACAAAACTTGAGATACCTTACTAAAAACTAGTTTACCATACCTGTAAATTAACATTTAAGATCATATGATAATATAAAATTATATCCCATGAGTACCCTTTCTTGAAAAAATAAAATGATATGAAATGCAAAATCCAATAACATAGCCACTTAAGAGTTGGTTGCAATTTTAGTTATTTCACTACTAGTCGGATTGATAGATTTATTGATAGACTATTAGACTTCTTAAAACTTTAGTCTTTTTTTCATCTTTTTTCCTAAAAACATTGGCAAGTCTGTGATTTTATATTCGGATTATGCACATTTTAGAGATAAATGTGTTTCTGCGGTCCAAAAGTTCATATTAAGGGAAAACAAATTTTCTAGCATTTGTACATAACAATGAGGCATTGACGTCACATAATTTCTGCGTTTGGAATCTTAATGTCCTCATGCCAAGCATCTTTATACCCTCTTAGCTGTCGCTGCTCTCTAGTCTTTCTACTGGCCTTATTCTGCTCACAAACTCTCATTAAAATGTAATTTTAGAACATGTTTATTTAAAAGATCATTTCCTTGGGGCGCCTGGGTGGCTCAGTCGGTTAGGCCTCCGACTTCGGCTCAGGTCAGATCTCACGTTCGTGGGTTCGAGCCCCGCGTCAGGCTCTGTGCTGACAGCTAGCTCAGAGCCTGAAGCCTGCTTCCAGTTCTGTGTCTCCTTCTCTCTCTGACCCTCCCCCTCTCATGCTCTGTCTCTCCTGTATCAAAAATTAATAAAACATTAAAAAAAAAAGATTTTCTTAAAAAAAAAAATAAATAAATAAATAAAAGATCATTTCCTTAAAAGTAACAAAATCTTCTTCAAATTTACAAATAATAATAATAAAATCTTCCTTTTACTACCTGTAAGTTAAGAGAGCCTAAAACAAATCAATTTTTCGTCTGAGTATATAAAGGCATATCAAATTCCCAACGCAAGCAATAAAATTTATCTCGCTTCAACAATGTGCACAATATCACTTGTGATTACCAGCTATTTTTTAAAATGGGGTATTCCTTTTACTTAGTGCCTTGAAAGCACACGTTTTCTTGAATTTTACCTTCCTTTTGACATTAGAATGAAATATAATTTCCTTTTGAACACACTTCAAAGAATGCTAGCAATGTAGGCAAGTAACTGCTTTCAATTACACTTGGCAATAGTTGCCGTCCTTATCACCTTGCATCTGTGACTCAGCCTGGCCTTGCTCAGGCAAAGGCAACAATGGCTGTGGCATTTAACACGGGGAGGCGCTTCCAGGGAGTGTGATTAGGAAAGCGTGCAGAAGTTCCCATATATGTTTTTTGTGAATTTTCTGTATCTCTTCAACCTCTGATTTGAGTCATTCCTCTTTGTTGCCAAATTGGGAAGATTCCTGGGGCATTTTGAAGTATGGAGTCATTAGCAAGGCAGGATGTTTAAAGTCAGGACTACCCTGGAAAATTTGTGGATCTGTGTTAAGAACCACAACCCAAATAGAAAAATAAATAATGTGATGTAGGAATATCTTCACATTGGCAGCTGACAAGATAGCTCAGAACTGGTCACTGAGTTTAAATTCCTTTTTCAGAAAAAGAAGAAGCACCATGACCTCATGAGTAATAACTAATAATCACAAATTGTGCTTGTCTGCCAACCAATTATTGCCAGCTGGTTATTTGGGGGAGAGGGGGTAATTATTCAAAAAGTATGAATTTGTCCTTTCCAATGGAGCATTGTCTGATTGGTTGAATGTTCTTTGACTTTTGGGTTGCAGCTACATATTAATGAAACAGAGTATAAGATAGTACAATAAAGAGGAAAATAGTACACATGTGACTATGAACTACCCAAGATTTTTTTAAAGTTTGTTTATTTATTGAGAGAGAGAGAGAGAGAGAGAGAGAGAGAGAACATGCATGGTCAAAGTAGGGCCAGGGAGAGACTAGAATCCCAAGCAGGCTATATGCTGATAGCATGGAGCCCCGCATGGGGCTCAATCCCACCAATTGTGTGATCATGACCTGAGCAGAGATCAAGAGTTGAATGCTTAAGCGTCTGAGCCACCCACATGTCCCTCTATATCACAAGATTTGAACTGAAATTCATGTTAAAGCATATGTAAGTATCATAAAAATGCAGTGCTATTTCTTTCATTAGGAGAGTCCAGGATATCCTCAGGAGACATTAGAACAAATCTGGCATTTAGCATTCAAAAATGAAGCAAGATGTAGGCATTTGGTGTGGGGTTGCTATTACAAGGAGCAGAATTGCACTAACAGCCCACATTATCTCCCACCAGGAGAGCCTGAAGAGAGAGGAGAACTGTCCCACTCTGGGCAGGGAAGATTCGGAAAAACCATTGGATTCTCTGCATTCTAACATTATAGAAGCAGAAGTCATGGAGGCTTGCTTTTAGACTGAGTTCTGCCATGAGCTAGCTCTAAAACCTTGAAAATTGATTTATTTGACAATCATCAATAGAACACCAACCTTATGTGAGACACTGTTCAGTGCTAGAGATAGAAGGGAGTGAAAGAGGGTTTCTGCCCTCATGAAGTTTCAATCTATCAGGGCTGGTAAATGTTAAATATAACCATATAAGACCTAATAAATACTATAAAATATAGTCAGAGATTAGGGAGACTGGTGAGTCAGGGAAGGCTTCTCTAAGAAAGTGGCCTTTGAGCTGGGAGGTCTTCATTTTGTACATTGAAATCACCTCTGGGGCTTTAAAAACTATGAATGCCTAACTCTCCACCAGATCAAAGGAACTGAATCTAAGAATGAGGTTCAGGTAGCATTATTTATTAAAATCTTACCCAAATGGGACGCCTGGGTGGCTTAGTCAGCTGAGCGTCTGACTCTTGACTTTGACTAAGGTCATCATCCCAGGGTCATGAGACCAAGCCCTGCATCGAGCTCCGTGCTGAGAATGGAGCCTGCTTGGCAAAAGCATGCACATTTGCTGAGATCTGTGACATGGGAGAAGAAGAAATGCAGTTTATACCTGTAAATATGAAACACCCAAGTAAGCACTTGATTGGGTCTTAGGGGAAAGGTCCAGGCATATCTATTTGGAAGTCAGCAGCATAAAGAACTTGAAGCCATGTGTGATATGAGACCCTGGAGAGAGCATGGAAGGAAAGAACATGGCTAGTCCGAGTCTCAATCTCATAATGTACAATAAAAGGATTGACTCTGATCAGCACTTCTCAAACTTCCATGTGCCTCAGGATCACCCAGAGGACTTGCTGAAACATTAGTTGATGGGCTCCTAAAATCACAGAGTCTGTGGGTCTGTGAATTTGCATTTCTAACAAGTGTCCCAGGAGATATGAATACCACTGATAGGGGGCTACTTGAAAACTAGATGATGTAAGATTTCCCTTCCTTCTCTGATATTGCACCATGACATCGCTGTGCCATCTGCAAAAACTCACATGAAAATATGTACAAATACCAGACAGAGATTTTATTATTGCAAAATGAAAGCATGATGGTATGAAAACATAGAGACATGACCTCGGGAGTGGTTAAGAGCTGTTCTATGCCTTCATAATTTGTGTTCTTTTTTAAGGTTGGACAGATTCAACAATTGGCAAGTACTAAGTGGGCATCTTCCTCATGTAAAGATTTTACAGGGAAATAATCTGTAATTCTCTTAAAATTAAGTGTACACATTGCCTGCTGGTATTGTAGCAGTTTTTGAAAAACCTATAGAAATTGAGAGAATTCAGTTCTGCAAGGATCATTTTTTTTTATATGTTGTCAAAGGAATGTTGAAGATAACTGATGAGCAACACAGACCACAATATAGGCATTTTGTATCTTGGGCACACAGAATCAAGACTGTGAGAATACTGTTTTATTTTACTCTTATTTCACTTCATTCAGTCTTGATGTTAAGAAACTAAATTGCTCTTGAGGAGCCTGGGTTAAGCATCCCACTCTTGATTTTGGCTCAGGTCATGATCTCATCATTTGTGAGTTTGATCCCCACATTGGACTCCATGCTGGCAGGGCAGAGCCTGCTTGGGATTCTCTCTTTCTCCACCTCTCCCCAACTCGTGCATTCACATGCTCTCTTCCTCTCTCTCTCTCAGAATAAACAAATGTATATATAATTTTTAAAAAGCAACATCCCCCACCTAGATTCCTCCATTGTGATATCATCAAAGAATGTGGATTGCACAGTTTTCATAAAATCATCAAAGTAGATAAGCCATTCGATCCCCTCCTACGTCTTCTGGAGATGTTCATAGATTAGTAAAGCTGATACTTCAAAAAGGAGACAGTAAACAAACTTTCTGAAACCACTTTAGAGAACTCTACCTATTCTTCTGATTTTGAAAGCAGCATAGCAATATCTATGCAGATATAATCACAAACTCTTCTCCAAAATCCTTTTTTTTAACTTTTTTTAATGTTTTATTTATTTTTGATACAGAGAGAGACAGAGCATGAGAGGGGGAGGGGCAGAGAGAGAAGGAGACACAGAACCAGAAGCAGGCTCCAGGCCCTGAGCTAGCTGTCACCCCAGAGCCTGACACGGGGCTCGAACCCACGAACGTGATATCTGACCTGAGCCGAAGTCGGAGTCTAAACCGACTGAGCCACCCAGGCACCCCATCCAAAATCCTAATTTTCTAACAAGTTGTGGTTGTGTTCACAGATTGTGTTTACACGGTAGCTGAATGAGGTGAGGGGCTCATTCTGCGATAAATGAAACAAATCAAAATGTTAGAACCTTGTGAAAGTGAATAGCAACTCCCCTATTTGGGCTAGCCGTTTGCTGTGAGTTTTAAAATGTCACCAAATAAAAGTTTCAAGCTACCAGAAATAAAACCCAATGGATTTCTTTCTTATTCCTCTGTTCCCTACCCAAGACCTTTAAATAACACTTGCATTTCTTCCAGCTCTTAGTCAAAGATGGGCTTTACTTCTCACGTCTTAAGTCTAGATCCCTATGTTGATAAACTTGCTTGGACACATGGTGCCCCCAAAACAAGCTCTGATGCATGAGCAGCAGATGCTTCCAGGGGAGGTGGTTATCTGGACTCTTGTCTTACTTCCCAGTGACAGAGGTCATGACCCTTAGGTGCTATCTAGCCACGTCGCTTACCTCATTTGAGGTGGGTTTAATATGACATCCAAACATTAAGCTCAGTTAAGATGCTATAAGACAGCTTCTCTGTATTGTCTAGTAGAAACATTAAGCTCTAAATAAGCAGAATTTCTGGAAAATGAGGAACTTCTCATATGAGTTTCATAAGCATTATGCATCCTCTTGCTGAATAACAAAGGAAGGGGCATACAATCTTGGTGTGACTTAATGAGTCTTTTTTTTTCCTTTTTGGTGCTTAATGATTCTTAATCCATTTGTTTCTCATGGGGAAAAAAGTGTCACTCTTCTATGTGTCTTCAGTCTACTGCTAATTATAGATTATATAGTCCCATAAAAGGGGAATTGACTGAGGTCTCCTCTTACATAATGGCTGACAAACGTATTGAAAACAAAGAGCAGAATGTTCTGAATCAAAATAATGGAACTGAATAAAAGACAGGAATCTATATATATGTAATATGTAAATTAAAGTGAACAGTGTTTTTATGAAATGACCAATTAGGTTGGTATATTAGTTCAAGTCCTCTAAGAAACAGATATCAAGACAAAAATCAGACATGCAAGAGTTCTATTAAAATTATAGGTTCTCATTTCCCACTCTGACCTAATCTACTCAGCCCCCAATCCTGAGTCTTGTCTACTAGTGTTCTTGACAGCAATTGCATTTCAGATGGTAAGAAGAGTATTGTTTTAGCTGCATTAGTAACAATACAATGAATATTCATTGAGTTTTTATCAAATTCTTGGCACTATTGGCTGTACACTTTACACTCAGTGCCATTAAATTCTCACAATAAAACTATATGGTGTGTGTGGAGGAGGGGTCTATTATTACCCTCATTTAACAGACATTGGTGGGGGCAGAAGGACATTTATTTAAGCAATTTACCCAAAAGTCTACCTAATAAATGTTAGGGCTGCAATTTTTGTCTGGATAGTCTGATACCATAGCCCATTTCTTTAAACTGAATTGCATCCCTCAAATAAATTTTTAAAATTAGTGCATTGACAAACACTCATTTATTGTGCATGTACTGTGTTCTTAGTGCTGTGGAGGATACTGAAGAACAGAGATCACTGGCCTCTGTGACTTTACGATGCAATAATGCAACGGGGAAGACAAATATTTTACAGGTAAATGATATGACTATAAATAATATATACCCAAGAGACCATATGTATTATATTATATAATGGAATTAGAACTGCTTTGGATCATTCATAGAGTTTAAATAGGAAAAAGTGGAAGAGAAGGCCTTATAGCCCAAGAGGAAAAAAGGGCATGACATATTCCCAGGACGGATGAAGCCAAAGTTGTAAGACAGGTAGTACATCTATCCAATTACAGTCAAAGGTTGAAATGAGAAAGTCAGGTGCTCTATAAATGTTCACTGAGTCGGTGAGCCAAGGACAAGTGGATAAGTAAATGATGATCATATTTCCAAAATTACAAAAAGACTAATTGACAACATTCAATTCTCTCTTTTTTTAAAGTTTATTTTGAGCAAGAGAGTACATGCATGAAAGCATGGGAGGGGCAGGGGGCGGGGAGAGAGAGAGAATCCTAAGCAGGCTCAATGCTGTCAGTGCGGAGCCCAACTCAGGGCTGGATCCCACACTCTGTGAGACCATGACCTGAACAGAAACCAACAGTCAGACACTTAGTTTACTGAGCCACCCAAGCACCCCTATATTCTCTCTTTAAATTAAATCTCTTCCCTTTTATGTATGCCTTTAAATTTAATGATAAAATGTGAAAAAGCTAAAACAGAAAACTAAATCTCTGGGGCACACCTTGTTTTTAAAAAAAAATTTTTTTTAATGTTTTATTAATTTTTGATACAGGAGAGACAGAGCATGAGAGGGGGAGGGTCAGGGAGAGAAGGAAACACAGAACTGGAAGCAGGTTCCAGGCTCTGAGCTAGCCGTCAGCACAGAGCCCGACGCGGGGCTCGAACCCACGAACGTGAGATCTGACCTGAGCCGAAGGCGGAGGCTCAACCGACTGAGCCACCCAGGTGCCCCGCACCTTGTTTTTTGACTAGACTTACTTCAAAACATCCGTACAATCAGGCACCTAGTGCCCTAAGAGAAAGTGCTACTTTAGTTGCCTGCTTTTATGGAATTTCTCTGATTTCAGTCACACTATGGTTTTAATTTAAAAAGAAAACTCATTAAGAGTATCCCTCGTTGAAGCTGAATCTGAAAAAGAAAAGTTTTCGTAAGGAATGGACAACATTAGAGAAGTATGAAAGGCAAAAAGAAACAAAATGAATTGAGGTTTTGAATGAGAAAAGAAACCTGAACACGAAGTATTTTCTTTTAAATAAATTGAGTAACATTTCCTCTCTATATATGTGGGAAGTTAATGGTAACTTGATAGGTCAATTTAAAATTTCTAATGTGAAGCGTTGTTCCAGACTTGAAGGGATTGGGGTCAGAGTACACAGACTCTTTCTTTATCAAGCAATAGATCATGCAATGACAGCCCATGCGGACACCGAGCACATCTTCAGAATCTCAAGGCTGTAGGAAGGTCAGCATGTGACACTGTGGTCTTTGTTTCCTCTCCCCAGGCACACTTAGAAACTGTTGTGCGTAACAATGTGAGAGACAAAAAATTTAAAAATGACCTCTGTCATGAGGAAAAAAATTCCCTTGGCCTTGTTGAAATAATCATTACCCTTCAACTTATACTAATCATTTGGCCAAGTCTCCACTCTCCCACGTAACCATCCAGCAAAAATTGATACAGGTGAAAAGAAAATGTAAACCTCATCCTTTCCCACCCTATGAAGTTAGTTACAGAGAATGCAATTAATAAATTAGGAAATGTGTTAAAAGAACTCGTAACCAGTTAAGTCCAGTGTTTCCAAGGCTGCGCTGTCCACAGCGGGACTGCAGTACTGGTTTGTCAACAAGGATCCACATGACAACACGTGACAGCAATTCCCAATTAAAACATAAATTTAAAAAAAATTAAAGCCATCCAATGGCTACACAAATTGTAGTTTATTTTGCTTTGTTTTGTTTTAACCAGAAAAGCTCCAACGGCTCTTCTGATTGATGGGAAGATTTATTTATAATGCTATCTCCCAAAGTGTGTCAAATGAAAACAGGTCCGTGGGACGCTCACAGCTGTGACAGGAAGAAACGGCCTGTGATTAAAGACTCGATGAATAAAGTGTCTTTACTCCTGGGATTCTCTGACTTCTTCCTATGCCAACGTGCATTATTAATATCAAGAGGGAATAGTAAGTGGCATTTTCCCAATTTCCTTAACTATAGACCTCATTTTAATAGGGCACAGGGTAAATTTCCAGCAAGTCAGATTTAAGCATTTAAAAACAAGAGAGGGGGAGAAGAAAAACATGAAACCCCCAAAGATGAGGCAGCTCATTTTGAACCCATTCAAACAATGTGAGGGATTTTTTTTTTATTTAAACTGAAATGACAAGTTCTTCGATGTCAAGGTACAATTGAGTTTTAAAAATATAAGATTTTTTAAGGAACCATATGGTTCCAGCTTTCTTTTTAATTTCCTAAACATCCTGCAAGTAATAAAATATATTTCTGAAAGTAGAACTTTGTATGGAAGTTAAAACATTGCAGAAGTGAAAGTGGCATATTTTTAAGGTCTGATTATTGAGGACAAAAATGCATGAAATAAAAAAACATAAAGCATAAATAAGTCAGAACTTGGAAAATAATCTATTTATTTAAATTTCTACTAGCATCCCAAATAAAAGCAACCACTTAAAATAAATAAAAATTGTTTTAATTCTTTTTCACCAATTATGAAGGAATAGATATTAAGGGTGCCTGAGTGGCTACATTGGTTAAGTGTTTCACTTGAGCTCAAGTCATGATCTCACGGTTCATGGGTTTGAGCCCCGTATGGGGGTCTCTGCTGTCAGCATGAAGCCTGCTTCAGATCCTCTGTCCCTCTCTCTGTCTCTGCTTCTCCCCTGCTTGTGCTCTCTCTCTCAAAGATAAATAAATAAACTTTAAAAAAGAAATTTAAAGTATAATTGCCTATAATGTGGTCACAGATATTTACTATACTTGAAAACATTAATCTTAAAATTTGATGTCTCATATACTTTCTTTAAAATGAGATGAAACAACATGTATGGATACATATACTATTTTGAGAAATAATCTGCATAGTTTATAATACCCTTACATTTTTTAATTATGCCACAGAATTTTCACAGATACTTTTTTTGTAATAAAACTGAATATTTTATAATCATATTCAAATATAAACAATCAACTGCTATTTAAAAATAACTTCCAAAATGACTTCAAAATTGAAATGGGATAGTTGACCTACTTGAAAGTAGTTTAGAGAAGGAAGATTTTATAGAAGAGTAGATGTAAGAGTAAAAGAAGGTGCAATATGAAAAGAGAAAGAGTCAGAGAATCCAGATGTGTCTGTGAGGCAGGGAAAACAGGAACCAGACCCTGGAATGTTCTGTGGCTTATTAGCAATAGGATAAAATATAAAAGTACTCCCTGGCTTAGGACACGAAATTCCAGACAGCACGTTCTTTGTGTAAACTTCAATCAACTTCAGAGTACAATATATCCCTAATGTCTTTTTCCATATCTTCATCAATATTCAAGAAACAAGTATTTATTTTGCAAAGCACAGTCGTTTTAAAGAGAAAAGATTGTAGGAGAAAGTCTATGAAAGCAAATCATTTCTTATTTTCTTGCATAAATAGCCAAGGGGGGAGAGAAATTAATAAATTTGCAAAGACTTCCACCACAGTTGGAAGATGAAAAGGTGTTCTGAATATTCACATGAAAAATCTAACACCAAATATCCAAATTCTTTTCTCATTTCCCCACCGGCTTTCCTGCTTTTCCCACACCACCCCCACCTCATTCTTTTTGGTCCTATTTGGAATCAGATAAGCCCATCACTTCCTTTGTTCACTTTTTAAAAATAAATTAAATATACTGACATTAGTTTAAGTAATACCACACCCAACCATACACGGGTATTGAGTCCGCCAGGATTCTCTTAGTCATAAGGTATTAAAACCCATCTCAGACAGACTCGACCATGAAAACCTCTATTATCTCCCATCACAGGAAGTCCAGAGCGGGGAATGTTCCAGGACTGGCTGATAATGATAACATTAGGGGCCCAGGTTCTTTCCTCTGTCAGTTCAGCTGGCTCTCCCCTTAGACTTAGAGCAGTATGGCACCCAGGATTTGGGGAAACATATCCAGACATGCCAATGTTTTGAGATATTATTTTCTCTTGTGGAATTTTCTTAGAAATGAGGCAAATGATTTCCAGATCCACCTAGAAAAATTGCCCTTCCTTTTCTTTGGTCAAAATTGGTTCCTGAGCCCTTTTCTCAGAGTCACTAGGTTTATCCTAAATCCAATGTGTCCACTACAGAAACTGGAGGTGCGATCAGCTTTTCCAGAGGTACATGGCTGGTTGGGAAAGAGGTAAGTTCTTGGACATAATTTTTTAAAGGATTCTCTCAGGAAGAGGGAAAGAAAGAATGAAAGCTAGTAGAAACCGGCAGTGTCTTCCACACACATGCATGTTTGTCTATGTTTTTAAAGACAAAAATGATTTATAGTATCTCTAGAGCTTGCAGAGTAACACTAAAGAAAGTGTATAAATTGAATATCTGAATAAACAGCCCATATTTGCATAATTTTCCTCTTCTGAGAAAGCCAGTAAACTCCTAAGAGTTCAGTTTCTGGAAAGTTCATTTCTTAAACATTTGTTTGGGCATCCTGGTGATTTCCTGCAAACAGCCTACCACACAGATCCTCGGGATAACTCACTTAAGAATAATGACAGTGCTCTCAGGCCGTTAATCTCATCTGCTTCTCAAAGAAAGAAAAATGGTGAAATAGTCACTCTGGTGGCTCCCAGAGGTCTGCCATGGCCCCTTCCTGCACTCTCCTGAGAGCCCCCACAAGCACCAACCTCTCCAGTGTCCCATTCTTGTCCTGACAACTGGCTGTTTACTGTGACTAATAAATCCCTGGTAAGCTGTCCCAGCTAATTAACGTGTTGGTGAGTGAACTCAGTGTTAGGAATGAGATCTGAGGAATAACGTCTCTATGAGAATCAGATTTAAGCAACGAGAGTGGAGGGGCACCTGTGGCTCAGTCAGTTGAAGGCCCAACTCTTGATTTCATCTCAGGTCATGATTCCCAGGTTGTGGGGTTGTGGGTTGAAGCCCCATGTTGGGCTCTGCCCCTCTCCCTCACTTATACTTTCTCTCTCTCTCTCTCTCAAAACAAAAAGAAGAAATGAGAGATGAATTTATCTTTCATTTTCCACAGCACATGAGAAGACAGTATGCTGACTTCATTGACTCCAGTGAAGATGTGATGGGTTCGGAAGTGACACCAAGTGGCAATGACAAACTACTATTAGCGCATGAAGAGAATCTCAGTCAATCTGCCCGAGAGATCAAGAGATGGTAATCACAGGTCTCTGCCTGCTTCAGCCTTTTGTCCCACCCTAGCCTCACCCCAGGTGGCAAAGATGTTTTTAAACTCAATAACTCATAGAAATTGTTCTGTGAGAGCTGATAGGTATTGGTGAGATGAAGTGTTTATTTGTCTAGCAGTATTTGTCTCCATTCTGGGCAACTGAAGGATCAATGTGAAATAGAGGTCGCTAGCAGGAGCATAGGGCACTGCTACAGGATTAAGTACAGAAAGAGGAGTAGACAAGAGGAAAAAAATCAAAAGGAGAGAAGACGTCTAGTACTTCTGAAAAGTCTATGAATATTAAGAAACAAATATTTAAGGCGAAGAATAAAGAATGACTTGTCCCTTAATTTGGATTTGGGCCAATCATAAATAATGTTAGATCCTTGCCAATGATGGATCAAGTCCATGAGCCTCTGTCGGGCATTAAAACAGTGGCACACACACAAGGGCAACCTCACTCAATGTTCAAATTCCACCTACTCCCAAAGTTCAGTTCTGACTCCAAGATCAAAGACAGCATGCACAGATGGTTTCCCCTTTACACCTAGGAAGACATTTATTCTTTTGCAGCCTCCTTGGTCTAAATAGAGAATAATGTATACTCTATTATCTAAGAAGAAATGAAGCACATGGGGCTAGGTTTCCCCGCAGGCAGCCCCACAGCTCAGCTTGGTTGCAGATCATTGGCCATGTAATGGCCCTGGTGCTAAGAAAAACCACAACGTCATCATCCTCATCATTTTTATGGATCAGAAAACAGTAGCTTCCAAAAATTTCCTGTTAATAAAGACTGATAGCAAGTACTTGAATGTCCAGCTGTAGTGCCTCGCATAAGGTAAGACAGGATCAATAGGTCTAGCTGCATAAGATCTCTCCATTTAAAACAATATTTTAACTTCAAATTTGCACCAGGTCAGAGGCAAATTCTGTTACCTAAGAAACATTGGCTGCCGTGTTTTTCATTCATTCAGTGATTAGGAAATATTTATTAAGCCCATGCTTACCATGTGCCCATAATTGTTATAGGTGTTGTAGATAGACTGTTAAACAAAACTGACCTTTTCTACAACTAAGTGAATCAAGAAAAAATCATAATAAGCTTACGTAGTAAGCTTTATGTCCATATAAGAATGGTTGGTTTTACACCCAAAGATATTTCCATCTAAATCATTCAGAACATATTTAAGCAAGAGACAATGATAAGATGATAAGACAAACTATGCAGCATAAATGTGAGCAAATAGTCCAAATGACAATAAAATTATTAAACAGTTTTAATAAGGTATGAACGAAACTTGCAGTTAAAAGCCAGGAAGTGATCCATGACTATCTCACCAGAGCCAGACTCAGAGATGCCGATTTTACAAGAAGGAAGCAGAGGGGGTATACTTGTATCAGACCATCCAGCTACCACGTGTTAGGCCAGATTTGTCCCAATTTGAAATAGTGATTATTTCCACCCCAGGCCATGTCCTTGTAGCTCTTTGCTTCTTCCCTCTGATTACCCCCCAGTTTCTCCACCTTCACCCATAACTGTTCTGAGCAAGTATTAGTGTATTTACATAAATACACTAATTGTATTTATTGAATTGTAAACACCAACCTAAAGATTGTTAGGATGGCTGAGATTACATACAGTTCAATATTACTTGAATTAAGTTTAGTTCTCCAGATTGTAACAACTCTAATATACAAACTAGTTGACACTAAAGAACACTCCTCTAGACGTATTCCATGGCCTGTTCAAGTAGGTGTCCTCAGACTTCTAAGCACTTGCCACTCATTCCCAGAGCCACTCCTTAAACCCAGACTCCTGGCCTTTGAAGTTTTTAAAGATGTGAGACAGTCTTCTGTGTTTTCTTTAGCTTCTTATCCCCCCCATTCTTAGACAGCTCCTATCTACCACCACAAGTTCATGTTTACCTCCTGACTGACTCGCCTCCTGTCGAATTTGAGGACATCTTCTCAAAACAGCTTGTTCTTTTGACTTTATAGGCCCGTGGTTCTCATACTCAGGGTGCATCAGAATGAGGACTTGTTAAAACAGATTGTTGAGTCTCAACCCTAGACTTTCAAGATTCAGGAAGTCTACAGTTGGGCTTGAGAATTTGCATGACTAACAAGTTCCCAGGTGATTCTGCTCAGGTCATGATCTCGCAGTTCATGATTTCCAGCCTGCTTTGGACTCTGTGTCTCCTGGCCCCTTCCCTGCCTGTTTCTCTCTCTCTCTCTCTCTCTCTCTCTCTCTCTCTCTCTCTCTCTCTCTCCCAAAAATAAAATAAACACTAAAAAGGTTTTTTTAAATTGTGATAATATAAATTGCTTGTCAGAAACTGAATTTCTTGCTAATGGGACTGTAAGTTTGAAAATGTTTTTACAGTTTCTTTGAAAATGAAACATACATGGGGTACCTGGGTGGCTCAGTCGGTTAAGCATCAGACTTAGGCTCAGGTCATAATCTTGCAGTTTGTGGGTTTGAGCCCCGTGTCAGACTCTGTGTTGACACCTCAGACCTAGAGCCTGCTTCAGATTCTGTGTCTCCCTCTCTCTCTGCCCCTCCCCTGCTCATGCTCGTCTCTGTCTCTCAAAGAATAAATAAACATTTTTAAAATTTTTAATTAAACATACACTTAACATGCAATACAGTAATTACACCTCTGGAGCATTTATTTGTCCCAGAGAAATGAACATGAGTTCACACAAAAAGCTGTACACAATAGTTTATATCACTTTTGCTTTTAACAGGCCCAAAAGGAAAACAACCAACATGTCCTTCAATAAGTCAATAGTTAAACAAACTGCAGTGTATCTATATGAAGGAATACTACTCAGTAATCAAAAGGAATGAACTATTGGCACAGCTAACAACTTGAATAGATTTCTAAGGTATTATTATGCAGTGTTTTGTTTTTTTTAAAAAGCCAATCTCAAAAGGCCATCTACGGTATGAGTCTATTTATTTAACATTTTTGAATGACTGCATTATAGAGACGTTAAACAGATTAGTGTCAGGGATTGGGGACGTTGGGGACTGAGGAACTGTAAAGAGGTGGCACAAAGGAGATCTCTGTGGTGGTGGAACATTTCTCTCTCCTAATTGTGGTGGTGGTTAGAGGAACCAGCGTGTGATGAGTGACAGAGACCCATATGCACAGACGGTACCAACCCCAATCTCTTATTTTAGAAATTACTTTATAATTACATAAGATTAAACCATTGGGGGAAATTGTGTGGTATGTATGTGGGCCTTCTCTGTACTCTGTACTCCTTTGCCCCTTCCTGTGAATCTGTAAGCATTTCAAAATACGTCATAAAACTCCTTCCCCTGTGCAGCCAGGGTTTGGAACACAAGCATGGCACTACCAGAGGACAATCCTGATGCCCACCCCTATGCTATTGTTTCCAGCTTTCATTCTTGAGGCCCCATATGGCTCTGTCCACACCTGGCTCAAACCTGTGCAAACTCCTCTTTTACAATTCCCTAAGTTGGTTGACCTTTCACATGCTACTGTAGGCAATCACACTGGATTCACTGGTATTACCTGTCAGGAGAAAAAATTGTTTAAATATCATTTCACCCAGTATTTCCAGTCCAGCAATCTAGCCTAAAGAAAATACCAGAGATGCAAACACTGCAGTTATAATCACAATCGCAAAAATGTTGAATACAAGCTAAGTAGCTAAATAAATGGAGATACATTCATATGTGTAAATAATGCATACTTGTTAAGGGTGCCCAGGTGGCTCAGCATTCCACTCTTGATTCTGCTCAGGTCATGATCTCATGGTTTGTGAGTTTGAGCCCCACGTTAGGCTCTGTGCTAACAGTGGGGAGTCTGCTTGGGATTCTCTCTTTCCACTGCTCCCATGCTATCACTCTCTCAAAATAAATAAACATTTAAAAAATCTTGTTTAAAAAATAAATTAAATACAATACAGTTGTTGAGAAATATTTACTCAATCTTACTAAAAATGACACCAAAACCTGTGCGTGGATTATGTTCTTAATTACATTAATTACTATATGCAAAGAAAACATGTTAAAATGCAAATAGAGATATTTTTGAGTGATTGGATTATAAGTGATTTTGAATTTCTGTTAACTCTTTCTGAATTTTCTAATTTTATACAATGAGCATGAACTTTTATAATGAAAATAATGCTGTCCAAGACAGATACGGCTTAAGAGTCACATCTACAGACTTTCAGAATGCTTGAAAAGAAAATCTTGAAAGAAACTCAGTCTACTTCTGTCCATACGTTATTCGACGCTCTCTTGTAAACCTCTCAATTCCCCCAGCTAACACAAACTTTTTTTCCAAATGTGCGACAATGGCCCTCTATTCTGGCTCTCATCCAACACGTAGCCTACACCCCTACCATTCTGCCATCTGATGTGAGGACAGTATTGCCTCCCTCCATCTTCTCAGATGCAAAAGTATTAGAATTAGTTAAAATAGACAAAGGGAGAAGAAGTTTCTGTCTACATCTAATTAAAAATCTTCCAGAAACACTGAGAAAGTCTTAGAGCTCTTGGCTGCCAATCAAAATTCCTTTAAGTAAGTACTTTTAATGTTTATGATTTAGAAGTACATTTTTAAGTGCCATGGTGTTTTGTTATCAACTTCTCTCTTTCTATAATCAAGTTTCTCCCTGACAGTTTGAACTATTCTAATGAAGTGCTTTAATAACAAAAAGTGTTTGTGTTTTAGTTTCCCTAGATGCAAACTCTATTTTTAAAATAAGCACAAAATGAAGTTATCTCTAGCTCCTTAATTTGATTATATTCTACCTATCAAAATATTTATATTAATCTCATTAAAATATGAATAAGTGTTTTTATGTGGTTGATTTTACAGCATTCCCTGGAGTTCCTTTGAGTGCCTTCCCTTGTATATTGTCTAGATTACAGATCACCACACTACTGTCCTTCACATCCCCTCATTCATCTTAATAATCGAAAGATACTCCAGTAATTACAGTTTTAAATATGTACTCTGTTGGAGTTTTCAGCATTGCACGCCCGAATCTTTTATTTTAACCCTTTGAGAAACAGAATTACACAAATAGTGCTACAGAATAACCACTTAAGTCCCAAATCGAGTTCAACTCCCACAGTCACGTTCAACTTGGCAGATCACTATCCTCCATGTGCCCATATGTGTGAAGTGAAAACCCTGGAGCAGATGATCTCTGAAGGCTGTCTGATGGGTTCTATCCTGTTTTCTGAACTTAAGATGCTTCTTAACTCTGCATAGAAACAGGTTCCTATCATTGCATCCATTACCCAGCAGCTTGGATCTTGAATAGATTTGTTTTGAGAAGAGAGATAAAATAAGAGACCTCTTGGGCTTCAGATACCAAAGCCTATCCTATCAACTCTAAGCCATACAGAAATGTTCTAAAAACTATTATAATTTAAGTTTAAATTTCCTCCAATCAGGTCCATAGTTTTATCCTTGGAGAGAATTATACTAGTGTAAGGAGTCAGGGGACCAATCCTGAGTTAGTTTTCAGCTGAGGAACAGTCGTTTGACAAGATTCCAATGCAACTTCAGAGCATGCTGTAAACATTCAGGTAAGTAAACCAACGGGGCACTTCTATTACAAGCACCACAGTGACCGGCTGAAGGCTTTTCTTTGTTCTCTCATTTGATAATGATTGAAAACTAACCATGAGAAGTCTAGACAAAAGGGAAGCCAAGAGCCTGCACCTGATAGACTAGTTAATTTAGACTGCAATGCAGAGCACACTTTTAAAATTTAAAGTGAATTAAAACGTTGAAAAAAATCTTAACATGAAGAAAAACAAGTCAGAATGAAATTACAGGAGTTACACTTCATGCACAGTTGCATTTTTAGCATATCTTTCAATTATTAATATAGTAAATTATTAATCATTCATTATTAATTATCAGCAAGCACTTACTATCTATATTATATATTGATTTGTGAAGACATTATATATTCATTTAGTGAGACACTCTTTTTACAAATATTTATAAAATGTCTGAATACTAAAAATGTTATGTCAGGTGAAACAAATCTTAAGTAAATAACAATAATATCTAACAATTAAGGAATGTCATACAAGGGCACTGTCACAAATATACATATGTTAATGAGCTATACATATTTATTAGCTCATTAAATATACTAATGAGCTGTTTGTATAATTCATCTTATACATACTTTAATCTTTACAACAACCTCATGAGACTGTTAGTATTACCATCTTCATTTTACAAGTAAGAAAACTGAGCCATAGACTGTTAGCAGCCTTGCCCAGAGTCTAGGATCCAGATCTATTATTTGGCATAAACCCTGAGTTGAAGGTCTCAGGCTCTTAACAATACATTATGTTAAGACATGAAATTGCAGTTTTTGTTGGTCAAAAAATGGTTGAATATCATCAATTTCAACCTATAGGTTTTCATAGGTCAGAGAACAAATCAGTTCTCTTTATAACCAAGCCGTAAGAATTTAGAGGTGATAGAAATGTGGTGTTCTCAAGAAAGCTCCATGGAATGGAAATTGATCTCAGCTTTAAAAGACAGGACTTGGATAAAGAGAAAAGGTGGAGAGAATTTTCTAGGAGAGATGACATAAACCAAGCCATGCAGGTAAGAATGCATCCCTGTTTTCTATAAGCATTGACTTTCATTTGGTTCCTGCAATGGATTTCATCTCCTGCTTAATTCCCAGATTCCAGTGACCTCCAGTACCACCACTAGCTAATGGCTCTAAACAGGGAGTAATGGGTATTCCCTCAAAATTCACATGTTGAAGTTTTCACCTCCAGTACTCAGAATGTCACCTTGTTTGGAAATCAGTTTATTGCAGATAGAATTAGTTAAGATGAAGTCATTAGGGTGACTTCAATTCAATATGACTGAGTTCCTTATGGAGAGGGAGAATTTGACACAGAGACATATATACAGGGAGAATGCATATGGAGATGAAGGCAGAGATGGAAGATGAAGTGCAGAAATGCTTCTAACAGCCAAGAAACACCAAAGATTGCCAGCAAATGACCAGGAGGTAAGCGAGAGACATGAAACAGATTTTCCTCAGAAGTAACCAGTGCTGCTGACACCTTGACATTGGAACTTCTAGCCTGCTGAACTGTAAGACAAAAATTTCTCTAAAGTCACCCAGTTTATGGTACCTTATCATGGTAGCCTTAGCAAACTATATGAGAGGGAATATAAGGAGTCTTGCATTTTCTACTCATTATGTGGATGTCCTTACCCTTCCTCCCTCCCCACCCCACACAGATACCACAGGAAGAGAGGCACAGGAATTCCTCTGGCCTTTAAATTCTGAGTCTTGATCAGCACACCAGTACTTCTGTCTCAATGTTTTATCATAACAGACTTGGCCATTAACCCAAGTCCTCTTTTTAAACATTCTGACTTTGCCATCTCTCAAGTTACATATTGTTGTGGTATACTAATCTACTACTTTTTCTCAATATCAGCATTTTCCTCTCCTGATTTAAGAGCTGATTATAAACCATACGAATATGTAAAACATGATTTCATGGTAACATTTGTCTATCTAGAAAAATTGAAAACCCTTCTAAATATAACCACTTCTGATTTTTAAAAAGAATGTACCACAGTTTCCTGAAGCAATGCCAAAGTAAGAAAATATATATATAGTGAAGATTATTTAATACTTATGACAGTTATTTTTAAAAGCAAATTTACATGTATTACTTCATTTAATCTTTACAACAAACTGAAATGAGTTCTATTATTATCCTGAAGAAAGTGAGGCACAGAGATGAGGAATTTACTCATAGTCATACAGCTAGTAAGTGTTCTAATCATGATGAAAAAAAGTGAGGGTGTTTATTGAGTACTTGCTGCATACACAACACTGTGTATTCTGGCTTCATAGGTTCTCTCTTTTAATGTATTCTAATACTGTGTGTGTAAGTCATGATGTATAAATCTTTTCCAGATCATACAACTGAGGCTTGCCGAGTTTATGCAACATGTCCTGTTCATCTTGCTAGTAATTTGGGGAACAATATTCAAGCCCATTAGCAATGCTATTGGAATAAGTGTTTTGTCTCCCAAGTTTATTAAATTGACCAACCTCACTGTATCTACATAAATCTTTTCTTTTTTCTCAATCTTGCCACTAGTGTTATTACCCACTTCTATAACATTGTCCTACCCTAGTACTTTGAAACCAAGGTGATCTCTACCAAGAGCAAATATAAAAACAGCTTCACCCATGGTCAAGTAGCCTTCTTCAAATTTGACTTAATGCTTCTTTTATGTGGTTCCAGGCACCAAGCTCACTTTTTTCTTATTCTTTGTAACCCAATCTCTATTTTGAATCACATTTTGAATAATTAGGCCCCTGATTTGATATCTTCACTTCAGTATGTTTCTTTCTTCCTTCAAAATATCAGTTTTCAATATGGGAGCACCTGGGTGGCTCAGTCAGTCCAACTCTTGATTTCAGCTCAGGTCATGACAGTGCAGAGCCCTCCTTTGATTATACTATGCAGGAGATCAGTGTACATTCTGTTTGTACTCTTCTCCTGCATGAATGAAGAAAAAAAAATTTCACCATTGAAGAAATATGGTCACAGAAAGAAACATAGTACTAGACAGACTCAGACACAAAAATGAGGAGAAAAATATCAAGGGCCTAATTACTCAATATGGAATACAAAATGAAGATTGGAAGCACAGTAGGAGTGCTTTACACTTCCAACTTTTTAAAAATATAGTATATTAATAAAACATTCAAGTTATAGTAAGGCTGATAGATCAGGAAATGATTGCCATTTAAAAGATAGTCTATTATACACAGTTTCCAAGAAGGGTTACACCACATTACTTATGGTCACATGGAGAAGTATCAACTTTGATGAAAAGATAGAGAGAGGGAGAGAGAGAGTAGCTCTTGGCAAGAGCCTTTATTGTGGTTTCCATGGAAAAGGAGTGAAACAGGGTAAGCAGGCTTAGATAGAATGGGCCAGTTTAAATAATTTCAGTGGGCTCTGAAGTATTAGGTCTGCTCCTTGCTATCTGGTACCTGGGATGGCTGAGGCAGGTGGATAGTGCCCCAGAGTGTGAGAACTCACGAAAGGAGGTGCTTGGGATGTGGGCTCCACATTGGTTAAGTTTTCCTTCAAAATGACGCTCACAGACAAGGTGTTCACTATCTCTAGCTACTGGCTAACACTGGGAGGAGCGGCAGCCCCTCAAAGGCCCCAGATGTCAAAGCATAAAAAAAAAAAAGAAAGAAAAGCATGATTAAAATAGCAACTAGATGATCCTAAGTCATAGAATGGTGTTTTGTTTTAATATTTTAACTTTTAAAAATTAATTTTATTTAGGGGCTCTTGGTTGCTCAGTTGTTTAAGTGTCTGATTCTTGATTTTGGCTCAGATCATGATCTTATGCTTCATGAAATCAAGCCCTGTGTAGGGCTCTGAGTTGGCAGCACAGAACCTGCTTGAGCATCTCTCTCTCTCTCTCGTTCTCTCCCTCTCTCTCTCTCTGCCCCTCCCCCATTTGCCCTTTCTGTCTCTTTCTGAAAATAATAAACTTAAAAAGATAATTTTCTTTAAATTTTTATCTTTATCAGTTATAATTTATGTGCCTTTTATTTTTTAGTTTCTAATATTTGAGGGATAAATAACTCTTTATGAACAATGAAGCATTTAGGAATTATTAAGTGAATTCAGATACTACTTTAAAAATGAAAAACAGTATAAATTATCATTATTTATTTAATAAATTCATCATATGCAGCACCATTATAATGTTTGAACCTGATATGCAAATTTTATAGTCAATTTTTAAGACTATATGAAACTGCTGGTTAGTGTGTTGCATAATTGCCATGAGTAGTAAACATCTGATGCAAATGGTGGAGGGTTGAACTGAATTAACTGTGACTTTCTGAGAGCAGTCTGTGCGCAGGGAGAGAGAAGAATGGCCTTGATCCCGGACAGCGGGCTATTGTGGAGAATCTGTCCTCACCCTACTCAACCCATCTCCCTAACCCTAGGTCTCATTCCTGCTCTTAGCGAAGTTTTTCAGCAACGTTTCCATCCCCATATTGCTTCTCAGGTGTTGCCAGGAAGCATGAAGACAGTAGAAAAGTGAAGCTCTGTGTTTTTCAGGGAGAAAAGACCTTACTCTGTGGTCTAGGCCAGCACCGTACTTTAATTAAGTGCATATCTCCAGGTCCCACAATCCATATCACTATGTATAATTTTCTGCTTTAGGAACCCCGACAGACACATCAAGAAACCAAATGGCAGAAGCTATTGCTAGCCTATGCTTCCTCACACACACACATGCTCTGTGTCCCATGAAAGAGTTTATGCTCACTGATTTCACCTATATTTCTGGGTGCTCTCTCTCTTTTCCAGCCTAATCCGAAATTTCCCCTAAATCTAACAATCTCCTCCCCCAAGATTTTAGGGATGCTTATGCTGCTAGGAGACCATGTGACCAGTTGCATGCTTCCAGAAGTGACTATACTTTGCATGTTCTCCTGAAATCCGGAAAAATATTCTGTACCGCTGGGAACCACTGACTGCGCTTCAAAGGAATAGATTCCAAATCACACACACAAAAGCAAATAAAGCATTATCCATAGATCTTAATAAGTCTTAGACTTAAGAGTCAGAGTACTGGGTTTAAGTTCTCATACATAAGAGATTAATGGGCAACCTAATTGCCTACCCTTGCTCTCTTTCCCTCATCTGTAATGTGGGAAGGAAACAATCCCCCCCCACTATGATAATCAAGTGAGACACAGTGTAGTTAATTACTACCTACACTGTAAAGTGGAAGAGAAAAGACCCCCAAGGTAACCACTCCAGGCTTCTGCTCTACCCAAAGCTTTTCCTTGAGGGAAGATTTATAGCCTAAGGCTTAAAGGGGAAAGGATCTGAATGTTTGTTTTCAATAGATGTAGTGAATTAGGGTATAAGAAAGGCCAGCATTTACCAGCCATTATGGGTAGAGACAAGCCTGAAAAAATAGATTACATGGTGAGCATATTTGAACAAGAAAGGGGAAGGAGTTTGTACCTCTAGGGCTGCTAGAAAGCAGGGAAAGAGGACAGGGAACTGATCTAGTATTTGAAGACACAACCAAAAGCTGGGCCCCAACAATGCTATACAGGTAAGGTATAGTTTTTACACTGAAATACTTTCAACAAGGATTTGCATTCACATTAAAGATTTTACTTTTTGTTTATCTACTCAAAAACTTTCAAATTGCTATGCTAAGCATTGTTTTCTTATAAGTTAAAATAAGTAACCCTCTTATAAATATTTAAAAGAGATCACCATAGTATGCCTTAATATAGTGGTACACATATGAAAGGAAATTTTACAATGGCAAATGTAGAAAAATGTGTTTAAATGTACTCCAAATCCTCCAGAATTATGTAACTGCTACAATAGATTTAAATATATTCTATCAATTTCTGGGACAAGAATCCCATTATAAAAACACAAACTGTATTCTTTAAACAGAGACATCACTCAACCAAAGAAATGGTTTAATCCTTCAAAAAGCAGATCATTGAAATGGAAAGCTCACACACATACACACACACACACACACACACACACACACATACAGACACACACACACACACACACACACATACAGACACACACACACAAATATCTTCATACACTTGTGTATGATTTATAAGTTATCTAAAAACATAAATAACTATAGATACAGATATAGATATTGCATAAATATCTAAGATTAAAGTATGTACATTTTTTCTGATTTTATATTATTTTAATGGAATTTTCTTTTTTTAATTAAATAACTCACTTAATGCTTTTATTTATTTTGAGAGAGAAAGAGACAGAGTGCTAGCAGGAGAGGGGCAGAGAGAGAAGGAGACACAGCATCTGAAGCAGTCCCCAGGCTCTGAGCTGTCAGCACAGAGCCGGATGTGGGGCTTGAACTCATAAGCCGTGAGATCATGACCGGAGCCAAAGTTGGACACTCAATCAACTGAGTCACCAGGCACCCCAATTTTAATGGAATTTTCAAGAAGAGATATTCCTTTTAAAGAAATACATGGATAGGCATTAGTACAATCTGCCTGAGAAAAGGCAGCAGTAACTACTCTTAAGACAATTTATAGCTCATATTCTTTGATTCACTAAATATATAGTCTTGTTAACATGGTGAGAAATTAGACAAACGCATGTTTCCTTAAAGCAGATGATTGTCTGAAAGTAATTACTAAGTCAAGTGTTTGTGTAATTGTTGTAAACATTTCTTATAAATTAGACATTTTTTCATACTATAAGCCATTTGGGACTTAAATTTTCAGGTTTTCATCCCCTGATTGGCAAGTTATTTACCAAAACAAAGCCACGAAATCACTGTACACTATAATTAAATGCCTGCATATGTTTTGAAGATAAAGCAATGATTGCAGATTATTCAACAGCATTATTGAATAAGTCCAACAAATATGTGGAGTAGATATACAGGTGTTCCAGGTAAAAATACACCTCTTTTCCCACCCTGTAATAAGAGCTGTTCTAAACACTTTCTGTACTTGGAAAAGGCCATCCATAAGAGAGGATAGCTTCTAGAAATGTAAAGATATTCAGGAATTATGCTGGTTCTACCACTACCTATAATTCATCTCCGTCTTCTCTTCCTCTTTCCCTTTCTAAGAAGTTGAACAAGAGATCTGGTAGGCTGGAGTACCTACAAAGAGCAGGCACCTGCTAATCATGAATTCTTGAAGCTCCTGTGTAAAAATATTCAGTATTAACATCATTAATACCTTCACATACTTATTCATGGCTGTCCATACAGTCACCAAATATTTACTGAAGTCTGTTATTGATGCAACGTTATAAAAACCTAGAAGATCCCCATTCTTTCACCTCTGTAAATTCTCACTAGTAGGCACATAAGTGAGGAAAACTACCAAATCACTGAAGAACTAATTGGGGTCTTTTCTATAAGATTTACCAGTACAGAAAAATAATGATAACAAAACCCCAAAATAATACCTTCACATTTAATTTTCTTGGTGTACAATCTTATGACCTATGAGTTCTCAAAACAATCCACTTTCATGGTGGCAAGGACATGGATCAGGATCAATGATAAATATCCTTTGCCTGATGAAAGCTAAGTGAGCCATCACTGTTCAGCTAGTTCTGCCTTATATCCCAGCCCTGTCCCTCAAATGGCTAATAGGAAAGAGATTTTTATATTAAGTAGAAAAAGCGCCTTTCCCCCTGTCTTGGTAATCTGGTTTTCCATCTGAAGAGATCATATTTCAAAAGTAAAATTAACACCTTTCAGTATAAGTCAGGAAAAAAAAACCCTCATTTGCCAAAGCAATCATTCTATAAATTTGGAAATCACACAAAAATTATTTCCCTGTATAAACTTTCCAGTATCCAATAGCAGGGGAGGGGGGAAGAAGCTAGAGAAAGTATGGATAATTTACAAATCCAACTCTGAATTATTTAGTATATATTGCCAGATTTGAAAATCAGTGTCAAATCAACATAACAAATACAGTATTGTGTAACCTTCTGGTTAACAATTTTAAATTCTGAAAAAAATTTTTATTTTTAGTTTATTGATATGGTATACCTTAATAAAGACATGACTTCTTATTGCTGAAGTGCTTTAAGAATGATGAAAGTGATTAGTTTTAGTAAACTGAGCTACTTTTCCTAAAAGTAATATTCCCTACTTGCTTTATCTGTATAAAGCAATACACAAAAATATTGCTTTATCTGTGTAAAGCATTACATAAAAATAAAGCACTACATAAAAGCCAAAAGATAAAAGAATCAGAGATGGAGTAGGGTAGGGAATATGGGTTTGGGAATATGAAAAGGGCAAGGATTTTCTGTGGCATAGTGGGAGAGACCAATTCAGGGAGAGGAGAGTGTGCATTAGCTTGAAAATTTAATTTTCATTTAGAAGAAAGAGGGCTAACAAACCATAATGGAGTTTTCACCATGCATCACGTCTTATAATAAGCTTATTTAATGTTAATGGCAAATGTATAGGAGATCATTATTCTCCATTTTATAGATGAAAAAACTGAATTTAAATAATCAGATCCAAGATTCTTTAGTGGCCAAGCTATGTGAACGGAATCCACATCAGTATGCTTCAAGAACCTTCCCTTCTAGACAGGAGAAGAAGGATCTGATAAAAACAGATATTCCAGAAAATAGGAACTATTTGTATGCTGTTTCAGGAGATGTGATTACTCTTCAATGACTCAGAGATGTTTTATTCAAATTACAAGATATTTTATTACTATTTGTAATGGTAATTATGTTCTAGAATGAAAACTTTCTTTTTTTAAAGTTTTTTATGTTTATTTATTTTTGAGAGAGAGACAGAGTGAGAGTGGGGGAGGAGTAAAAGGAGAGGGAGACACAGAATCTGATGAAGGCTCCAGGTTTTGAGCTGTCAGCACATAGCCCGATGAGGGACCCAAACTCACCTACCATGAGATCATGACCTGAGCTGAAGTCTGATGCTCAGCCAACTGAGCCACCCAGGAACCCTATAGAATGGAAACTTTCTCATTCAATGTAACCAACGTTAGACCACCAAAGGAGTCAAGGAGTCTTACTGATAAACTTTCCTAAGACTCTCCAAATACCTCCTTGTTCTAACCATGAAATGCCTTCAACAGTATGAGAAAATTCTCAGGTGTTAATGAGTTCATGCATATGATGTCCTGTGAGTTCCTTAAAAGAAATGGCTAAACATAAAAGTGATGTTATTCTCTTTTTTTCCCTTTCATTTGATGTCTTGCCTAAGCTGTCTGGAGCTTGTTGAGTGTATTAGTTTACAGAAAAATGAAGGCACCTTTCAGTGCCTAAAAACAATGATTAGTTAATAATTTCAATCCTACTTTGGCCTTCTAGGAACAAAAAAAAGATTTTTTGAATTCCATAGCTTTAGTGTGTGTGTGTGTGTGTGTGTGTGTGTGTGTGTGTATGTGTATGTATTGGTCCTACACAATGATGTCAGATTAATTTAATAAGAATTCAGAAGCTATTGGTAAGAGCAGGTGATTTGAACATGAAAAAGATAGATTGTCCTGACAAAATCTGAAAGCTACCTTTCAAGGACATAAACTGGGGGCGGGGGCAGGGTGGATGTGGAGAGTTACTGTTAATGGACCTAGAAATATTCCAAGTGAACATATTTAACTTTAGAAAGTACTGAAGATGTCATTAATTTGGTGACCCAGAAGACAAGCTCAGATGAAGAAATGTCTTTTTGACAGGGAAGTGGATTGTTTGTAAATGATTTTTGAATGCACTAGAGACTGTTTTTGTCTTATATTACTTTAAAAGCTAATCACTTAGTTCATAATTAACAGGAGATAGTCCCTCTAAGTAAAAAAAAAAATTAACTCAATGTCTGGAGATGCTAATTTTATTTTCTCAATTTCTCTCAGCTTCCTTTTACCTGTTCTTTCTGCTTGCTCACTGGGATCTTCAGCCTCTCACTTCCTACTGGTTTCCTTTCATCAAGATTTAAACATGATCAACATCTAAAACAAGCAAGCAAAACTCTCTCAACCCCACAACTTCCTCTAATGATTGTCTAATCTAATTTTATAGCCAATTTTTCTGAAAATATTTTCCTTGTGTTTTATACATAATAAATACTAAGTATATATTTGTCTAATCAAATACTGTTCTGCTAGTACTTCATATATTCCATTACCATCCTTAATACATTGTATCATAATTGTTTCTGTATATAAGGTGTATCAAGATAGTTTTCATCCCTAGATGAAATCTGTAGCCCCAGCCTGTTCTTTTGCTATACAGTCCAATATCTTATATATATGACTTCCTATTGGACTTCTTCACCTGAGTGTCTCTCAGGATTCCACACTCAGCTTGTCCAAAACTGACTGACTTCTCTCCCTCCAAATCTATTTAATTTTCAAGTCTTTCCTGTCTCAAAGAAAGAAAATTCCATCCAGTTCATTTTATAAACCAGATGTCTAGAAATTATCCTTCATTCCTCCCCACAGTTCGCCTCCAATATTTAGTTGACTATGACACATTACCAAGTTTATCCCCTAATTGATTCCTAGGTCTACCCATTTCCATCTGTCTAACTGTCTCTATGCTAGGCCATACGACCATTATCTCCCTGAATTACTGGAACTGCTTCCGAACCTACCCAGTCATTCTACAACTTGATCTAGAGTGATCTTTCTAAACACAAATATTGTCCTGTCACTCCCCCGACAAAAATCTTTGCCTATTACCCTTATGATAAAGGATCAGTTCCTTAACACAGTTTGCAAGTCTCCACCTATATCTCCAAGCCACACTTCATTTCTTTCTCCTAGTCCAGACTATTGTAGAAAGACACAGAGATCTTTCCTCTATCTCTGAACCTAACACATTCTCATGGTGAGAGCATCATCTATGCAATTCTCTTTCTCTAAAATATCTTTCTCCCATTCTATTCCCCTCCAACCTTGGAAATGCTAAACATTGTCAGATCTCTGCTTCTTTCTGGAAGCCTCCCTCTGGTTTGTATAGACAAGTTTAGATTTTCCTCTACATGTTCCCATAAAACCCTATATTTCTTCTGATTTGTTGCTCATCAGACTTTATTTTAATTTTTGTATACTTTTTAATCTTTTTCAATAGAGCTTATAATTTTATGGGGGGAAAAAAGCATGTCTCTTCTTGATCTCACTCTATCCTGGGTTTTGAAACCAATTGGGCAATAAACTATTTAAAAAATAATAATAAAATAAAAAATAAAATACATTTAAAAACAATTAGTACATACATAATAAAGTGTGTATATAAAATGATCACATCCCAAATAAAAATATGACAAGCATATAAATTCTTTATAGCTAATCCTATATTTTCCTTCTATCAGAGGACACAGATTCGATTCCTCTGGATAGCATAACCATATAATTGTTCATCGACATTAAGACATTTTTATGGCTAAGAGCATAATATTAATGAATTATAGGTCAATAGGACTAAACTAGGACTCTTGCAGGCACACCAGGAAGTGTGGTCACCTTCCCTTAATTTATTTATAAATAAATTAGGCACAAGAATTTCTGGGGTTTTTTTCTTGTTTGCTCATTTGTTGATCTGGAGATGGTAGCAAGATGCACCTGCAGACACCTGTTACCATGTTGGAATACAGACCCTGTCGCACCGGATCTTCTGACTTATCAAGTAAAACAGGCAATCTTAATTTTATCTGAAATATCCTGATATTTTAATGTTGGAAACTAACTTCAAAAAAATTAAAACAAAATAGTTCCAAGTATGGACAAGAGTTAGAAACCAAAATATGTAATCACTTATGAAGCGCAGACACACGGACATCAGTGTCAGTCACTGCGTGAGACCATGACACTGCAAGTATTATATTATTAGTTGCTGACTCATAAGGAGGTTCAGAAAGTCCCCAGAAAGGGGCCTAGGCATCAAGAATTTTGGGAGAATATTCAAAATACCTGAAAGCATCTCAATGTTCTAAATCCAGTAACTCCACACCTAAATATTAATCCTAGTATGAACATAAAGAATATTCCATCAGGGCCTGTAGAGTGTCTTTGTTAAAACCCAAATAACTGAGTTGCTTCCACAATATTATGTTGATCTTTATTTTTCTACTCACTCATTACACAATCACTGCCTAAGTGCTGTCTATGTTTGATTTACCCCATTATTATGTTTTAAAGATTCAGAATGTTCTGCACCCTGACCCCACTATGGAGTCTTACTAGTCAATTGGAAAACAGGTGCCATTCACTGCCAATGCCAAAATCATCAGTTTGATGAATATTATTTGAGTTGGAAAGATTTAGCATAGCTTCCACCTCCTTATCCACAACTCCTAACCCACAATTTGCTCATGAGCAGTATCTCTCCAATATTCATAGTTTGGGCTGCAAGTTCTTGCTTAATCTGGTAATAATGCACATGAAATTGACTCATGATCAAAGACTAGATGAGTAATTCGCCAGGCAGCTTATGTTATTTATATTCTCCAAATGTATACAAAACAGATTTACAGAAACAATTACGCTAAGGATATAATTAAAGAATGAGCCACAAAGAACCTTTGAAATCATCTAGCTCAGTCACTTCATTTTACAGCTGAAGAAACTTCACTTGGGGGAGGCTGAACAATTTACTGAAGTCACACAACCTTCCAGAGGTGATGTTTCAGTTCTCTGAGTGCAACCAAAACATTTGTGGGTGACAGAAGTTCAGTAGATGGATGGGAAGGAGGTTACATAATTTGGAAGAGGAGTTTAGGAACCAGAAGTGGTTACCAGCTGGTTAACAAAGAAGGACTTTTCAAAGAGCCAAAATAAATTGCTAGTGACCTCGCCACAAAGCAGAGGCAGACTTCTGCTGAAGCATCAAGGCCTTACCATCAACTGAGGAACAAGGTGGCATCCACCAGGAAGTGCCTCCAACCACAGATCCACTGAATAGTGGAGATTTTTCAGCTTTAAGTTTGTTATTTTATTTTCATCTCTAAACTTCCTGTTGAAGTCACCTCCCTTCTCTGTATCCTCATTTCCATTTGGTTTAGATCTCCCCTTGGCCATTTGTCTTCTCCTTAATGTTGATTATCTTATTCATTGCCACCATGCCCTGGTACTCCAAGGAAATTTTCCAGTTTTCTTAAAATTTCCCATGGGGTATGCAATCCATCTCATTGCCACTACTGAAATCTGGCCTTCCTGTGGCAGGCATCACTTCCCTCACAACTTTCCAAATGAGCACTTTTTATTCTCCTCCGGCTCACTGGGTCATCCAAAGCCCAGGTCACTCTTCACTTATCCTGGACTCCTGTCTTCTATCACTAGATTGCCCACCCCCCCTCAATGTGGTGGGCATCATCCAATCCATTGAGGGCCTGAACAGAACAAAAAGGTGGGGAAAGGAAAATTCATCCCTTTTGCTTCCTGCCTGTCTGCTTGAGGGACATCAGCCTCCTCCTACCCTTGGGCTTAAACTCACACCATTGGCTTCCCTGGCCTTCCAACTGGAATTTTAATTGAGCTTTCACCAGCTTCCTAGATCTCCAGCTTGAAGATGGCAAATCATATGACTTCTCAGCCTCCATAATCTCATAAATAAATCTCTTCCTATTGGTTGTTTCTCTGGAAAGCCCTAACTAATACAATCATCTAAAAAATAGTATACATTCATATATATACACATATGTATATGTGGCTAACATAATACTTAATGTGAAGGTTGAATGTCTTCCTTCTAAGATCAGGAACAAAGCAAGAATATCCACTCTCTCCACTTCTACACAACATCATACTGGAAATCCTGAGCAGTGCAATTAAGCAGTAAAAAGAAATAAAAAGTACACATATTGTAGAGGAAGAAATAAAACTCTATTTTTAGATAGGATTATCTATATAAAATATCAGAAAATTGACCAATAATCATTTACCACTTAAAAATGTGCTTACCTTGATCACAAAATACAAGGTCATATAGGTCTAGGATCAGTATCTTCAAAACTACAAGAAACTACTTGAATAAAGAATCAAAGATTGAAATAACAGAAATAAATAATGTTGCTCATGAACTGGGGAACCCAGTATCATTAGAATGTCAATTCTCCCCAAACTGATCAATAAATTCTTTACAAACCCAGTCAAATTCCCAGCAGGATTATTTTGCAGCTATTGACAAGCTGGTTATAAATTTTATATGGAAAGCCAAAAAACTAGAAAGAACAAACTTCTTAAAAAATAAAAATAAAAGCATTCAGATTGAATGTGATTTGACTGCAAGACTTATACAAGCCAGAGTACTAAAGCAGTGTTGCATTGGTGAAAGAATAGACACGTAGGTCAATGGAACAGAATAAAGGGTGCAGAAATAGACCCATACACATATTGTCAATTGATTTTGACAGAAATACAAAGTCAATTCAATGGAGAAATAATAGCCTATTTTACAAATGGTGGTGGGACAATTAAATACACATACACCAAAAAAAATGAATTCTGTACATACATCACACCTTTTATGAAAATTATCTCAAAATAATACATAGACCTAAATGGAAAATCTAAAAAATAAAACTTACAGGAGAAGAAAAGAGAAAATTTTGTGACTGGATAACCCTAGACTAGGGATTTTGATACACCAAAAGAAAAGCACCATCCACAAAAGAGAAAAATATCTGTAAATTAACCTTATCAACATATAAACTTTGAGAGAATGAGAACAAGCCACACACTGGGAGAAAATATTTGCCAGTCACATATCTGACAAAGGACTTGACCTGGTATATATATAGAATTCTGAAAACTCAATAAGAATACAAACAGCCCTTTTTAAAAAATGAGATAGAAGTTTGAATGGACACTTCATCAAGAAAAATATGGATCCAAATAGCACATGATAAAATGCTCAACATTACTACTCATCAAGGAAATACATTTTAAAACCAAAATGAGACACCATTACATTCCTATTAACTTGGTTTAGAAATAGGGGCACCTGGAGGGCCCCTGGGGTAGGTGAAGGATCTCAAGATGGCTCGGTGAAAACTTGCTCTAAAAGCCATTGACTGGGTAGCCTTTGGGGAGATCATACCCTGAAACCAGAAGGCCACTGCTAACTCCCTGAAATCCTGGAAGAGACCCTCACCTCCAGGTTGGCTACTCTCCCAGAGAATCCACCTGCTATCGACTAGGCTTACTACAAGGCCAATGTGGCGAAGGCTGGCTTGGTAGATGACTTCAAGAAGAAGTTTAATGCCTTGAAGGTTTCTGTGCCAGAGGATAAAAACACTGCGTAGGTGGATGCTGAAGAAAAAGAGAATGTGAAAAGTTGTACTGAATTTTTGTCTCTCTCAAAGGCCAGGATTGAGGAATATGAAAAAGAGCTGGAGAAGATGAAGAACATAATTCCATTTGATCAGATGACCATTGAGGACCTGAACGAAGTCTTCCCAGAAACCAAATTAGACAAAAAGAAGTATCCCTACTGGCCTCACAAGCCAATCGAAAATGTATAAACTTGAGTTCAGGAGAAAGCTGTGGCCCTCATATTATAAACTCTGGACATTAAAAATCATGATACTATAAAACAAAAAAAGAAAGAAAAGAAAAAAGAGAAAGAAATAGGGGCACCTGGGTAGCTCAGTTGGTTAAGCGTCCAACTTTGGCTCAGGTCAAGATCTCATGGTTTGTGGGTTCAAGCCCTGCCTCAGGCTCTGTGCTGACAGCACATAAAACATAAAACATTAAAAAAACTACTGATGATATGAAGTGCTCCTGAGGACAGAGAGCAATCAGAACTCTCAACCTTACTGGTGAAATTGTAAAATCATAATGACCACTACAGAAAACACCATGCTAGTTTGTCCTATGTCTAAATATTTATGACCCAGCCACTCAACTCAGAGGTACTTACCCATGAAAAATTAAACTTAGGTTTACACAAAAATCTGTATGAATGTTTGAGCATCTTTATTCATAATTGCTGAAAAGTGGAACCAGCCAAGAGGCAACCAAATGAACAAACTCAGGTGCATTCACACAGTAAAATGTAAACCAGTAATAGAAACTTGGCAATAAAAGGGAACAATTGAGTAAATCTCAAATAATTCTACTATGTGACATTATAGAAAAGGACAAAATGATGACTACTGGTTATTGATATAGTAGTGGTTGATACTTTGGGAGGCTGGTGGAGGGTTTAACTACAAAGGTGAAGTATAAGGGAGTTTGCTGAGGCTGGTGAGGGAACTGCTCTTTATCTTAATTATGGTGGTGGCTGCGCAGCCCTATGCACTTATTAAAGCTCACAGAACTGAGAATGAGTCATTTCCACTGTATGTAAAATTTTTAATTAAGAAAAAGTTGTAAAAGATCTTGTTTGCTGATGGCTGCTAGAACGAAGGTGGTAGGGGGACCGGCAAAATGGGAGTGGGAGATACAGGCTTCCAGTTACGGAATGAATAGTCACGGGATGAAAGGTACAGCATAGAAAATATATTCATTAGTATTTTAATAGCTTTTTATGGTGACAGATAGTAGGTGAACTTGTGGTGAGCACAGTATAATGTATAGACTCACAGAACCACTATGTTGTACATTTGAAGCAAATGGTAACATTGTGTACCAACAATATTTATACTTTATAATGTTGTCCTAGAACCTATTAACACTTCTTTTTTTACTTTCTTCCCTCAGAACTTAATTGGAGAAGGAGGGCTGGGAACAGGCCTCCATAGCAATTGTCAATTGTCAACGTTCATACTTCTCCAAGCCCTCTTATGAACAAGAGGTAAACTAAAGAGAAACAAAAAAGCAGCTCTGTTTTCTGTGCAAAGAGAAAAATTGAGAGTTGCTATGCACTTTATAATTCTACTTGTAATAACGTAGCATTTATACCTTGGTCTATTAAAATAGCATTTCACATACTTATTTCCATTCACAGCCATGTGATCTGATAAGACCATCATAAAAATTTAGCTACTGTAATATATTATATCAAATCAAATGCTGTCTCTTTGTATTATGGGTTTATATGTCATTGTAAATGTAGAGACGAAACAGAAGCATCTATCAAAATTAGATGTGGTATCAAAGAAGGAAATACACCCAAGACAATATTCTTTCCACTAAAATGGCTTTTAGATTCTAGCGTTCCCACTGTGGCTTTTCCCTTACCGAACGGCTGCTGGAATGGAACAGATCTTTGTTCATTACACACTTCTTGGGAAGCTTTATGGGGGTCATGTGAAAACATGCATTTTCTCAAGAAGTAGCTTCAGAATGGTAAATGGATATTTCACATGTAATTCAGTAGACTGTGTAATTCAAACTTAATTTTATTATGTTTTATGGACAAATATTTTGTAATATTTTGTTAAATTACACATGCAATCTTTTATAGTATTTTACTTTGGATAGCTCATAAAAAGAAAATATTGAGTAGAAGATCAACAAATGCATGTAAAAGTGAAAAATTATTCAGGTAAGTCTATTCATAAATGACGAAGAATTTTAACATTTAAAGGAGGTCTATAATTATTCTTTGTTACACTATGAGTGTCAAAGTGTGAGATGTGGGTAATTATTTTAATGTGCATTTTTAATAATAATTACTGGGGTACCTGGGTGGCTCAGTCAGTTAAGTGTCCAACTTTGGCTTAGGTCATCATCTCACGGTTTGTGACTTTGAGCCCTGCATTTGGGAAAGCTGTTCCCAGCTTTCCGAGCTCACAAAGCTGCTCCGAACTGGAACCTGTTTTGCACTCTGTGTCTCCCTCACTCTGTGCCCCTCCCCTGCTCATGCTCTATCTGTCTGTCTGTCTGTCTCAAAAAATAAATCAACATTGAAAAAAAGTTTTAAAAAGAATAATAAATAGTAGTAGTAGTTTTTAAGTCAGAAAAGTATAAAGAAAACAAAATGGCCCATAAGTCCAGGGAAAAACTAGCTTTTAAAAATAAAAGAACAATAACTTTAAAACAAATATATCCAGTATTGGAAGAATATTCAGAGTACCAAAAAAGTATGTAATGAAATGTAAAAAATACTTTTCTATCTCCACCTAAAGTTTATTACTCTTAGTATAATCACTGTTAATGTCTTCTGAAACTCTCAAAAAGTATTTCTCCAAAAGAAGTATCTACTCTGTTGCAATTTGACTTTTTAACCTCCACCTATTGGTTTATTAGTATCTATCTTTGTTTTACATTTTTAGTGATTTCTCTAGTATTTACTATATAGTTTTTCTGTATTAATACCAAATAATATTAGGATGTATCATATAAATTTTCCCATTCTGCCTTTTTACTCTTGTCATACACTGCACTTCATATATTATAATTTTATTATCTTTGTTTCAAATCAATTAAAAATGAAGAAAAATATATTTTATAAAATGTGTCCGCATACTTAGAATTTCTGGCATTCTTCATTCCCTTATCAATCCAAATTTTCATCTGGTATCATTTTTTTTAACTTGAAGTTAATGGGAGTGCAAGTTTGCTACTAATTAATTCTCTCAGCATTTATTTGTCTAAAGAAGCATTTACTCTTCTTTCATTTTTGGAACATACTTTTGCCAGATACAAAATTCTATGTTGGTAGATTTTTTTCTTTCATTCAGAATTTTAATGTTGTTACCACTATGTCTTTTGACCTGAAAAATTTCTGAAAAGAAATAATTTGTACCTTATTCATCTTTATATAATGATTCTTTTCCCCTGGTTGCTTTTAAGATTTTATTACTTGTTTTTAGCAACTTGATTATAATGTTGGTGTGGTTTTCTCTTGCAGATATTCACTGAGCTTTTAAGTCTGTGAGTGTCTAGTCTTCACCAATTTTAGCCACCATTTCTTTAGGCATTTTTTCTATGCCTCCACCTAACTACACATAAATTAAACTGCTTGATTTTATTTTACTGCTCACCTATGCTATAATCATTTTTTCAGTTATTTTTCCTCTCTGTGTTTTATTTTAAATGATTCATATTGTTATGAATTCATATTCATTGATTCTTTTTTTTGTCAGCAGTGTCCTATCTCTTGGGTTGTTTTAATATTTATTTAGAGAGAGAGAGCACAAGCAGGGGAAGGGAGAGAGAGAGAGAGAGAGAGAGAGAGAGAATCCCAAGCAGGCTCTGCACTCTCAGCACAGAGCCCAAGGTGGGGCTCAGTCCCACAAACTGTGAAATCATGACCTGAGCCAAAGTCAGACACTTAACTGGCTGAGCCACCCAGGTGCCCCACTTCTGTCTTATTTAATCCCACCTGTAATGGGTTCAGTTGTGTCCCACCTAAAATTAGATGTTTAAATTCTAACCCCCAGTACCTCAGAGTGTGACTGTATCAGGAGAAAAGGTCTTTAGAGGGGAAATTAAGGTTACATGAGGTCCCTGAGATGGGACCTAATCCAACATGGCTGGTGTCCTTATAAGAAGAGGAGATGAGGACCCACAGGGAAGACTACATGAAGATACTGGGAGAAAATGGGTGTCTGTGAGCCACACACAAGGAGGCCTCAGGATTAAACCAAACCTGCCACCACCTTGATCTTGAACTTCTAGCCTCCAGGATCATAAGAAAATAAATTTATTTTGTTTAAGCCATTTAGTCTGTGGTACTTTATTATAGCAGTCCTAGCAAACTAATACACCATTGAAACTATTCATCATTTTAAATATTGGGTTTTTCATCGGTAGAAGTTCTAGCAATTTCATTATTCCCCCCCACTTCTCTATCATGTTACTGCTTTCTTCCATGTTCTTGAAAAAATGGAACATATTTACAATTCATGTTTTAATGACCTTGTCTCCTAATTCCATCATCTGTATTATTTCTGGGTCTGTATCTATTGCTTACTTTTTTTCTTAGTGTAGAAGATATTTTTCTGCTTCTTTGCATGTCTGGTAATTTTTTACCAGATAACATACATTTTTAATATTAATGTTACATTTTGAGGTTCTGTATTTCCTCATGTTTCTATAAATAGTGTTTGACTTCGTTGCTGCATGTTGTTAAGTTACTTAGAGTCAGTTGTACCCTTCTGAAGCTTATTTAGAAGGTTTGATAGGTTAGGTTCAGAGCAGCTTATAGTCTAGGATATTTTGTCTCAAGTAACATAACAATGCTTCTTGAGGATCTACCCAATGCCCTGTATATTAAGACATGTTTCTATTTGCTTCTGGAATCACAAATTTTACTCAGCCTCATGTGAGTTCCAAGGATTGTTAGGCCTACTGTCTCTGGGTATTCTTTATCCAGCCTTGGGTAAATGTTCTTCCTATACATGCAGACATTACTACTTAGCCAGAGACTAAAACAGATCCCACTACAGATATCAAAGCTCTGTCAGTGTGTAGCTCCTTTCTCTCTGGTATCCTGCCAGTAAATTCCAGCCACTCAGACATGCTGAAAACACATTCATCGTCTCCTAAACTCAGTAAAACTCCCTGGGACTATTTAGGTTCCCTCTCTCATTATTCACCCTGGAAATTACCTCCAGACAGAAAAATAAGGACTCACAGGATTCACCCCATTAATTCCCTTTTCTTAGGGATCAAGAGCTAGTGTGGTCTGTGTTCTGAAAACCATCTTTTCACATACTTTGTTCAATTATCTAATTGTTGAAGGCTGGAGTGGGGGTGGGGGAGAGCATCTGTCCTCTTATTCCATTATGGCCAGAAATGGAAGTCCATATTTTCCTTTTTAATTTGTTATATCATTATATTTAAACTAATCTGTTTATAAAAGGTATATAATATTCCACTGGATAAATATAATGTATTTATTTATAAGGCCTATATTAAAAGACACTCAAGTTATAGCCCACATTTTACTATTAAAAAATGTTTCAATAAGCATTCTTTTTTTCACAACACAGAATAATTTCATGATACTCTATTTTATTGACTTACTTCCTAGAATAGATGTTTGGGATAAAAGTATTCAAAAATAAATATTTCCAAATTCCTTTCTAAAAATCTTTAAAATTAACACCACTCTACTCCTACACTTCCCCAGCATAAGAAAATTAATCTCTACCAATCTGACAGAGTATCTTGTTTTGATTTTCTTTTATTCAATTATGAGTAAGGTTGAGCATACTTTGTATTTTATCAGTCATTTATTTTCTTCTGTCAATTAACTATTGAGACCTTTGAATATTTTCCTCTTTTAATATGTGTACCTATTATATACATAATTATAATCAATTTCATTCCTTGTCATATTTTTGCAAACACTTTCCTTTTTTTAACTTTATGTTGTTTATGACATATGGAAGTTTTGAGTCTTTATGCAATCAAATTTTTCAATATTTCCCATTACAGCTTTGGATTTTGTACCCTTCTCTGCAAGCCCTCTTTAAACATACATTTTCTCATCTTTGTTTCGTAAAATCTTATGGTTCAATTCTTAAATTTTGATCAACTTAAACTTTACTTTGATACAAAGAATAAGGTAAGAATCCTGGATGTTTTGCCCCAATGGTCACCTAGCTGTTTTAACTCTATTTAGAGTCATCTTCCCAGCACTTATTTCACCTAACACATTTATCATTCAAAGAAAATCTTTTTTAGAGACTCTATTGATTTGTCTGAATATAATTCTGCCTGTATGGTTAGATTATTTCCATTACAGTAATTTGTTAAGTTTCAATAAGGGTTTTATGAACTTATGTTCATTGATTTTCTGGATATATATTTCTTCTATCATATCATCTCCATAGAGCTTCATAAATTTCTATATCAGACAGAACTGATCCTTATCAACCTGCAATCATTTTTCTTTAAAAGAAACTTCCCTGGATATTGGCACAGACTTACTTTTCCAAATGAACCTTGCTTATAATCAAAATGTAGAGATTAATTTATGAAAACTTACACCTTTGCAATATAAGTTGTGCTATCAAAGAACACGGTGTCTGTTTACATTTACTTTAGACTTCCCTTACATTCCTGTGCAAAAATCAATGCACTCTATATGTGTATGTATTTCTGGACCCTAGTCTATTGATTTATACATCCATTCTTCCTTTAATACCACATTGTGTTTGCTGAAAACGCATAATAAATCTAGAAACCACATGATGTAAGTCCTGCAACATTGCTCTTCTTTAAAATTGTTTTGTCTGTTCTGTATCTTTTACATTTCTATATAAATTTGAGAAATAGCTTGTTAGTTCTTACCAAAAATAAAGCCTGCTAGAATTTTGATGGAGACTACTGAATCCATAGAACAATTGGGGAGAATTGTCATCTTGACAATGGTGAGTCTTCCAATCCTTAAGCACAGTATTCTCTCCATTTATTAGGTCTTCATTTATTTCTGCCAGCAATATTTTCCAGCTTTCAGTGTATATAGGTCATGGAAACCTTATCAGTTTTATCCCTTAGAATTTCATATTTTATTTGCTTTGTTTTATTGGTTTTTCATTTTCTGATTTTTCTTTGTGAATGTATATTAATATATTGATGAACACACACAAGTGAGATTTTACTTTAAAATACAGCTGCCTCAGTATATTATACAGCAACCATGTATACACTATAATCACAATGAAATAAAATATAAAAATCAGTATATTACATATGTTGACCATACATACATAACAGACACACACTCTGGTTTTAAAGAGAGATCATGAGAATGAGTACAGCTTTGCCTAATAATCTTTATTTTTGCCTTTTTAAAATCTTGTTTCTGTTTTTATTTTTAAATACTATCTTAACTATTTGTAAGTATACAGTTCAATCATGTTAAGTATATTCACAGTGTTGTGAAATAGATTACAAGTACATTTTCACCTAGCAAATCTGAAACTATATATTCACTAAATAACTCCCTTCCCCACCCCACCTGCAGTCCTTGGTGAATACCATTCTATTTTCCATTTGTATGAGGTTGAGTATTTTAGATACCTCATAAATGTGGAATTGTACAGTATGTGTCTTTTTGTGACTGGCTTTCTTAGCATAATTTCCTCAAAGTTCATCCATCGTTCAGCATATGTCAAAATATCTTCCTTTTTAAGGATGTAATATTCCATTGTATTTATTTACCACATTTTTCTTTTATTCACTCATCTACTAATGGACATCTGAGTTGCTTCCACCTCTTGACTACTGGGAATAACGCTGCAATGAGGGTGGGTGTGCCACCTCTTTTCAAAAGACTATTACGACAGAGCTAGCTCAATGCAACAGAACTGTATCTGCCTCTTTGCCACGCTTCTGCTGGATGGATGGCCATTCTCTTTGATAAAAGATTTTACAAGTATAACATTTAATAGATTCATTAAGCAATTCTCAGTCAAGGGCGCCCTTAGGATATTTGGGTTTACAAGGGGAAGTTTTGGTTTTTCACAAGGACTAGAAAACACTACAGGCATTTATCGGGCAGGGCCAGGATTACTAAGCATCCTGTAATGCAAGACAGTCTTGCTGAATGAGGAGTAAAGAGACCCACCTAGAGCTCTAATAGGGTCTCCCTTGAGATGTGCTAGCCATTAATCATGTGGACTTATGCTTATTACACTAAACAATGTTGAACTTCTTACTGTGCCTAATTGCTCTGTTGGTAGGTTTTCCAAATTGTTTGTTTTTTTAAAGAAATATTATTTTCTTTGCTGGGGCACAGACTGCTAGCTTCAGCGATGATTCCTCTGAATAACAAAATCATTTCTTTGGGAATGTGTCCAAGCAAAATCATATTTGGATCATAAGAAAAGGGAAAATATGGGATCCCTCACTTATTGCATATTGTTGTAAAGGATAATTCTGGCACCAAAAAAAACCCCCAAGTAAACACAAAGTCAGTCTTGATAACTAAATCTGGAGCATAAAATGAATATGAATTACCTAGAGGTAGCAATTGCAGACTCTTTAAGGAAAATGGATCATTGTATACTTAAAACCTAGCAGACAGACCATGCTCAAAAAATATTGAATGTTGATAACCAGAAAAAGGAGAATGGATAGGAGAAATAGCACACCAAAGGGATTACAAGTGAAAGATGTTCTATTTAATAATTAGTGCATTCTGGTGTTAGACCCTGGGCCCTTTAGAAACATTGATGAGTAAGGATGGAAGTGAGACCCACAGACCTCCAATGTGTGTGTTTAAGAGCTCAGGAAAGTAGTTCCAACCCAGTTGTGTGGTGGAGTCTGGCAGGACCTCTAGGACTTTCAGGGGATGAGGGCTGAGAGGCCCAATGTCACCTCCTCAGGTTTCCTTTGGTCTTAGGAATTAGGACATACTTGTGAAGAGTTCATGATACTGGTCTTAGCAGGACAGTTCAGGGTTCCAAAAAATGTGACTGTAAAAGCACTGTGAGTATAATACTGTCTGGAGAATTCAGGGTGTGCAGATGAGGGAAATAGGAATAACCTTTATGGGCTATGGATGATGAGATTTCAATGTTGTTATCTGGATATTCCAAAGCTGCGGTTATGACACGGACTTTGAGTCACTAGGGAGCTTTTCAAAAGCTGCAGAACGCAAAGAATCTGACTGAATTGGGGTGGGGCCCAGGCATCTATATTTTTTAAAGCTCCCCAGATGATTCTTCTTTTTTTTTATTTTTAATGTTTATTTTTGAAAGACAGAGTGGGAGAGAGGCAGAGAGAGAGGGAGACACAGAATCGCAAGCAGGCTCCATGCTCTGAGCTGTCAGCACAGAGCCCAATGCAGGGCTTTGAACCATAAACCATGAGCTCATGACCTGAACCGAAGTCAGATGCTTAACCCACTGACGCCCACAAAGCTCCCCAGGTGATTCTGATGCGCAGCCAAGGATTGAAAGTGAACTAAACCAAAGACTAATGAATCTTTAAGTGAGGTGCACTGGTGAATCTTTAGAAATGGTGAATTACTGGCACATTAGGTGTGTGGCTAAACCTAAGTGCATTAGAGAAAGTATCTAGGGTTTGGAGTTCAAATATTTGGAAAGTGGTAGCTGGATAAAGGAGAAGATGGGTCATTTTGCATACTTCCATGAATTTTATTTCAAGTACTGGTATTTACTGCCTCCACAAGAGGCTGGTGGATTTGCTCAAAAAGCATAGAATCCGCAGTCAGAAACCATGGATTTAAGTTCAGTTGTGTCTGCTTACAAACTGACTGACTTTATAATAAGTGACGTAGCCTCTCTCCACCTGACTTTTATCATGTGTAAAGTGGTAATTTTAAAAGCCAAAGACTCACTAGGAAGGGAGGCATTTGTGATGTTCCTGCTAATGCTACTTTTTATTAAATTCTCAAAGGTCTCCCCAAGCTGGAGTCATTTTCAACTTAGGGACTTTGTTCACAAATTTGGTTTCAAAATAAGTGTGGAGATGGGCACGAAGACAGTGACAGTAAGAGATACCTGAAGGCAGGTATCTACAGTAGGGTCTCCATGGTTTGAGGCTGAGGAGCCAGAAGGAAAGAAAAGTTGAATGGATTCAGAGCTGGAGGCTGAACAAAGTGACATGACTTCCTTTGAGGCAGTTTAAAGATTAGACAAATGGAAGCCACGGAGACTAGAAGAACCGAATCCCCCAAAGGCTGGGATTTTTCTATCTGTGGAGTACCTTACATGACCGTCTTCCTACCTACCTCTCCACTGTGCCCATAGCTCCATGTTCATAATCAAAAGCCTTATGTTGTGTGTTCTAAAAAAGAAAAAGGAGCCATCTTTTACATTATGGTTTCAAATGAGGAAACATTTTTTTTCTAAATAGGATGGCCAAAAATTTAAATTGAAACAGAAGACTCCAGAAAATAAACAAAAAAATGTAACATTGCCCTAATGTCCATGAAGCACCCCCTGTCCCCCACCCACCACCACCGAGGACTTAAAGCAGTTTGTGTTTCCCAAAGATTTGCATTGCCAGCTTGGCTACTGTAAAAACAGGACACTGTGTCTGTGAAATTGAAAATAAAAACAAGCATCCTGTAAAAACATATTATGGTCTATTTATTTCAGACTTCCCCTTTCCACTGAAGCATTTGGTTGAGATTAATTTGACCTCCCATCTGTGAAATTATTGTTTTCCGTAGTCTTGGTCATATGACTATTAAATGGTGGTTTTAGTTTTGTCATTTTCTTTATTACAGCTTAGTGTCAATGTTTTGTTATCTATGTAGAGTGTAGGACTGAGCACCGTCACCCCATTCATCTCATTTCTACTCTGTGAGAGCATGGAATGAGTTTTACATGAAATGCTACCTTAAGGAAATGTCACAATGAAAACTGTACTTCGAATACGTACAAGTTCCCACCTGAAAAGAAAACCAGGTACCCGGTGAGAATGGTCCCTGAGGCTGGTTTTATTGTAAGTGTTGCTCAGTAGCCCCACCTCCCCCACCTCTTCATGTCCATTCATCGCTTAGGGCTAGAACTGCATGATTAACAAATCAAAATACATGAGTAGCTGGAAAAGAATGGATGAATATGGAAATGCATCCTGTGACAACACCTGCCTCCTTATTTATTACTTGCCTTCAACTTCCTCACCCTTCCAGCTCTTGAGCTTAAAAATGTTAAATGGAGGTTTTCTGTACCCTACCTTTAATATGCTTTGCAAGAGGTGAGGAATTTCAAGAACATTACATGATACGCAATATCCTTCTCTTCACTTAGCTATAGGAAAATGAATGATCTAAAAATCAGTTTAAGAAAAACAAGGGAAAGAATACCATTAGATACCAGTCTAGTCCCCTGAACAGACACCATCCCAACGACGTAGGGCGCATACACCCCCAGGATACTAGCTGGGATGCAGGTGCTCAGGGACAGCTTTCTCCAACCCTGAGGTCAATCTGCAAAATAGGTCAGACTCTGAGGCATACCAGCAGCATGCATCTAATCATTATGGGAAATTTATGATTTATTTACCCAGCAAGCTGGAAAATATCAAAGGATGAATTTGGCTCCTATTAGCATGAAGCCTTTTAAATTGACACTCAGGAAATTCTTTTCTGCTTTTATTTGCAATTCATCTCCTGAGCACCTTTGTACGGCATCTTGAAATTACAGAACCACCCACAAATTTTATCCTCTTCTTTTCGACAAATATTGATTTTACCCATCCTTCTAAGCTCAAGTGTTCTGGATGGAAATGAATGTCACATTCTTCTCTGGTCTGCAAGTACTTAATAATGAGATGCCCTGAGGTGCTGTGGCACTAACCCTGTAGAATTTTGGGAGGCGGGGCCCTGATGCCCGGAGTAGCGTCATTATTTTTGAGCTCTTGCTTCAAAACCAAGGCTGAGCCAGTGATGTGCCCGGCCTTGGGGCTGGAAATGTTGTCACAGTGCTGAGAGCCAACTCTTCTCAAGTGCTCTACTTCAGAAAGAATTCTGGAGAGTGGGCCACGTCACAGGCACGCAGGCTCCACTGTAGAGGTCTTTATCAACCTCTGCTTGGGGCAGAGACTCAGGTGTGAGAGCTGGTTAGCTAGGAATTGGAACCAGCCTCCCTGAGGGCTTGCCACAGCAGAGCCCATTCTTCCGAGGCATCTGTACCGCCTCTCCTGTCAGCTGTGCGCAGTCCACAGAAACCAGAAGAGGGAAGGATTTGGGTCCTCAGGAATTCACTTGAAGGGGTCAGAACTAACCCATTCTGTTGGGAGCTGGACAGTAACAACAATGCTGGGGTGGAAATGGGCACATAGAGGAGAAAATACGAAAGTGAGCTAAATAAAAACATCGCAAAGCAAAGTAGAAGAAAAAGACTCAAACCTTGCCTGACAAAGTGATTATTTAAAAGGATTTGAGATTTCAAGGAAGCATGAACAGGGTGAAGGAGGAAAGTCTGGAGTTCTCAAGCGCCTTGGAGACCAGCTGGATCTTGGACAAGTCAGTTAGCTTTCTGGAGTTTTCTAATGTGTTCCTTAATAACATTTCTGAAGTGCTTTAGAATTAGTAGAGAATGTTCTTATACACGTTTTTCCTTGTAATCCTCACACAATGCCATGGAGTAAGGATGAGAAGGAATGGAGGACAAACACCATTCAGCTGTTACTATGCACTGGGGTCTATTTTAAGTGGTTGACATTTATTCCCTTAATCCTTTCCCAAATCCAAGAAGGAGTGACCATTATTAAACCCATTTTATAGAAATGTAGGCATAAGAAGTTGCATAATACACCTGATGACATTCTGTCAGTAAGTTTTGAAGAAGGAATTAAAATGGACTCAGTTTGGTTTCTGAGCCCAAGACCAAACGTATGATTACTGCTGTTTTCACACGACAATGATAAAAATATGATAACAGAAGAGCTCTACAGAAAGGATACTGTGGAGATTAAATCATATTTTCTCAGACTCCAAACTCCTTTCATTCTGTAAGTGAGGCATTGTTTAAAGGTACACGAACTCAGAGGCATTGTTGAGAGCGACATGAACGCACGTCAGTGACTGTGTAGCCAGAGGCATCAAAGAATGAATGCACTTTCCAAAAGTACTTCTCATTGTTATTTTTCTTATTAAACTAAGTTGAGGCTTTCAATTTCTTATTCACAAAGTATAAGAAATAGGGAAGACTGTCGTAATGTAATGCCATCTTGTTGATGGCAAAATGTACTGTAATATTCCACAAACATCGTTTGGCCAAGTTGGATCCATTATTTCCCTCCTGTTATACTCCCTGGAAATTCAACTTTCAGGAGTCATTTGTACTCTTCTAAAATACTCCAGTTTTCCCTTTTCTCTCTCAGGATAGGTTTGCCTTTCCCTAACTCCTGAGTTAGGCATAGCCATGTGACTTACGTTAGCCAAACAGGAGCCTAAGTGACATTGACATTTCTATAGTTTAAGAGTCCATGTGTGGTTTTCCATGTTCTCCTTTTCCCCTATGTCAGAGACCAGCAATACTTTGCAGGTAGGTGCTGTATCTGTGCTGGACCCTAAATGAGGAGACATAGAACAGTATGCCCTTCTGACCTGTTTTAGATACTTACTGTGAATCACAAATCATTTTTTTTACCATGTTAAGTGACTGAGTTTGGGAACTGTTGTTACTGTGATATAATTTAACCCTTCCTCACTGCTCTGCAGCCTTAGAACTGTAATAGTCACAGTTCAATCCAAGAACCAGAAACTACTCTGCATATTATTGACAAACTGAATTGGGTGCTCCGAAATCCTGAAAAGCTTAAAGGAGAAGGGTTTAGGCCACAGGGCAGCAAACTATGGCCTGGTGACCAAATCCTCCCTGCTACCTGTTTCTGTAAATAAAGTTTTATTGGAATATGACCATGCCAATTTATTTAGATATTGTGTGTGGCTATTTGCAAGCTATAGCACAGTTGAGGAATTGAATTGCAACAGAGGATTGTATGTTCCAGAAAGCCTAAAATATTTACCCTTGGCCCATTATAGAAAAAATTTTCTATCCCTGGTTTAATCTGAGCTTTATGGAATGGCTTCCAACAAGATCCAGAACCAACCAACCTGGGAAGCTACTCCCTCTGAGGTCACAACTGGAGCTTTGATAGACAAAATAAGCCTATTCTGCCCCTGTGCCATTTTCCCAGAAACAGAGAGAAAGCTGAAGAACAGATGCTAGAAACCCAATACATGAAATCTATGCATTTCTAGAACACAGTCTGGCAGAGCTGCAGAAGATAGCATCGACCTCACTTCTACCTCTCAAATCTTGTGCAGATAAACCCAGTTCTCATCCATAATTTTAGCTTTTTGGCTGCAAGAAAGTGGCGAGTGAAGTTGTTAGCTTTCTGATTTGTTTTCTAGAAGTATAATGAAAGGGGGATTTAATGAACCGATTGAGAGTATTTGGCTGACCAGTACTGTTTACTGTTCTCATATTTCCGGGAAAGTCCATCCTCTTTATGACTGCACATGAATTTTTGCAAGACATATTTTTATTTAAACTAATTTGAGTGCATTCCTTGTAATCATTAGAAAATAACTTGAAATCAAGTTACAAAGCTATGAATATTATTTCAATGTTATGAAAAAATATGTATCTATTTCACCTATTAATTTATGCATTAGTCACAGCAGTTACCAGCTGATGAGAAGTGGTTAATGAATGTTATATTAAATTATCAAAAACCTGGGGCGCCTGGGTGGCTCAGTCGGTTGATCATCAGGCTTCGGCTCAGGTCATGATCTCACGGTTCATGGGTTCGAGCCCCGCATCAGGCTCTGTGCTGACAGCTACCTCAGAGCCTGGAGCCTACTTCAGATTCTGTCTCTCCCTCTCTCTCTGACTCTCCCATGCTCATGCTGTCTCTCTCTCTCTCTCTCTCTCTCTCTCAAAAATAAATAAAACATTAAAAAAATTTTTTTAATTTAAAAAAACACCTTCTCAGTCCATCTATTTCCCTCTCCATCAGATAAAATTCTCTCCTTTTTTGGATTCAAGACAATTAATCTGGCTCTATTCTATCTAACCATGTGGCTATCACTTCTTAGGTAGGTTCCCCATTCTGATCAGGCAAGTCTGGTTACTTATTATCCATAAACACATCAAATTAACACCGACTTCTGTGTCTTCCCCAATGTTAGCATCCCTTTTCCTTTCTTTTCCTTCCAGCCAATAGAAGAGCTTCAGAGCCAGCTTCTAGAAGTGGTCATCTATGTTTGTTTTCCCAACTCCACCTGGGCAGCCATCTGTCCATGCAACAGCAAAATCATCCATGTCACTGATGAGTGGACATTCTAGTCTTCATATTACATAACCTCTCAGCCACATTTGAAGCTGTCATCTGCACCTTCCTTGTGAAAATACTCTTTGCCTTTAGTTTCTGTGACAACACCCTTGCCTCTGTGCACCTCTCTCCTCTACTGGCCTGACTGTGACCTTTCTGTCTTCGTTAGATAGGACTGCCACAACAAAACCTCAGATTGGGTGCCTTTGGCAGAAGACAGAAATTTATTTTGTCATAGTTCTGGAGGCTAGAAGACCACAATAAAGGTGCCAGAAAATTCTGTTTCTGATGAGAGCTCTCTCCTGGCTTGCAGATGGCTGCCTACTTGCTGGTCGTCACATGGCCTTTCCTCTGCATGTTTGTGAAGAGAGCCCTTGTGTTTTTTTTCTCTTCTTATAAGAACACCAGTGCTACTTATTATATCAGGGTCCCAACCTTATGACCTCTTTTAACCTTAATTGTCTCCCTAAAGTCCCTGTCTTTAACTATAGCACATTAAGGGTCAGGGCTTCAATATATGCATGGAGGGCGGGGAGATGACATAATTTAGTCTAATACTCTTCCATCGGGGTACTCATGGTTTCTCCAGCCTCTGAGCTAGGCTCTGCCCTCTTCATCTCCTCTTCCTAGATGAGTTTGTCTGAGACCATAGACTTGAATACTATCCTCACACTGATGATTCACTGTGGTTTATGTTCTAGATATGAGGGATATATTTCTCCCTCACTCCTTTTGTTTTCTTCCATAATGGAGGATTCTCATTAGTAAAACACTCCTAGCTTCTCTATAACCCCTTCTTGTTCCTCCCCAAGGAAAGAGAGATTAATTATTTTCCAAATACTAATTTTGAAAAAAAAATAGTAATCCTTCAGTCAGCACCTCTCTTTCCCTCTGTCTCTCCTTTTCCCTCTTTCTTTCTCTTTAGAAACCAGACACAAAGCATGTATTCTTTCTCTTCTTCATTCTGTAAGTCTCCACTCATGGTATCCACCAACAAGTGCTACAGGACTGTCTGTGGCAGACTGAGTAAGTCTGTCGATTTGTGGGACTCACTATTAGCAATAGTGCCCTCAGTCAAAAGCCATGTTCAGCAATATCAGCCTTACCACTAGTAAAAGTAAGGTCAGTTGTAGCAGTAATAAAAATAGCTGGTCTCCATTTTATCTTTAGATTTATCTATCAGTTAAATTTGTAATTGAGTAGGGAAAGAGGCCCTCATATTGGGTCTACACATATGTTTCATGGAATTGAGTCCAGGCATTTTTTTGGAGAGAGAAAGCCAGCACGCAGGTGAGGGAAAGGGGCAGGGGGAGAGAGAGAATCCCAAGTGGGCTCTATGCTCAGTGCAGAGCCTGACACAGGGCTTGACCCCATGACCCTGGGATCATGACCTGAGCTAAAATCAAGAGTCAGACATTCAACTGACTGAGCCACCCAGGCGCCCCTAGTTCAGAAATTTTTATTGAACTATGTCTAGACACTACACTATGCACTGAAAATATATACATTTATTCTCAATGACAAGACAGCTAGTTCTTCTTCAGTATTCATTCATTCATTTCCTCAATAATTATTTATTGAGCATCTGTTCTATGTCTTTGATATGTACCAATTATGACAGACAAACAAACAGAAAAATATACAGGTTCCTGTGGAACTTTGTTTTATTATGGAAAGATAAACAATAAATATAAGAAGTAAACAAATTACATGGTATTTTAGAAAGTGTTAAGTGCTAACCAAAAAAAGAAAAGAGTAGGGGATCAGGATCACTGAGACAGTGTTGTGATTTTTAATAGGTTGATCTAAGTCAAGTGCATGAGGTCTGAGCAAACTTGGTAGGGGGTAAGGAATTAGCTTTGTAAACTCTAGAAAAACTATATTTAGACAGAATGGCCAGTGCAAAGGCACTGAGTATGCGTGCGTCTAAGCAAGAGCATATCCAGTGTGATGTGAGGACTGTCAGGTGGCCTGTGTGGCTGGAGGAGAAGAAAAAGGGAGAAATCTAAGAATTGTGGGTAGACACAAGCTGTGGGGCCATAGCATGTCATGCTTTGTAGACCACTTTGGGGACTTTAGTATTTAATAGAGTCACCAGTTTCAGTGCTAAGAATGACTCAACAAAAGTAAGGACAGAATCTGGGATACCAGGTACGTGGTTTTTGCTGAGAAAGGATGGTGGGGCTGGTAGCAGTGGAGGTGGCAAAAAATAAACTCTGAAGAGAGTTTGAAGGTAAAGCCAAAAGTAACTCCCTAACAATTGGGTATAAGGTATTAGAGAAAGAGAAAACCTGAGGGCACCTGGGTGACTCAGTTGGTTAAACAACCATCTCTTGCTCTTGGCTCACAGTTCATGAGATTGTACCCTGCATCAGGCTGTGTTGATGGTGCAGAACCTGCCTGGGATTCTGTCTCCCCTTCTCTCTGCTCCTCCCCTGCTTGTGCTCTCCCTCTCTCTCCCTCTCTCTCTCCCTCTCTCAAGATAAATAAATAAATAAATAAATAAATAAATAAATAAATAAATAAAAAGATCAAAGCTATAGGTGAAATCAAAACTGCTATTTTGTTTTTTAATTCTATTTTATTTTCTCTTTTTGCTTTTTCACTATCCTTGTTTGTATTAATTACTGTTTTATTTGTTTCTTTAGGGATTACAATATGAATCTTTTACTTATAGTAGTGTGTTTAGAATTACCATTGTATTACTTCATATGAAATATAAGAACCTTTCAAAAACATAATTTTATTTATATTCCATCCTTTGTGCTATTGATATCATATATTTTTCTTGTATCTGTCTTATAAGTTCCACAATAATTTTTTTATGTTTATATATCTATTTGGGGAGAGATAAAGCATGAGCCTGAGAGGAGCTTTCTATATCCAAAGTGAGCTCTACGCAGTCAGTGCAGAACCTGACTCAGGGCTCAAACTCACATACTGTGAGATCAGGACCTGAGCTGAAATCAAGAGTTGGACGCTTAATCAACTGAGCCACCCAGGTGCCCGAAGAGCATATTTTTATTTTTGCTAAACCATCAGTTGCCTATTAAAGGAATTACAAGAAGAAATATGGGATTGTCTTTTATATTTACCTATGTGTATACCATTGCCCCAACTCCCCTTTCTTTCCTAAATTTCCATCTGGTGTTATTCTCCTTGTACCTGAAGACTCCCTTTATGACTCCTCATGGTACAGGTCTTGCAGCAACAAACTTTGCCAGCTTTTCTTTATCTTCATCTCACCCTGATTTGTGAAGAGTGTCTTCAGTGAATATAGAATCTGGGTTGACAATGAATATATTTTTTTCTTTCAGCACACTAAAAGTGTTGTCCTTACCATTGTTCCCCTGAATGTAAAGTCTTTGCTCTCTGGTTATTTTTACAATTTCAAAGGTTTTTGAAAACCTCTGCTTTTCAACAATATATGATGTGCATTGATGTGATTTCCTTTTTGTGTCCTGGTTGGGGTTTGCTGAATTTCTTATGTCTGTAGGTTAATGTTTTTAACACATATGGGGAAAGTTTGGCCATTATTTCTTATATTTTATACCTCCCTTTTGCTCTTCTCCTCCTGGGACTCCTATTACATGTATATTATACTTCTTGATATTTGACAGGAATAGTGTTCAATGGGTCACTGAGGCTCTATTTCTTTTTGTTGTTGATGATGATCTTTTTCCTTCCCTCTACTACTACATCAATTTATATTACGATCTCCTCTAAGTTCTTATTAAAATTTTCTCCACATGTACATCACTTTTAGCACTCTCTCCCAATCGTTAAGCATTCCCTAGTTTACATGGTGGTATGGAGGAAAATTTCTAAGAAAATCACCTAGAAACTTTTATGCCTGCTTTTAGAAGATGATAATTATCTCTCTCTGCCAACAGTGGACTAAATTAAAGTCTAGTGTGAGAATTTTGGCAAATGTATGAAATGCTGTTGCTATGGACTTGGAGGATGCTTCATATAGCAAATTGAAAGACATTTTTGTATTGGGCATTCCATCCAAAGTGTGGCTCAATTAGTTACAGAACTGCATTCAATGATATTTTTCTTATTTTGCCAGGATTTGAGGTAAATAGTCATTAATTTGTAGTCTATCATTATAGTTACAAAACCTCAAAACATTTTCAGTGGGCACATTCTGATAAATAAAACAACCAACATTCATTAAAAAGAAAAATATTTACTTCCTGCCCTCTACCATCTCCTTTCATTCTCCCAAACTGCATCTCATGAAAGGAGTTTTTGTTGCTAGTTGTTGTCGCAGTGATCCAGGCTTGCGCCCTAATTCCCTCTTCTGCTTCTCACTTGATGCTCAATCAGGAGGCCCAAACATGGTGCCGAAAAACAAGACCAAGCTGCAGTGTTCCTAGACTCACTATTTGATCTAAATGAGGAGAGTGCTTCTCTGAACATTATTTATCAAGCCCCTGATCACATCATCTGGAATTTTACCTGAATCAGGCGGAGTATTGATTTGTTTCTAAAATCATGAGAGGATTATAGGGATGGGAATATCCAAGGGATTGGAAATGAGAGTGGAAATCTTCTCCAAATGAGTATGGGAATCAGGCTGTTAATTCATTGTTGAATGATTATTGCAAATCCAAAGTATATGAGCTGGGAACAGGGGAGGGAGAGGGAGGGAGCTGCTGAACTATATGCACTAAAGGAAGAAAAAAAAGGCCATAAAAGACATGGTTCTCCCGGAACCTACTAAAAAAGACATGACATATGCAAATACACAGACGGGGGAAAAGGCAATGAAAACTATGTACAAAATCAAGGATAAAAAATTTTAACTGGAAAAATAGATTACAATTCTAGAAGAATTTTTTTGTACTATTAGAATTATAATTGGTCTTTAGACTCTCTTCCAAATTACAACTAATGTCTTTGATGACAGACAGACTGCACTTATCAACAAGATTAAAAGAACTTGTGAACGAATGTATTAATAAGCATAAATTTGCATACTAGAAATCAATTAACAGGTGTCTATTGCATGTCTACTATATGCCTAATATGTGCCAGACGCTGTGAGAAATACAGAAGAGCAGAAAGTGCAATCTTTGTGCTCAAAGAGCTTACTCTTCTATGCAGGACATAAAACTAGGCACCTCGGAGTAATGAAGCATACTGAAGGGTGAACTCTAAGTCACAGGGGTAGAAGACCCATTGCATGATTGTTATCTCAATAAATATTGTATCACTAAGTATCTATTATGGTTATAAAACCTACTATGGATATAAAATAGTTGAAAAATAATTGATCCTGCTATTATGGAGCTTATAGTAGGATAGGTATACATTGATGTTGACCAGTTAACCATAATAGGTGAATGTAAGCTTTACTTCTTCTCTTGATTCCAGAATTTTCTCTTAGATTTTTTTTTCTTCCATCACTGATCATGCATTTAAATCTCTCTTCCTAGTTCTTGAACATTTTTTCTTTAAAAAACAACAACAAAAATAGCATATGCTTCATTTCTGTTATGGGTTGAATCATGTCCCCCCAAAATTCATGTTGACATTCTAAACCCCACTACCTCAGAATGTGACTTTACCTGGAAATAGGGTTGTTATAGATGTAATTAGTTAAGATGAGGTCAACTGCAGAGGGTGGGCTCCTAATCCAATAAGGCTGATGTCCTTCTACAAAAGGGACATTTGGGCACAGACACATACACAGGAAGAATGTGATGTGAGCATGAAAGCGGAGATCAGGGTGATGTATATACAAGCCAAAGAGCACCAAAGTTTGCCAGCAGACAGCAGAAGCTAGGAGAGAGCCATGGAATATATTCTTTCTTACAAGTTTCAAAAGACCAAACTTGGCTGACATCTTAACTTTGGGCTTCTAGCCTCCAGAACTATAAGACAATAAATTTCTGTTGTGTAAGCCACAGTTTGTGATACTTTGTTGCAGCAACGCTGGCAAATTGACACAACCTCTAAGTAATCTCATGTTAATAGTTTTAAATACCATCTCTCTGCCAGCATCTCCCAAATGTACACTTTTATCCAGGAATTTCTTCCATCTTCCAGACTTATATATCCAATTCCCTACTGACTTTTTCACTTGGAGTTCTTAAAGACATCTCAAATTCAAACATGTCCAAAATTGAACTCTTGATCTCTTCCCACGAAACATACTCACTTATAGCCTTCTTGGCTTTATCAAATTATAATTCTATTCTTCTGATTTTCAGGACAAAAATGTTGGTGTCACCTGCCCTGGATTGAATTGTTTCTTTTAAAAATTAGTGTGTTAAAGTCCTAACCCCCAATGTGATAGTATTTGGGAGATCAGGCTTTTGTGAGGTGATTTAGAGTTAGACAAGGTCATGAGGATGGGGCCCTCATGATAGGATTAGAGATCTTTTGAGAGAAGACATGAAAGAGCTTGCTTGTTCTCTCTTCCCTCCACATGAGGACTCAAGAAGGCAGCTGTCTTCAAGCCAGGAAGAGAGTCCACACCACAACCCAAACATGCTGGTCTGCTGATCTCACACTTCCAGCTTCCAGAATGGTGAGAAAACAGACCTATGTGTTTAAACCATCGGTCTGTAATATTTTATGATGGCAGCCCAAGAAAAGCCGTGAATTACCCTTTATTTTTCTCTTTCATACTCCATATTCGATCTTCTCATAAGTCCTCTTGGTTCCACCTTCAAAACTTATCCAAAATCTATTCTTTTGCCCACTGTCTTCACTGCTATCACTGTGATCTGACCTATCATCTCTCCCCACTGGATTCCTGCAATAGTCCTCTAGCCCATCTCCTGCTTTTATGCTTCATCCTCCTCAGTCCACTAAATTGCCATAGAAGCCAGAGTTATCCTTCTAAAATACAATTAACAAGGCCTGCAATGTCTCCATTTTCTTCAGTGGAAATGTTGATGTATTCACAATGGCATAAGCCAGGTGGCCTAACACCCAAAGTTTTTGGCCTGGCATATTCTGCAATACACTGATTAGACAACTAATTAAAATATTTCATATTCTAGAAAGTGTTTTGAGTTATAATTAATTGCACTGATTGACTTGTCATTTGTGAGAGCCTCCATTTCTTCACCTATAGAACAAGGAGCTTTAGACAATCCTGTAAGACTACTTCCAGCTCTCACATTTATAATTTTTTGTCAGCAAGAGAATTCACGGTGCTGTGTGTGGTGCTGACATGATGTTGAAGGAGCCCAAAATGAAGCCACTATTTTGTAATTATAGAGCCGATATAATCATCATAGACAGCACACTAGGTAATTTAATCCCTGTAGTAAATTTTGTTCAGTTTAGCTGTCTACATTCACACAAATTAGATAATTAGATAATCTCAGCCCCTATGCAAGAAGATAGTATCTTTAGACAGGTGATGTGTTCTCAATGGGCTGACCCACATGTCAAGAAGCATACATATATGTAAGAATATGCACATGTCTATATATTTATGACTAGGATGTACATGTTAGAGTGGTAGGAAAACTTGATTCAGGCCTTTTAAGATGTGAATTCTTTTAATGTTTACTTATTTATTTTGAGAGAGCAAGCATGTGTGTGCATGAGCAGGGGAGGGGTAGAGAGATAGGGAGACTGAATCCCACACTGTCAGCACAGAGCCCACATTGTCAGCACAAAGCCCAACATGAGGCTTAATCTCACAACCCTGGGATCATGACCTGAACTGAAATCAAGAGTTAGATAATCAGGGCACCTTGGTGGCTCAGTCAGGTAAGCATCTGACTTCAGCTCAGGTCATGATCTCATGGATCATGGGTTTGAGTCCCATGTCAGACTCTGTGCTGACAACTTAGAGCCCAAAGTCTGCTTCAGATTCTGTGTCTCCCTCTCTGCCTCTCACTCCCCCGTCAAAAATAAGTAAACATTAAAAAAATAAAAGAAAAAAGAGTCAGATGCTCAATTGACTGATCCACCTAGGTACCTCAAAATGTGAAATATTTTTGAAAGTAAATTAAGTAGCATTAAATTAAAAACAAGCTAATAAACCCTTTTTAATTTGCTAAAATATGTTTTCATCGATGTATTTGTTTCAAATTTTTTATTTTATCAATTTAAAGGTTGTTCTTAATATTTAAGGAGTTCTTTATTTCTGAACCTGCAGATTGTTTTAAAGACTCTGTATTAGTTTCCTCCTTCCTCTCTTTCCTCAGGTCCTCTGGCTGCTCCTTGTCCTTGAAGCACATCAGGCACACCCCTGAGCAGGGCTTTCCTCCAGGCTGTCTTCTTAGCCTGGAACCCTCTTCCTTCAGATATACATATGGCCATCTCCTTCCTTGCCCAATGGCTCTGCTCAAATGTCACTTTCTGAGCAATATCTTCCTTTTACTCCATATTCATGATTGTTCTTATTCTCTTCTGTTTTTATATCCGTAGCACTAAATACCTCATAACATGCAACATAATTTTATATTTTTTATGTTTTTGTTTTTGTTTCCTACCCTAGAGTGTTAGTTCTGTAAGACGTAGATCTTTGTTATCATTTAATGATGCCTCCCAAATGCTTAGAATAATGTCTGGAATTTAACTGGTGTTCAACAAATATCTGTGAAATGAGTGAATCTGACAATGTTCTTATATACATAAATTCAAATGACAACCAATAAAGGTTTCAAAAATAGCAAAGTACTAGAAACAAATCAGTTTGTGATAGGATGATATTAAGATTGCAATAATACATACAAATATATATATATATTCAATTGCCCTCTTAACATATGATTCCCAATAACCTCCCTCCCCCAGAGCTGAATCTTGAGTATTAGTGCCCCATGAAAAGAGAGGGCAGATATTTGTCTTATTTACAATCAAGATAATAAATAGGCTTGAAAAAACACCTTGGAAAAAGAGAGAATCTTTCTAAATTTCACTAGCAAATTTAGCCAAGCATATTCAGACCACAAAGTTCCTATTATGGTGAAAACCACTGTCCACAGAGGAAGGCTGAGCCAAAAATTGTAATATCCTAAAGTAAAAGGAAAGAACCTTCTCCATGCTTCACAATAGGTGGTATTTTAGATAAGGAAGGGACACACTGAGGGCAGCTACGACTTGCTTATGAATCTGGAAAAATAGCATGATAGGGAGAAGTTCCAAACCAACATAGCAGGCTACATTGTGGTTAAGAGAGACAACAGAATAGGCAAAGAGAAGGCCCGGCTGGTAGTCTGAAGTACCCTCCATTTCTGTGTGCCATTTCTGATAAAGCGAGAGGAGGTGGATCTCCTGCTAGGACCACGATGACCCTCACATTCAAGCAAATCGCCCATGTTTTTTTGGCACCTGTGACAATTCAGAGATGAAATTCTCTGTGAAGGTCTCTCATGTGTTGATAAATCAGCTTCTGTCCTTTCCCTGTGGCCGCATATTGATGATTATAGTTTGCTAAGACCCTTGTGAGGATCGGCTTATCACCACCACTTCTCCCAGGAAGCGGCAGTGGGAGTTCCAAGGGTACTTGCTCCTGATGCTCCTAAAGTGCCCAGCACTCCATTTCCCAGAGCCTCTTCACTGAGCTAAGCCATCACACTCCATCATCCCCACCCTACTTATAAATCTCGAATTACTGAAATGACTCAAAGTCATAACCACATGGCAGAAACTGAAGCAATCATAAGACTTGTAGTTGGCATCCATTCTCACACGTGCTGGGGTCTGCTGGAGTGACTGGAGTAATCGTATACGCATGGCTTTAATCCAGAAAGAGAACAAGGAGTGAATTTTGAGACAAATTCTTAAGATTGAAGGGCAGGAAGGAGTTCCAGCCTTCCAGCCAATGGCAATAAAACAGTGCAAGCCAAGGGCCAGTTAGCTGGGACGTATAAAAGCAGCACATTTGTTTTTCTGCAGTAGAAACTCCATGTCAGGGACATGAGACATGGAATCATTACACAGTAAAAACTGAGGACAGCTGTGGAAAGATCACTGGATATCATTTCTTTAAGACCAAATCCCACTCCCTCAGAAGAAGGCTATTTCACACTTCAGAAGCAAAACTGCATCCAGTATTACCCTTCAGCTGAGATTATATATAGAAATGTGTTTATTTTTTTCATGTTTTCCCCAGAAGAATTTTACCCCCTTGGAAGTATTATTAAAAATACTGTCATAATGAAAGCACTTGACAACTGTCACTGCATTTGTGATGCATGAGTAGTGCTGAGCTGGGGTACCATGACACCAGAAAACACAACAAACCCTTTGGAGGCACCAGATCTGGCCTCTAGACTTAGCAACACTGCATCTACATATATCGTGAGTAGAAAACCTTTCTGGGACAAGCTTTGAATAAGAAAGGATTTGACTTCTTTTGCTAAAAATTCTGATAAAGAGCCTGAGTTTGACATTAAGGCCATGGCAGCAACGAGAGAAGATGTGTGTGCACATAGAATTTATAAGTATTGTTTTTATAAATATGCTTTACATGGTGTGCCATACAGATTATGTTTATAATGTAAATATAGATACACATATAAACACATATCTGTGGTATGCAAACTCACTTTCATGCAAGAATATATCTTGGACAATAGCCCCTCATTAACTCTGCATAAACCAAGATTTATTGAAAAATCTGTATATTTATTTTTAATTTTTTAATGTTTATTTCTTTTTGAGAGAGAGAGAGGAGTGGGGGATGAGCAGACAGAGAAGAAGACACAAAATCTGAAGCAGGCTCCAGGTTCTAAGCTGTTAGCACAGAGCCTCACTAGGGACTCGAACTCATGCACTGCGAGATCATGACCTGAGCCAAAGTCAGATGCTTAACTGACTGAGTCATCCAGGGGTGCCTGAAAAATCCGTATATTATCTGTATTACATGAGGCAGAGGCTTGAAATGCTATCTCAGACCCACAGAGAACTATAATCTCTCTTGCGTGAGAGCAGTGAGGGAAGCAGGACAAAGGATGAAGCTTGGACCTGACACATTTCCAGATCACTGTGCCACCCAGCGTTCATAGGGCTTGACAAGAGAGAGCATGCTTCAGGCAACTGTGAGTACATTATTGTCAAGGGAAGGTCGTAAGGTTCCAATAAGTATGCACTTTTCTTCCTAAGAAATCCAACGCAGAAACACCCACGGTTTGCCTCCAGTCATAGAGGTTTATTTCAGAATATAAAAATACAAAACTACAAGAAAGTTACCCCACCAGCCTAATAATCATTCTGATATTCAGGATGTTTAGGATATACAGGAAGCCCAGGGAAATCCAGGATATGTGTTCAGCATCTTCTAAAGGACATCCTGAATAGTGAGACTCTCATAGAAATTATATATCTCAAAATAAAAGGTGTGATTAGGATGATTGGCCACCTTCTCTATGGTATACCCATTGGGCAGAATTTACCCCCAAGTCACCTCAGGAGGGGGATCTGAACTATCTCACATTCACCCTCCCATGTACCTCATGCTTCCATCTCTAACTCATTCTTCTCTTGCTTGTGCCCTGGAACTACTTTCACTTAATACCCATCCTTTGAGGTCTGTAGGAAAAAAAAATAGTTTCTTGTCACTTCTCTTTTCAAAGGTAGTTGCATATAAACAAGTCTTTGAGGCTACATGCCCTTCATACTCTGCAACACCAGAGTACATGATATGAGAAGCCAAGAAGAACACATGTGTGTGTTCAACTAACAGCAAGTCTTTTAGGAAGATGACTCTCCATGGGTGACCTTCTCAGGCAAAGAAACTGAAGGGAACAGGTATTGCCTCTCAGAAACTGAAGCAGAGCCCTGGTCCTGGGAGTCAAAATGACAAACCAGAGGTCACTAGTGGAGTCTGTGAGCTGGGTAGGTCGGTGGGCCATATCTTGGGTAAGATATAGTTAAATCTTCAAGAGGTCAAGCACTTCAGCTAAGAGGATAAGAGTGAGGGAAAAGATAAAGATAAAAGAAGCCAAATGGAAAAACAATAAAAAAGGGTAAAAAGCTACATAATACCACAGGCCATAAATCATGACTCCCTCCTGGTACCTGTGTGGTACAGATGCTCTTCAGGCTCCTGCCAAGCACTGCCATGGCTGCCCAACCAGGAGCCGCCCCCACAGGAAAGGCAATGCTTGCACTCAATCAAGAATGAATAGACATCCATTAGGCAATCGGGAAAAAAACCAATGTGCACCTACAGCGTAAGGTGGTCTAGAGAAGCAGCAGAGAGCAACCTTGTACAAAACAATGAAAGATGAAAGAAAGCACACCCCTGGAATACATACAATTAAAGTTTGCCTCAGCTACAAGAGGCCAGGTAAAAACTTCCACTTCGTGCCCACACTTATTTGCATATTCAGAAAGAATATCCAGACGAATTCTAACAAACACCATATATTCTTTACACTATAACTTAAAACACAAAAATACAAGACTCTGCAGATGTAGTCGGCATTAAGTGTGCCTTAATGAGGCAGGACAGAATCTGCCAATTGGTTCTGGAATTGAAGCCCCCACCCCCACCCCATCCAAGCATGTCAGGAAAACACTGCTTTAGACGTCTCAGTTCATCAATCTAATAAATGAGTTCTCAAATGTCATTTTCCCTCCATATGCAGCAAACATTTTTTCTATTATTTAGTTATGCTGTTTTAATTGGATTAACTCTCAGCATACCAGCAAGGCTCCATCTGTGAGGGCTGCTTATGTCACTGAGCGGAGGGAAGCAAGCTGTTGAAGAAGGGGATGACCGTTCAGAGTGACATGTAACACATGCTTGTCAGGACAGAAAATAAGCATGTGAAATTCATGTGTTTCAATTAAAGATCATAAAATCAGCTGATGATATGCCTTTTATTTCATTAAGAGAAACATTATCCATCTTGAATACCCTTCAAAGCAAAATAAGCATTTTAATTAAATCCTACAAATAGGGGATCTTCTCCTTGTTTATTTGCCATATATAACAACTGTAGTGGAGTTGCTGACAGCATTTGTGAAAAGAGCACAAAATGATATCAGTAGGTTTTAAACTTGAGTGAAATAACTGGCCTGTCTACAAATTTGCACATGGAATAGAACATGCCACCCCAAAATATGCTACTTTGACAAATTGATTGTTTTGAGTTAAAGGCAAGTAAGAAGAAACAGATATAAGAAAATCTCTCTGATTAAAAGCAGAACATAAATTTGAAAGGATAGTCCTCCTCTCCTCTCTAGCAAGAAAGAAGTCATTCAGTTGAGCAAACTCTAGACCCTTCTTAGCCCAGATGAATCTACCTAAGAAACTTTGCTAAAACTAGCCTTTATTTACCATTAGTTTCCCCATGTCTTTTCTTCCTCAAATTTGCTGAACCTAAAAATTCAAAGTCCTTTTCCTTTGTCTGGTCACTTCTCTACAAATTATTGTTCTTCATTAAAATGCTCTATAAGCTCAAGTTGTAACCACCCCTTTGAGTTACTCATTGGAGAGTTCTACTGCACGTACACACAATGCATGTGTTTTTAAACTTCTGCTCATGTTTCTCTTGTTAATCTGTTTTTCCTTTTCCCAGTCTGATTTCTGGGTCCCCATTCCGGGCTAAGATGGTACAGGAAAAATAACTGTATTCATCCTATAGAGGAATTTTCCATGTGTAATAAAAATCCTCTATAAACACTTAAAATAGTAATATGTTTAATTATTATTATATTTTGTTAGTTCATAAGTGGTTAATAGAAATGTATTGAGTTTGGGCAGTAAACTGAAAAATATATTTAGGGAAAGAAATTTTATCAAGCCCTAAAATGTTTTACTAACTTTTTAAATAATATTAAATTAAATGTTTTAAGGAACTTTCTTTTGTAAGAGTCTGAATCAAGTTTTTCCAGCATTTGGTGACTAACCTATACATAAGCTTAATATACATACTGGCTTTACATACATAAGCATTAAGCACGGTGTTATCCTCGTGAAGTGTGGCTCAGTCATTCAGAATCTACAACTTGACTACGAATTGCTGACTTCTCACATAAGGACTATGGTTACCTAATTACTCAATTTATGTGATAAATATAAACAGCCAAACTGAATAAAATTCACTTTAGGGATAGTATCATATTGTTTGACTGTCTGCATTGTTCAGATTTACTGCATTATCATAAAATAGCCATTTCGATTTCTGTCAGGTCCAAAAACCATATGGTATATTTCCTTGTTCTTAAGGAATTATAAAATTTTTGATCTAGAGTACCTTAGAGATTAACTCCTTATTTAAAAGAGGACTCAAGGGGCGCCTGTGTGGCTCAATCGGTTGAGCATCTGTTCAGCTCAGGCCATGATCTCACAGTTCATGGGTTCAAGCCCTATGTCAGGCTCTGTGCTGACAGCTAGCTCAGAGCCTGGAGCCTGTCTTTGGATTCTGTGTCTCCCTCTCTCTCTGACTCTCCCTTGCTTGTGCTGTCTCTCTCTGTCCCAAAAATAAATAAAAACATTTTTTAATTTAATAAATAAATAAATAATAAATAAAAAGACTCAAAATTTACCCAATTCAATTAGAACAGCTAAATCAGTAGCAAAACAGTTTTTGGAATCTGAATCATCTCAATTTGATTTTTTTTAATATTTATTTATTTATTTCTGAGAGGGAGAAAGAGAGATCAAGGAAAGGGCAGAGAGAGAAAGCTCCACACTTAGTGTAGAGCCTAATGCGGGCTTAAACCCATAAACCATGAGATCATGACCTGAGCCGAAATCAAGAGCTGACCACTGAACTGACTGAGCCACTCAGGCACTCTCAATTTTATTTTTAAAACCAGTATAGTAAATTAGCATGTCAGGCCACCTGGGTTCTAATCTTGAAACTATTACTAATAAGCTATTGTCATTTGGGGCTAGATTTTCCCAAATAAGGTGGGATAAATGAGTGAAAAAAAATTGGTCTGTTAGCCCCTAGCATGTCTGACAGGACTTGAAGCATCCTAAACTCTTGAGCAAGTTACCCATCAAACAAGACAACTTATCCAAGTGTGCCAAACAAATGTTCTAGTCTTCCTGTGATGGGACCAGAAAGAACTTGATCTTCAGTACTTTAGGCAGTTAAATCTAACCTAGCCATACCTCAGACACTTCCTGTGTAAAGTTATGAGCTTGGACTATATTACTTGCACAAATACATACCAACCAGATCTTTCATTTATCACATTTTGCTAGAATCTTGGGATGATGCAGTTGTAAGTAAGGCACAGCGCAATTACATTAGTCAGAATAGTCAAGGCTATGCTGTGGTGACAAATAAATATCAAAATGTCAGAGGCCTAACCCAACTCAAACCAGTGCAAGCCTAAGTGCCCTCCTCCATCTTATTGTTAGGTTATCCAGAACATGTGGCATCTGGGATTATGGCAACAGAGAAAAGGAAAATGCAGGAGACATCAACTCTTCACTGCCTGACCCAGAAGTGATACACATTAATTGTGCTCTCATTTCATTGGCAGAATTAATTACAGTTTTCTATCCTAAATACCAGAAAATATAGGGAATCATATAGATAGTCAGTGACCACTAGGAGCCTCTAGTTTATTCATTAAGAAAAATATATAAGTAAATTCTATTTTATACTAACTTTATTCTAAAATGCCATGCTTCCATTTTTCCTTATATAGCTGTTAATAGGTGGATTTGTTCACTGAATGAATCCTGGCTAAGTGGTCTCAAATACATGGTAGTTGAGGGATTCTTAACATTAAAATCACAGTTCTTTTTTTTTTATTTTAAAGTTTTTATTTTGTTTTAATGTTTATTTATTTTTGAGAGAGAGAGAGAGTCAGTGTGTGAGCAGGGGTGGGGCAGAGAGAGAGGGAGACACAGAATCTGAAGTGGGCTCCAGGCTCTGAGCTGTCAGCACAAAGCCCGATGTGGGGATCTAATCCACGGACCGCCAGATCATGACCTGAACTGAAGCTGGACACTTAACTGACTGAGAGCCACAGGTACCCCCAAATCACAGTCTTTATATTCCAGTGAAATATGACACTAACAATAATAATTGTTCACATTATAGTTCTTTGACTTTTTGAAACTTCTTTCATACATATGAAAATAACACCCATCTTGTATGATAGTGCAAAAATTAAATTTTCAAACACACTTAAAACAGCACGGTACCTAGGTGGAAGAGCTAAATAAGTATTAAATACTATCACTGACATTGTGACATCGTTATCGTTTTGTTGTTAGGTCTCATTTGATTTTCTGCAGACCATGTTTGGCCTAATGGACAGAAGACAGATTCAAAAAGCTAGTCATTTGCCCAAGAAAACACAGTTGTAAGTGCAAGAGCCAGGTTGCTAGTCTAATCACTCTGACACTCAGTCCAGTCACCTCTGCAACTTTTTAACAGGAGGAAATAGAGCCATTGTTCCTTTGCAGTCCCAGTTTATCTTTAATTTCTGAACCATCTTCTGGTTGCACAAAATAGTGACTTAAGTAGAAGATAGTTCATCTCCTTTCCTATTCTAAGATTTTATCAATACACAATTATTTTATAACTGTATTGACCCCCAGCACAAAAATGTAAATAACTTTAAATGAAGAAACATAGCTATGATTTGGAAGTGTCACAATTCTTATGATACCCCTGCCTAAACTGATAACTATAAGTTTTCTCACTCCTGAAATTTGGTGATCTCAGCATTGATCAAGTACACCAGAAAATCTTCTCTTTACTTATTGCACGGTGTGTGTGACTCGCACACTCACTAGTAATAAAAGTATTTGTTTAAGCTCAGTAATGAAAGATAGTGGTGATTTTTTAATGGGACCTCCTATTCAGGATTCAAACACTGTCAGGTCTTTACAACTTTCCAGACCTATTACATTCATCCTTCATACTGTAGACAAGTTAAAATTTTTAAACTTATCTAAGTATTTTACCCCTGCAGCTTGAATCAGTGTTTCTAGTCTAGCTCTTTCTAGAGCTAGAGTCTAATATCATTTTACAAATTGAAGACCAATTTAGCTTGATAAAATATTAGTGTTCCTCCTTTTCTTTTTTTCATCTTTATTTAAGAATAGTTTTGTATGTCTTTGGGATCAAGATGCCAGAAGACCATGGACTAAAAGTCCTCCTCATGATCCCCCATCCTTAAGAACCAAAATTGGCCAAGACAATTAAATGCAAGAACCAAATAAGTTTTTAACAAATTTTCATATGAACAGCCAATCTTAACAGCCAGTTCTTGGTAATTTTGTAGTTGAGTCAAGTCCAACACATTGAATTTTCTCTTTATTTCTTCACAGATGCTTTTAATACATAAGGGGGCTTTAAAGAACATGGAGGAGCTAATTTGCATATTTGTTCTTTCTTATGTAATTTGCATATGTTCCTTCCTCTGTATCCTATGGCAAAACGAAAAATGCACACAGGGACCTACCTTATTAAATCTTTGTATCAGTGACTAAGATGAATATGTAGAAAGCATATCCTATCTACAGGTGTATCAAGAAGGGAAAGTGGGTTTAAAAAAATTTTTTAGTCTTTATTTTTGAGAGAGAGAGAGTAGGGGAGGGGCAGAGAGAGTGGGACACACAGAATCTGAAGCAGGCTCCAGGCTCTGAGCTGTCAGCAGAGAGCCTGATGCAGGGCTCAAACCCATGAACCATGAGATCATGTCCTGAGCCAAAGTCAGACACATAACTTACTGAGCCACCAACATGCCCTGGGGAAGTCAGTTTTTATGATGCAAGGTAGAATCAAACTCAGGATGATTTCAATAGGTTGGACCAGCATTCAAACACCAACAAGAAGAAAGGTAGAAGATATCCATTTATTTGCTTATTCATTTACCAGATATTCATAGAGCATACCTACATATTATGTTCTATGGGTCAGGAGTAGGGAAATACAAGGAAGACATACTTCCAATCTCAAGAAGATATAATCATGGAGTATTTGTATCACATCTCCCATTTTATAGATAAAGAATATGAGAACTAAAAAGCTTAGGTAATTTGTCTAACCTAAGACAGCAAGTCAGTCAAAGTGCCTACCCAGCTCTAATATAACTAGGTTTGAGGAGACAGGTATAAAAGAAGTACTCTAAAAGGAGTAATAAGAAATAGTCTCTGTCTCACCTGCTCTTCTCCCCCATATCTGTGGAATGAGATATGATTAGGGTGACTGCCTGGCACATAAGGTAAAATGGCCAAAACAATACTGGCATTAGATTGCTGGGCAGTGTTCACTGAGAAAAATTCACAAAGGCAGGAATTGCCCACTTTTTTCCTGTGGTGGTAGATATAGCCCTTGTCTATGGAATATTAAGTGCATGATTCTGGATGTATCAGTCTCTTTGGTGTGATCAAGAGCCACCCTACAAAGGCACTGTAAGACTGAGGATCCCTGGTCATAGGAAGAGACCAGGCAGCAATGCTGCTGGTCACAGTTAGCCTGTCCTCTATGCTCAGTTGAAGTACAGATAGTTGTCCTGTTACACTTTCCAGCTAGACACCTCCAGGGCTATTAAAATTAATGGCCCTTTCCACTCTGCCTTAGATAAACATGAACTACCTTTGGCAGTAGTTATTCATCCATTCCTAACTGTCTTCCAGTGCCAACCATGGTGATGCTGTCCCTGGCCACACAACTCTTACAGGTTAGAATGGCAGACTATAATGTCTAAAGGCCACTTTTTGATTTAAAGAAAGGGGAAAGAAGTGAGTAAAAGGTTAACTTGACTGATCTTCTGAAAGCTAGTCTTACATAGAGAGAGGTGATCTCTCTTAAAATGCCATGGAAACTGGCATTTGCCTAATAATTAAGGTGCTTAATCATAATCAACTGCAAAGCTTGGACCCCAGGCCCCAAACAAGTCAGAGAAGAGGCTAAACTACATCCAACCTGAAACTCACAGCGGTGATAGAATAAGGCTGTAGCCAATGTGCTGTTATGTCATATAGCTTTAGTATCTCAGCCCCTGGTCACACTAGAGGAGCTGTCATTTTGCTAATCATGCAACTTAGAAGTCCACAACCCAAAGAACTGGAGTCTGTCTCAGGGAGTCTGATGAAGAGCCCTGTTTTTGTGCACTGCCCTAAAAACAATGATTGTGGGAGGGGTACAGCCCACTCATCTGCTACTGTCTTGTACCAGTGAATTTTCCAGATCACTACTCTGGTAGGCCTTGTGTACATGTAATTCATCTTTATTTGCACAACAGAAACATAATTTATCAGTGAAACAAGAACATTGTAAGAGTGAAAGAGAGCATTGTTACTATTTACACCTGCACAGAAGTACTGTTCCTGGAAATCCAGACCATGTGGTCACTCTAAATATATTACCTTTCAGAGGAGAAAAAGCAATCTGTGAAATGCCTGCAATTCTGGAAACCATATGAACACACTGAAGATAGTCAGCATGAAGGGTACCTGGGAGCCTCAGTCAGTTGAGGTTGAGTGTCCAACGTAGGCTCAGGTCATGATCTAGTGGTTCATGAGTTCAAACTCTATATCAGGGTCACTGCTGTCAGCCTGTCAGTACAGAGCCCCCTTGGGATCCTCTGTCCCCCTCTCTCTGTCCCTCCCTCACTTGTATTCGCCCCAAAAATAAATAAATATTTTAAAAAAGAGTCATCATGAAAAAAACGACAGTTTAAAGCTATATATGTGTATTGGAGGCCAATGGAGGACAACATAAACTTACTCAAAGAGCCTTCATATGGCAGATTGAAAAGCTTATTCTCTCCTGCTCCAAATAGCAGAATTATAATCAAGAAGCAGATTCAGGTTCAATGTAAGAAAGAGCTTCTCAACAGCAGAAGAAGTGGCCTTGCCAGAATACTCTCCTCATACTCAGGAAGCATTCAAGCTGATGAAGAAGGAATACCTTTCAAGAGTACAGTGAGATGTTTCACACAATGAATGAGAAATTACCTACATAGCTCCTAAGAGTCTTGGAAGATTATAATTTACAAATGACTCATATATAAAAAAATATATGATCGCTTGCTGGTTTTGTAATACCAAAAATCTCTTCTGTTAGTAAATAGTCTACACTCAAACTAAGGCAAAAAGATAACCTAATGCAGGAAAGAAAATTAGAAATTTTCCAATGTGTGACTGGTCATCCAAGACAGGCCATGGAAGATAATACAATTTCATGCCTGATTTGCATACATGAAGGAAAATCATAGCAACATATTGTTACCAAGGATATAATTAACTGGTATAACCTCAAAACTGTGAAAGTTCAGAACTCTGTTAAAAATGTCAGTTTACTTACACGAAATTAAAAGATTTGGGGCGCCTGGGTGGTTCAGTCAGTCAAGCGTCCGACTTTGGCTCAGGTCATGATCTCATGGTTCGTGGGTTTGAGCCCCACATTGGGCTCTGTGCTGACAGCTCAGAGCGTGGAACCCATCTTCGGATTATGTGGGTCTCTCTCTGACCTTCCCTTGCTCATGCTGTCGCTCTCTCTCAAAAATAAAATAAAATGTTAAAAAAAAATTTTTTAAGATTTAAGCACTAATTGAATGCTGATGAAATTTTATTAGCTCTCAAATCCTGTAGCTAAATAGCATAAATGTGTATATTAATTCTTTTGAAACAGGGTTGAACTTTGGCTAAATTACGAAGGTGGTCAAATTTGTCTTTAAATAAACTTCATATCTATTCTCCACTGTCTCATCCTTAGGGCACCCCTTTATCATGGTAAAACTTCCTACTATTTGCTACCTCTCCTCTTTTCTCCTTTACTCTCAGGAAAGAGTTAAAGCAAATTAGGTTTCCTACAACTAAAATGACTAAGAAAGGGGACATCTATCATCTACCAATTACTATATATTTCAAATGCACTTGGAATATCTTAACTCAGTGTGATAGAATTCTAGTCATGGAATTCCAGGAACCAGTCTTACCAACCAAGAGCTGTTTGGAGGAGCATTCTTGGCTTCTGAATTTTTGTATATAGGGAGCTACCAATTTTTCACACCAATCTTGTCCTACATCTGTCTATTCTAGCAATACCAAAGTGTGGTTCTTATGGTCTTTATATATTAATAATAATAGATGGGTATTTATTCAACAGTCTAAGTGCTAAGCACTGCACTAATCACTTTACATATATTATCTCATCTTGTAATCTTCACAACCACCATATAAATTATATATTATTGTCACAGCACTAAAGATAAAAAAATGCATATGCAAAATGAATTTGTTTAAAATTATATGAGAAAGTGGTGCAGTCAGAACTAGGTGTGCCCCATTCCCAACCCTGGGCTCTCATCCTACAGGTGTACTCCACATTAGCATGTTGACATTAACTTCACAAGGATTTTGCATGTGCATACTGAGAAAATGCATAGAAATGAGAAAGTACTCTTTCTTTATAACTTGTCCAATGTCTCATATCTTGTTTTCTTTCTTCAACTGATACTTATGCCTGTGGCAAACTTAATCAGAACTCACCCAAATATCTCAGCACCAATTACAGACTATTAAGTTCTTCTCAAGCTTCAGTGCCTTCTCCTTCTTACCTCTTTTTTTCCCCAGAAATACATGAGTTTAACATCTCATTGTTCTTTTTAATTAAATTATTTTAAGTAAAAGTGACTTCTCCCTTCTGGAAACTAAAACTTATGCTTCCCTTCCTTCCACTGGTCATTTTAAACAGAAGTTTGGATGATTTAACAGGAGAATAGAGTCAATTATCTCCATATTAACTCAGAGGAGAAGGTAGTTGGAATGGACAATTTCTAACTGATCACTATGGAACATCTAACCAAACTGTACAATCAACTAGGCACTAAATGGTTCTCCATTTTATGTCCTGTTAACAAAGATAAATTGGACAGATGGTTGCAAAGAGAAGACAAGAAAGTAGGTTCAAAGACAGTTACCCGTGGTGGAGAAGAGAGACCTCCTGGTCAGTCTTACAGTCAGCCTCAGCTCTGTCCCACTCTAACAACTAGTAGTAAGACATCCTGAGTAAGCATAATATTGTATCCCCTGTCAGACAAGTTTCAGAGAAGCACACCTATACTGAGCACAAAAGGAGGGAAATTTGCAACCACTATAGAGAGAAAGCAGTCCAATGGTTGAATCCTTGTCTGGTTCAATTGGGAGATGAGATGGGGAAACACAATACTTAAGATGGCAACAGCTGGGCTGGGTATGACCCAACCCCTCCTGCGGTCTAGCATGGCAATCTTAGGTCTGGATAAATGTTTGCTGTCATCTCTGCTGCATTGGAGAACTCCCTTAGGCCTATGTTGAAATCATATGAGTATTTAAGAGCTGTTACCTTGGTGATAGAGCAATGAGGTGTTCCATAATAATGCGTACTCCATTATGAAAATTGCCTCATAAGTGTAAAGACAAAGTCAGAGAAAGGGCATAACTCCTGAGCCCCCCAAATAGAAATCAGTGTGTCTGTGGTTGTTAAGGGGTCTTGAAAGATAACTTTGAAGGTGTTGGTTATGATGACCTTGCGACTTGAGACTGGGTTTTGATTGGATCAAAAACATGGTAGGTTCATTTGGTTGAACTATGTGCACCTGCTGCACTAACTCAAAATGGAAAGTAAATGTGACCTGTTTACTGGAGCTGAGTCAGTCTCTCCCTACAAGACCCCTAATCCTCTCTCCTCAAATCCAAGCCCAGCTGAGGTTTTTTAAAAAAATTTTTTAATGTTTATTTTTTAGAGGGACAGAAAGACAAAGTGTGAGCGTGGGAGGGGTAAAGAGAGAGGGAGACACAGAATCCAAAGCAGGCTCCAGGCTCTGAATTGTCAACAGAGAGCTGATGCAGGGCTCAAACCCACGAACTATGAAATCATGACCTAAGCTGAAGCTTAACCAATTGAGCCACCCTGGCACCCCTAAGATTAACTGTTTAAAAAAAAAAAGCCAGTTAGTGATGGAGTCAAAGTCTCCTTGTCCCCAAGGGGCACCAAATGCAATATGCACCTAAGTATGCTGAGAAACTGTGCATAGAGGACTCAAACTTTTAAGGCTCTGTTGAATACAGGAGGACAAGTTACCATTCTACTCCATCCCAAGAGGGCAGGAAATGCCTAGATTCAGTTCATGGGGTTTGGGCAAGATCCATAGCGATGAAGAAAAGCTAACCTGACTTTGTAGGTGGGGCTCTGTGGGACAAGTCAGTGTACTGTCATTGTGGTTTGCACTGATGAATGTATAATTGGTATTGATGTTTGACATCCCTGTATTGTGAATGCTTGTAAGTACCAGAAGGGATTCTCCCATTCAGGAACTACTGCATGTAGAGAAATGCTAAAGAGGCATGTGAGTCACTCTCTAATCCACATTTCTCCCAGGTAGTCCAACAGAAACCAAATACATTCCCAGGAGAAAGAAATTACAGTCCCATAAGGACTTAAAGGCATGGGGGTAGTAAAAAATAATATAGCCTTGGGGGCCTACTGGAAAAGGACAAAGGGATGTGAAGGTTTAGAGTGGCTTTACCATCAGTGAATTCAGTAGTAGCTCCCACAGCCCTGGCCATTGTGGACATTGTGACTGGACCTGAATCTGTGCCTTGGATATTGCCAGTGCCTTATTTCCTAGCTGTTTGGTGCCTGATTACCCAGACCAATTCTCATGCATGTGGCAAGGTTTCCAATATATATTCATCAGGGCTACCTAATCCACTGTTAATTGCCACCAGGGAGTAGGTCAGGATTTAGTCCAAGTACCTCTATCCCATGGTGTTCAAAGCTTTCTCTCTATAGTTGATATCATATGGGTTAGCAAAACAAAAGCCTATCTAAATGTCCCTGACTGCACTGTCATTATGCCTCTACCAGTAAGGGTAGCTGATAAACCCTAATGAAATTCAAGGGCTAACTCACTAAGTAAACTTATTAGGACTGTGTGGATAGATTCTCAATGTTCAATCTCTCTGGTAGTCAAGGAAAACTGTTGTCTCTTTGCCTCTCCCCTCCCCACATCAAAAAAAGCCTCTACATTTTATTATTCTCTGAACATTAGAGACAGTATATACCTCACTGGGTCTGTCTTATCTGCCAATCTGCAAACAAGTATCCTTTGAATGGGGAGCAACCGATATGTTGAATTGGAGGCGCACATCAAGCTGGAGCCATTTCTCTGTTTGAGGGGCCCCCAAATCATAATGACCTCTTTGAGCTACAATTGTCTATGACTGATGCTTTTGCTCAGCCTCTGGCAAAGGGCATCTATGAAACCAGGTGGGCTATCTCATTAACTTGCAAGTGAAATAAAATTTTAGGCCCTTCACGTCTGAGCCCTGATTGATCTTGAATTCTCTTCTTATAAGTTTGTAAAAAAGACACTGTACTAATTTCTAGTTTTCTAAAAGCATTGCTTTTTGGGCAGAACATCTAGTACACTACTTTTTTTTTCAAGGCAGTATTAACATAGTCACTCAGTTTAAATAACACTCTCAACTCAAGTCTCCTCTGGTCGAAATAAAAGTTTATCTGTCAGAATAAATTGAGAAAGATGCAGAAATGGGCACTGAGAACAGACCAGCATTTCATCTTACTCTAGTTTTTAAAAAGCATTAGTAAAGATAAATGATTAAATATTTTATAGAAATTACCATTAATTTAAATGCAGACAAGACTACTTGGTATATGAAGAGGGAACTGGGAGTTTAAAATCCTTGAAAACATCAAAATTTAAAGCTATTGGTTTTCATATTCTTTTAAGCCATCTATTAAGTTCCTAGCTGAATATTAAAATATGTTATTTAAAAGCCAAACTATTGAATCCTTTCCCTTAGTGAATAACTACAGAGTGTGGAGCTGAGACTACACTGTGCTATTTCCCCAATTCCACATGAAACAGTGATAATGACCCAGATGAATTTTTATTTTGTCTTATTATTTTATTTTACTTTATTTTATTTTCCAATAGTAATACTTGGTTTGATGTGCAATTCTGTGATATTTTAACATGTATAAATTATTCAACTATGACTACAGAGATGATGCAGAGCAATGCCAGCACCCCAAAAAGTTCCCTCAAACTGTCTCTTTTGTTCTGATCCTCCTTACTCCAGAGCCCCAGCGACCGTTGATCTGTTCTGGTTTTTTTTTTTCTTATTATTGTATATCATTCCTTTTGTTTAAACTGGGAAACCTATTTATAAACCCATCTAAATTCCATACTTAGATTATCATGGTTTGTTGATGCACTCAACCACTGAAGAATATTCGTAATGCTTCTGGTTCTAGGCGATCATTAATAATGCTGCTGTAAACATCTACACACAGGTTTCCATGTGGACACAAACTTTGCTTTTGTGAATATGTATACCTAAAGGTGGGATTGCTGGGCCATGCAGTAAGTGTGGGCATAGTTCTGAGAAACTGTCAAACTGTTCCCCAGCATGGGACCACTTTTGCATTCCTATCAGCAATGTATGAGAGTTCCTTTTGCTCGGCATCCTCATTAGTACAGGGTTTCATCAGTATTTTTTTTAATTTTTTAATGTTTATTTATTTTTGAGAGAGAGAGAAATAGAGTGTGAACAGGGCGGGGCAGAGAGAGAGAGAGAGGGAGAAGTCAAAGAATCTGAAGCAGAATCCGAAGCAGGCTCCAGGCTCTGAGCTGTCAGCACAGAGCCCAACACTGGGGCTCGAACTCCGGAACCTTGAGATCATGCCCTGAACCAATGTCGGATGCTTAACCAACATGCCCCAAGTATCTTTTATTTTAGTCAGGCTAATAGGTGTAAATGCTATCTCATGGCTCTAATTTTCATTTCCCTAGTGACTAATGATCCAAAATGTATCTTTATGTGCTTGTTTGCCATCTGCATGTATTTTTTGGTAAAGTGCCTGTTTAATAAGTCTTTTGCCCATTTTCAAAAGTGGGTTGTTTATTTTCTAATGTTTTAATTTGGAGAGTTCTTGTATATGCTGATATAATTCTTTGTCTGATATGTAATTTGCAAACGTATTTCCCAGTCTTTGGATTGTCTTTCTGTTCTCTTTCTCTCTCTCTCTCAACCTATACTTCTATTCTCTTGACAATGTCCTGTGTAGAACGAAAATTTTTACCTTTGATAAAGTCCAATTTATCAGTTATTCCCTATGGACTGCACATTTGGTATCGTATCCAAGAACTCTTTTGTAACTGAAGATGGAGAAGATTTTCCCCTATAATATACGGAACTGTTGAATCACTATATTATACACCTGAAACTAATATAATGCTGTTTGTTAATGGCACTGGAGTAAAAATTTTGAAAAGAATTTTTTAAAAAAGACTTTCCTCTATGTTTTTATCTAAGTGTTTTATACTTTCACATTCTCATTCACATCTCTGATGCATTTTGAGTTAAGTTCTGTTTATGGAGTAAAGTGTAGAAGAAGGTTCATTGTTTTGCATGAGAATTTGCAGACATTCTTCACTACTGAAAAGACTATCCTTTATCCATTGAATTGCCTTTGCACCTTTGTCAAAACTCAACCTCTTCTGTATGGGCCTATTTCTAGATTTTCCCTTCCGTTTCAATGTTCTACGTAGCAATACTTCTATCATTCACACTACTCTGACTACTATAGTTTCATAATATGGCTTAAAATTCAACAGCATGTTTCTTCAACTATGTTCTTTTAAAAAATAGTTTGGCTCTTCTAGTTCTTGTGACTTCCCGTATTCATTTTATGATCATCTTGTTGATATCTACAAAACAAATCCTGTTGAGGGGCACCTGGGTGGCTCAGTCGGTTAAGCGTCCGGCTTCAGCTCAGGTCATGACCTCATGGTTCATGGGTTCGAACCCCACGTCGGGCTCTCTGCTGACAGCTAGCTCAGAGCCTGGAGCCTGCTTTGAATTCTGTATCTCACTCTCTCTGACCCTCCCCTGCTCACACTGTTTCTCTCTGTCTCTCAAAAATAAATAAAAACCATTAAAAAAATTAAAAACAAAAAAAAACAAATCCTGTTGAGATATTGATTGAGACTGCATTAAATCTATAAGTAATACTGGAGATAACTGATATTTTAACTGTAAGTCTTCCAATCCATGAACATATGTTTCTCCATTTAATATCAGCAATATTTATCTTTATTCCAAAGTATTTCATTTTGGAACAACCATAAATGCTTATTTTCTTAAAATCTCAATTTTTAACTGTTTATTATTAGTATATAAAACATAATTAAATTTTATTTATTGATTTTTTTTACCCTATAACCTGGTCAAACTCAATTATTAGTTCTAGAAAAAAAATTTAATAAATTTCTTGAGATCATCTACATAGATAACCATATCACCTACAGGTAAAAAATGTTTTATTTTTTCCTGTCCAATCATTTGGGAAGAAAAAAAAAAGAAAGTGCCTTTTGTTTCTTTTTTAGACATATTGCTTTTACTAGAATTCTAGAGAGACTAAATGTCTTTGTCTAGTTTCTGATGTGAGGGAGAAAATAATTAGTATTTTTACCATTAGGTACAATGTTAACTGTAGTTTCTTCATAAATGCCCTTTATCAGATTGCTAATGTTCCCTTTTATTTCAAGTGTGCTGGGAGCTTTTATGAAAAATTAGACGCAGATTTTTGTCAAGTTTCTTCTGAATCTATTGATATGATCATTTGTTCTTTTTTGTCATTAAATCTGTTAATGTGGTTATATATAACAACTGATTTTAGACTGTGAAGCCAGGACTGGTGGAATGATCTGTCATTTCTAATTATTTGATAGTTTCCCAAGATAAACCTCACATGGTCGTGATTTATTATTCTTTTTATACATCGCTGGATTTGACTTGCTAATGTTTTATTGAGGATTTTTCTGTCTATGTTCAAGAGGAATATTGGCTTGTACTTTTCATTTCTCATGTTGTCTTTGTCTGGTTTTGGTGTTACAGTAATGTTAATCCTGTAATTCTAACTATATATATAGATAGATAGATAGATATAGATATATTTAGATATATAACTATAACCCTAACTCAATGAAAAATTTGAAGAGTTAAATTTTCCTCCTTAGATATTTAGTAAAGTTCACCAGGAAACCATCTGGGCTTGAAAATATGTTTTGAAAGTGTTTAACTATGAATTAGATTTTTTTCAATAGGCAAATGATGACTCATGTTATCTCTGTTTTTCACTGAGTTTTGATATTTGTGTCTTAAAAAGAATTGATTTATTCCATCTAAGTTGTAAATTATGTGCATAAAGTTGTTCATAATATTTCCTTTTTCTTAAGCATTAGTTGTTTATTATTTCTTTCTTTCTTTCTTTGAGTGGGGGAGGGGTAGAGAGAAAGGCAGAGAAAATCCCAAGCAGGTCCCTCATTGTCAGTGTGGAGACTGATGTGGGACTTGAACTCATGAACTGTGGGATAATGACCTGAACTGAAACCAAGAGTCAGATGCTTAACCAACCCAACCACTCAGGTGTCCCATAATATTTCCTTATTACCCTTTGAATGTCCATTTGCTTGTTATTGATGTTCCTTCTTGATCCCACAACTGTGATTCCACAAATGATGCTAGATCATTTGTGATCATTACTTTGACCATTTATGCCTTATTTTCTTGGTCAATTGAACTAGACATTTATCAATCTTATTGTTTGTTTTTCTAAAGAACCAGATTTTGGTTACACTAATTTTTATATTTTCAATTTCATTAACCTCTGCTTTTCTATTTGTATTGAGTATGTTTTGCTCTTTTTTAATTACTCAACTTCACATAAATGAGTATTGACCATAGGTATTCCCAAATATTAAATTACTGATTTGAGAACTTTCTTTTCTCATATAGATTTTTAATGCTATCACTTTCATCCAAAGCACTACTAGAGTGATATCACATAAATTTGGGGTGGTTAGATTTCCATTTTTATTCAGTTCAAAATCATTTTTATTTGTCTTGAGATTTCCTCTTTAATCTATTGTTTAGTAATATTTTAATTTTCTAATATCTAATGGTTTTACAGATTTGATTGTTATTGCTTTCTAGTTTAATTTTGCTATGATCAGAAAACATATTTTTCAATCATTTCAGTTCCCTGAAATTAATGAGATTTGCTTTATGACTCACAATATGGACTCTCTTGGTGAATGTTCCATCCATGGTTGAAAAAGATGTGTATTCTACTATTGGAACCTGGAGTATTATGTATATATCAGTTAAATAAAGTTGGCTAATGGTGTTGTATAAGTCTATACTTTTAGGTTTTGTTTGCTTGTTTTTTTCACACACTTTCTTTTCTCCTTCTATAACAATGAATATTGTCCCAAAGCTCCTCTGTGTGTGTGTGTGTGTCTGTCTGTCTGTCTCTGTCTCTCTCTTATTGTTTAGAATGGATAATTCATATTCCTCTATCTTCAGGTTCACTAACTTTACTGACTTCTTCCTTTCTCATCCACATTCTGCTATTAAGCCCCTTCGGTGATTTTTTTAAAAAATCACGGGCACCCTCCTACACTGCTGGTGGGAAGGTAAACTGGTGCAGCCGCTCTGGAAAACAGTGTGGAGGTTCCTCAAAAAACTATCCATAGAACTCCCTTATGACCCAGCAATAGCCCTGCTAAGGATTTACCCAAGAGATAGAGAAATGCTGATGCATAGGAGCACATGTACCCCA
>NC_043704.1:57533405-57672809 GCF_006229205.1 Suricata suricatta
AAAAAAAAAGAAATAAATGGCAAATTCTAGCATAAAAAAATTTCTATTATTGTATTTTTTTCCCTGATTTTTTAAATAGTTTCTATATCTTTGCTTCTATATATCTATTCCTTTCAAGAGTGTTTTGCCTTAGTTCTTGGAGCATGATTATAATGGCTGTTTCAGAGACTTATTCTGATCGTTTCAACATTTGGGTCATCTTGTGGTTGGTGTCTGTTATTTTCCTTTTCCTTCAATAGTTGTTCAGATTTTCCTACTTCTTTGTATGCTGAGTAGTTTTGAGTTGTATCCTGGACATTTTGAATACTATATTATGAAGCTCTGGATCCTATTTAAATCTTCTGCACAACATGCCAATTTACTTAATCCACATGAAATTCCTTTGAGGTAGATACTATTATAATCCACATTTTACAAATAAAAAAAAAGCTATGAGCAAAGAGAATAATTGACTTGTCAGTGGTCAGAAAGCCTGTAAGTGACAGATCAGTGATTCAAACTATGAAGGCTTGACTCTGAAGTCAGTAACTATCTTGAACACACCATACCATCTCTCAAGGCAGACCTTATATAGCCCTCATCAACACTTTATTCATGTGTGGCTTAGTCCAAAGCTTACTGTCACCTTCTCTTTCCCTTATTTCCTCCAGCACATGCATACCTTGAGACCTGGCCTGTCCACATCAACCACATCCCCCCTCCCCATGCTTCCACCACTCAGGGCTAAACAACCACAGCCAGCACCTTCTTCCACATACCTTTAGCCCTCACCTCAAAGGATTAGTCTACCCACCTCCCATCATCACAGCCCTGCTTCAAGCTTTAGGTCTTACCAGTTAAGAATAGGATATAGTGAACTGGAAGCAAATAGACAGTTGGAAGGGAATGAAAACTTGTAGGGCTGATAAGCAATAAAGAAGTTATAGCACCTTAAGTATAATGCCTTTCATTCTTCCAAATGATTTCTCTTGACTTAAATATCTGTATACTTATAAACTTTTATGTCATTAACAGAAAGTGATGATTCTTTTCCTCTACCCCCAAAGCCCCCCCAAAAAAGATGTAACAGTCTAAAATGAAAGTTAATAGAATTCTCAATCCTAATAATTTGGTTGTTTCAAAAACTAATACCTGTGTGATATAAGTCAATTTGGAATATTTCTTAGAATAGTTATGAAAAAAAGTAAAATGTGAAACAACTATTTTTTTTACAGAAAAGTAAAATGGTTTTTAAACTGTTTCATGTGGACCTCAGACTCTAAATGAACTCTGACACTGTTAAGGTTATAAATGCTCTATCATTCAAGTACCATGATTTCCTATCTTATTGTATGTATGTGTGTGCTCCAACAGTTCTCAGGTTTTTGTGTACATAAGAATCACATCTGGGGAGTGGGGCAGAGAAGGATAGTAAAAATACTGGTTCCTGAAGCCTACCCTCAAGAATGTTTGAGGATGGAGCCCAGGCAAAAATGTTTTGAAGGGGCTTCTCCAATGATTCTGACACCCACAAAGTTTAAGAAACACTGATATATATTTAACTTTCAGGACTGAAAGATACAGGAATAGGTAGACATTAAGAATTTTCAGATAACTAGTTTTGATAACATCTCTACTCCAATATTAACTCATATTGACCTTTGTACTGATGTCTTTCTTAATTTTCTACTACTTAAATAGGTCTTTGGAGAAAAGTCTAGAATTGGTTCCCCAATATAAAAATGTGTTTGGGGGGTTTTTTGTGTGTGTGTGTGTGTGTGTGTGTGTGTGTGTGTGTGTGTTTTTCACAAAATAGCAAATAAAGGTGTAATTACAACTTAAAGAAGAGTCTGGTCCTCTCTGATATACAAAAATGTACTATTCCATTCTATTTATTCATTTATTTATTTGCTGGGTAATTTGCAACTTTTCCTGTCAATTTATTTTCTGATGTGTGGGTGTTAATATATATTTATTTGAATATACAAGGGATTTAAAAAGATTGGCAGAAAGACAATTAAAAAGTATTTCTTCACATATAGCCTTTTGGCTTTTTACATATCATCTGCTAAATCTCAATGAGCAAGCAACAACAAATAAAATTATGTGGAAATCACTGGAAAAATACTAAAATATGTCATGTGTATTTGCTTCAAAAACATCTTTAATAGCTCTGTTAATACTTGTCAATCACCATGTGATCTTGATCTTCTTTCTTATTTAAATATAATTTCTAGTTCCTTGTTGAAGTCTTTTTCTAGTACCATTAGAATCTTCTACATAACTGCACATTTTCCATATTAAAATCAAAATTGCTTTCCATTTGATTTGTCTTTATATCCCTTCAGTTGTTAAAGTTACTACTACAATTCACAAAATATTCAAACTCCAAACTTTCTTGTCATTTGTTGAATCAAAACACTCACCTGAATGCTTTATGGGTAATTTTATTGTATGTTTATTTCTGCAAGACAAACCATTTCAGAATGCCTAACAATAAATTACCACCTGTCTAAAGAAGTCGTGCTGTTTGAAGGGTTCTTCTGAGCTAAACTCCTTAAAGTAAAATGCAACAGGTTCATTTAACATTTCTTCAGAATGAAGGGCTTATACAATGCAAAACTAAGCTGTTTATATGGTGCATGTCATATTAGTATCTCAAGTCATGTTACAATGAATTTTCTGAAAGCAATGGTAGTCACTCAAAACCAGAAATGGAACAGAGCATATAAAAAGAATTACACTGGAAGAAGGGAGACAGAGCACCAAGCTTCAGAATAATGCCTTTCAGAACAATGCTTCCTAACACAGTATTAGGTGCCTTCAATCAGTTCCAGGTCATAGGTTAAAGAACTTCTGGAGCCCATAGAAAATGTCCAGTTCTCAAGGGGCACCTGGGGGCTCAGTCAGTTAAGTGTCCAACTTCGGGTCAGGTCATGATCTCACGGCTCGTGGGGTCGAGCCCTGTGTCAGGCTCTGTGCTGACAGCTAGCTCAGAGCCTGGAACCTGTCTTCAGATTCTGTGTCTCCCTCTCTCTCTGACCCTCCCCTTCTCATATTGTCGCTCTCCCTCTCAAAAATAAATAAAAACATTAAAATTTAAAAAAAAAGAAGAAAATGTCCAATTCTCAACCCCATAAATTGTTATCACCAGAAGGAGATGAAATAAAAGCTACAAGTTTGTTTTCAAATTCTGCCTAGTGTCACGGAAAGTAACCCCAGATGTAGAAGAGGTCACATGATTTCTATGCCCTGGCAGCATCAGAAGGTATTGAAATTGAGGTGCTGTGATCAAGGCAATGCCTTTAATCCTGTGCATAAAGTTGTCTAACCTCAGTAAATTATCAGATACTAACCAGTGAATGGCAAGAGAACTTAAATGACATTGACAGTCATATAATCCTCCTCCTAGGGCTCTGCCTCAACTCTCCTAGGTAAAGGAGCCCCATTCATGGAAGGGCCCAGGTAAGGAGATAAAAACATTGCTTTCATTCTGTGTTCTCAATTCTTTAGATCTAGTATTTTCCATTCGAATCGAACCACCAAAGATTCCCTATGCTGACAACAGTGATCAGGCATAAGGTACAGGTAGTTGAAATAAATGGATCATCATTTAGCTACTCCTGATTCTTTAACAGAAGGCTAAATTATTAAACAAAAGAAAATTACTGAAGCATAGGGGATCAGTTAAAATAATATAATTGTGGGAAATGAATGATGGAGTACTATCATTATCCTCTGCCAGTTCAGATTCTGTTGGCCCAATTAGCATTCCATAAGGAAAAGAACTGCCATGTTCAACCCCAACAGGGTTTTGACAGTCTCCTTTGGATGGAAGGAAGCATGCCGATAGCAACAAATATATTTTGAAGAACAAAATCTATTGTTTATGATCTCTCTTTCCCACTCCAAATCCTAAACAGAGAAAGGCTATGGCTTTGGGGGAAGTGACCACGTGTGTGATAGTGGCTTTGGGGGAAGTGATCACTGGTGTGATATTGCTTCATCATACAAAACAGTAGCAGTTCATTTGTGAATAAAACAGACGCAGGCAGAGACTATGAAGTCACCTGGGCCAGCTGGTATAGACTTTAGCAAACTGATTTTCCTAGGTTTTCAGGCAAAGTCCTAAAATAGATAATTTTTAAAACCATTTAAATGCATCTCCTCTGGCAAAGAGGTCAAGGCTGCTGACATTTGATTTGCTGAATACTATTCTCAGCTGAACTCAAATCTGCCTTGAAGGAAAACCGCAGTCATTATTTATATTTCACCTGTGAGAGCTAAATAAATATTTACTAACAAAGAATGTTGATACATACTTCAGATATAGATTGCCCTACGATTTTCCTGTCTACTTTCAATTTGGTGGGTGAGATTCTTCTGAGCCTCTAGTCATGATGAAAAATTTTGCCCAGTCAGAGAAAAATTAGATTTAGCTATGCACATTCTACACTGTACCAAAGGAGCCATTGCCAAAGGTCCGTGGTTATTCAGAATGTCCCCTTCTACTGGCATTAACAGGACAAGGTGAAGATACCTTTTTTTAAAAATTTTTGGTAATCAGCTCGTCATGCTAAAGTACTTCAGTCAGTGAATGCCCTATTCCCCCCTTTGTCCTATTTATATTGTTTGTAACTTTCTTCAAAGACAAGTATTGTGACACCGCTTACATGTAGTTAGAATCATCTTTTCCAAATTTCCACAAAAATATCTCCTCCCTTTGAATATGCTTCTTCCAGAAAATATTTCCTGCATACCAGAATAGGCTGGTCACTCTGGGGAACTTCAGAGGTAGTTGAATTAGTATTTCTCTAAATACAGATTGTATTTTCCAAGAGGATCACAAGATCTCCCACTGCAGACACTACACTGTGATATTGGCACTCCCTGCCCTGGAGCAGCAGTGGGTCCACATTTCTTCCCTTGGGTTTAGGTAGCCTGTGACTACAGTAGAACTAACACTATGTGCTTTCTGAGACGAGGTCATAAAACCTAGCTTCTATCTGGTTCTCTAGGAAACTCACTCTTGGAACACAGCCACCATGCTCTGAATGGTTTATAGTCGATGAAAAGGAGCTGCGTCCCCTTGCCCACAGCATGACTGGGCAGCCAGATGACAGTCAGGACTAACTTGTCAATTATGTGAATGTGCCATCCTGAATGAAACCTTCAGTCAAAAATAGAGCTGTCTCAGCTATGCTGCATGGAATACAGATGAGCCTTCCCTGCCAAACTCCAACCAAACTGCAGATCCATGAGCTAAATGAATGGTTGTCATTGTTTTAGGCTACTAACTTTTCAGGGAGACTGTTAGGCAGCACTTACCCAAAATGAATAAAGCACTATAGTAACTGTGATATATTTGTGTATTTGTGCCTTTTCTAAGTGTGTGTATGTGTGTGTGCGTTCATGCACATTTCAAAGAGCAGTACTGAGGCTACTGAAAAAGGGAATACATTGCTTCTTAATCACTAAATAAAGCAGTTCTGAATCTACCTTTTTAAAATCAGCCTAATGCTGATCCCATGTCTCATCCCACTTAACTGCTGAAAACTTCACATTCAGTCCCTCTGGCGCCCCTCCTCCTATGTGCCAAGAACTGAGAAATGTCTTCAGTGTCAAGGCAAAAACTAGAAGAGAATGAACCAAATGTTTCTGTGAATAGTACATTTAATTTTACTTGTACAAGAATCTTGTTCTTCACTGAATTGTTGACTCATTTACTTGATATTTACTGAGAAGTTATTATGTGCTTATTGTGCTTGGTCCTGTGCTAAGCACTGGAGATAAAAGATGAATTTGACTCCTTCACAATTAGCTGCTAAGAAACTTGCCCTGTAGTCATGTAATAAGTGGATTCTGTCTACGGAAACAATCTCTGTCCTACCACACAGAAGCTCATTAGGTATAGTGATCCCACTATCTCTCAGCCTTGCTCAGAAGATTTAGAGAGGCCAAAAGCCCTTAAACATTGGGTCAGACTCCTCAGGTTCCTCATACAGTCTTCCCCTTTGAGACCTTACGACCTCTTCTCACACAAATCAGTATTTCAGAGATGTGTCCAGACTACCTGATGATAACAGATGCACACCTGATGTACTTGCACTCTATGTGCCAAGTTCTAGCCTAAGTTCCCTAAATGTGTCATTACCTTCCTTAATTCTCACTAAAGCCCTATGTGGTAGCTATAACTTCTTCAACTTCTCAGATGAGCAAACTGGGATACAAAGAAAGTAATTTGTTTGAGGTACATAGGTATGAAGTAGTAAAACCAAGAATTCAACCCAGAGACTGTCTGCAGAAGTATTCTTAAATACCAGGGTGTACAGCTCTGTTGCCCTAAGAACAGATAAGCATTTAGAAGTTCCTGGCAAAATTAATTACATTCAACTTTCATGTTTAATTTTTGACTAAGGTAAGATGTGAGACCATAAGTCAGATCATGACTTTCCACATTCTTCAGAGTACAAAATAGTGTGTGTTTTCACATAAGGGTTTATTTGCAATTGTTCCTTTAATTCTATCCACAATTCTTCCAAAAATATATTATTTGCAACCAACTGGTTAAAAAATGGCAATCAGATATATAGTGGGAGGCAGTGAACCAAACAGCATATTCTTAAAGGTCATTACTGAATCTGGGTCGATACCCTCGCACATCTCTATTTTTATACTCTTTTCTTTTGGAGTTCATTAACTTGGGCAACGTTAAGAAGATCAAGACTTTGCAATCGTTCCCGTTCAACTATGAATCAAAGCCAAGTACAAAATACAAATATGGAGTTCAGCTGAGGCCAGCTTATTTCTCACTACTCCCCATATGTCTAACTTAACCATGTCTCCAACATATAACCTAAGATTGTCACATCTGTACCTTTCTTCATGATGTTCTTCATCAGAATCATCTGCTTTCAGTCCTTCAAAGCTGTTCACCATTTTCATTTGGAGGGGACCTCCCCACAAAACACTATATGACCAATACCCCACAGGCCTTTCTGCTGTTCAGATAAAAGACCTACCCTCTCTCTTTATTATTTTCTTTGTGATTGTCTCTGTACCCTCTCTGCCTTTATTCAGCACCTAACTTTCTAGCCCTGTCTTCTGTTCCTGACCCATCTCTTGAACTGCCTACCCTTGGGCACAAGGACTCATCCATAAGGGCTGCAGCATTTCTGTCAACTTTCTACTGGATCTGGTTACACTTGTGCTCTGGCTCTGTCTACCCTCCAGGACTCCATCCAGTAAAGTAACTTTAACCTGTTTGACCATAGGATTGGACAAATCTAGACCATAATTTTCTTTCAAGTTCCAGCTCAAAATTTACCTATTCAGAGAAGGCATATCCTATATTCCATCTTGCAATAATCTTTCTTTTACAAGGCATTCTATTTGTGCTCACATACACTGTTACTCTTTGGAGCGCCTTTGAATATTTTTTATATTGTCCAGTAGTCACTATGTGAGTACCTGACTTATTATCTCTGCATAGTCTGTAAATTATTTGACAGCACAGAGAGGTTCTTCTATGTTTCATGCATGTTTTCTTTGTTGCACTTTAGTCTAGGCACAGATATTCCATACATGCTTATTGAGTACAACAAAATAAAATTCCAGATTACCCTTTATGACCCTTTTCATAGTAAATCTCAGTGTACTGTGATTCACAGGTAGGTAGGGCATGTGGAAGGAGGAGGGCATTAAGATGCAGAGAGGAGGGTTACCGAATGACAATTTCTCCAAAATTTTTATTTGTTTGTTTATTTTTGAGAGAGAGAGTGAAAGCAGGGGAGGAGCAAAGAGAGAGGAGAACAGAGAATCCAAAGCAGGCACTGTGCTGACAGCAGTGAGCCAATGCAGGGTTCAGCCTCATAAACCATGAGATCATGACCTGAGCTGAAGTCAGACACTTAACTGACTGAGCCACCCAGGGGCCCCTCTGCAAAATTCTAGTATACTTCAGAGGTACATTGATCATCATGTATTTAATAATCATTACCATAGTGACGCGTTAGGATATCTCTTATCACTCAGAAGGATTTAGGCAGAAAAAGTTAAGAACCACTACTACTCCCTTGGTGTCATTGAATAAAATGTCTTTATAATGAAGTTTTCTTAGAAAATTTTAATAACTTAAAAAAAGATGTTGCATTAAGCCATGGCAGTTTAGGACCAAATGAGTGTCTGTTCAGTCCTACAAATCAAGAATAAGTGCCCTGATTTCACAGGTTGTAACAGTAAAGGGGCTTTGGCTTGTCAAGTTTCAGGGTAAAAACTTTCTCTAGAGGTACTCAAATTGGGAATCAATAAATATTAAATCTTTTTGCCCTAACATGATGCCCCCAGAAATAAACTTAATGCTCTTCAAAATAAAAATTGACATGGGTGCTTACCCTGGCGTAGCACTTAATCAAGTTAATGTTTTGTTTTGTTTTCTAAGAACTCAAGAGGCATTAAGATTTCAAAAGCTTTCTACTACAAAACAGCCACGCAGCTTTTTCAGAGGCATGACCTCATGAAATCCTCAAAACCACCACAGCATCCTGCTTTTTTGGATGAGATCAAAGATTAATCAATAAATAGTCAAAGTTACACAATAGCAAATGGCAAAACTTGGATTCAGAATCTTAAGTTTTTTAACTTTTAAGTCAAAGCTCAGATGGATATTTCCCAAGTGCTTATTATATAATTACATAACACATTGAATTAGACACAGCACTTTGCTTCATAATTTTAACCTTACAATAAAACCAAATTGTAAATTAGAATGAATGGTAGCTCTTGAAAAGGGATCATGGGATGATTAGTTTCTATTTCATCTATAATATTCTATATATATAAGTGTTAGAGATTTTTATTGAGCATCACAGACCAAGTAGGAGTTTGGGTATTACATACTGATTAAAATGTGTTCTTTTGTCTTAGCTTTACACTCTTCATAGTTCCACTTTCTTCCATGTAAAGAGACAGATATTCAGGGGACATTTCTCACAATAGTTATTAAAAATCCCAGTTACTGCTTCATCCCTTTCTGTGAATGGATCTATTATCCTGCTCACCAGAAGATCTACCATTGTAATGACCCAGCACTGTGTACTTTCACAGGCATTCTAGAATCAAATGGTAATTATAACTGGGAAAGAAGTCAAGGTCACGTTAGAAATCATTTGTAATAGAATATCAGAATTTTGAATTCATCTAAAATTATGTAACTTCTGTAAAAATTATTTTAATCTGTTTTGAGGTGTCCCATTCATGTACCTTATTTAAATTTCTTGTTAAAATCTCCTTTCTGAGTGGGGATAGAAGGAACAGACTTAAACATCATAAAAGCCATTTATGAAAAGCCCACAGCATATACCATCCTCAAAGGGGGAAAAACTGAGAGTTTTCACCCTGAGATCATGAACATGACAGGGCCATCCCTCTCTCACCGCTGTTGTTTAACATAGTGTTGGAAGTCCTAGCATCAGCAATTAGACAACAAAATGAAATAAAATGCATCAGAATTGGCAAAGAAGAAGTCAAACTTTTGCTTTTCACAGATGACATAATACTCTACATGGAAAACCTGACAGATTCCACCAAAGGTCTGCTAGAACTGATACATAAATTTAGCAAAGTTGCAGGGTACAAAATCAACATACAGAAATTGGTTGCATTTTTATACACCAATAATGAAGCAACAGAAAAAAAAAAATAAAGAAATTGATCCCACTTAAAATTGTACCAAAAACCATAAAATGCCTAGGAATAAACCTAACCAAAGATGTAAAAGATCTGTATGATGAAAACTATAGAAAACTTATGAAAGAAATTGAAGAAGACACAAAGAAATGGAAAAACATTTCATGCTCATGGATTGGAAGAATAAATATTGTCAATTCTACCCAAAGCAATCTATACATCCGATGCAATGCCAATCAAAATTGCACCAGCATTCTTCTCAAAGCTAGAACAAATAATCCTAAAGTTTGCAGGGAGCCACAAAAGACCCTGAATAGCCAAAGTACTATTGAAGAAGAAAACCAAAATGGGAGGCATCACAATCCCTGACTTTACTACAAAGCTGTAATCATCAAGAGAGTATGGTATTGGCACAAAAACAGACACATAAACCAATACAATAGGATAGATAGCCCACTACTGAAACAACAAAGGTATGGCCAATTAATCTTTGACAAAGCAAGAAAGGGTATCCAGTGGAAAAAAAGAGTCTCTTTAACAAATGGTCCTAGGAGACCTGGACAGCAACATGTAGAAGAATGAAACTAGACCGCTTTCTTACACCATTCACAAAAATAAACTCAAAATGGATAGAGGACCTGAATGTGAGACAGGAAATTATCAAAACCCTAGAGGAGAAAGCAGGCAAGAACCTCTTTGACCTCAGCCACAGCAATTTCTTACTGGACACATCTCCAAAGGAAGGGAAGTAAACGTAAAAATGAACTATTGGGACCTCATCAAGATAAAAAGCTTCTGCATGGCAAAGGAAACAATCAACAAAACTAATAGGCAACCTATGGAAGGGGAAAAGATAGTTGCAAATGACATATCAAATAAAGAGCTAGTATCCAAAATCTAAAAAGAACTCACCAAACTCCACACCCAGAAAACAATCCAGTGAAGAAATGACTGGAAGACATGAATAGACACTTTCCCAAGGAAGACATCCAGATGGCCATCAGATACATGAAACGATGCTCAACATCACTTAACATCAGGAAATACAAATCAAAGCCACACTGAAATACCACCTCATGCTGGTCCGAACAAATCAAGAGACTATAGATGCTGGCGAGGATGTGGAAAAATGGAAATCTTCTTGCACTGTTCGTGGGAATGCAAACTGGTACAGTTGATCTGGAAAATAATGTGGAACTTCCTCAAAAAATTAAAAATAGAACTCCCCTAGGACCCAGCAATAGCACTGCTAAAAATTTACCCAAGGGATACAGGAGTGCTGATGCATAGGGGCACATGTACCCCAATGTTTATAGCAGCGCTTTCAACAATAACCAAATTATGGAAAGAGCCTAAATGTCTGTCAACTGATGAATGGATAAGAAGATGTGGTTTATATATATATATATATATTGGAATAGTACTTGGCAATGAGAAACAATGAAATTTGGTCATTTGCAGGAAGGTGGATGGAAGTGGAGGGTATGCTGTTAAGTGAAATAAGTCAGTCAGAGCAAGATAGATACCATATGTTTTCACTTATTTGTGGATCTTGAGAAACTTAACAGATCATCATGGGGGAGGGGGAGGGGGAAAGAGTTAGAAACAGAGAGGGAGGGAGACTCTTAAATACAGAGAACAAGCTGAGGGTTGATGAGGGGTGGGGAGAGGGGAAAGTGGGTGATGAGCATTGAGGAGGGCACTTGTTAGGATGAGGGTTGGGTGTTAAATGGAAGTCAATTTGACAATAAATTATATTAAAAATAAATAAATAATAAAATTGCCTTTCTGGCCTTTCACCAATTTTACTGGACTGACTCTAATCCCCAAGATGGGGACAAAGGGAAGGAAACAAGGACGATAATCAAAGACTACCTCTAGCATTAGGAATCAGGGTCATAACCATGCATCTGAGATAGTTCATCACGGAGGTTCCATGATTGGAGCAGTGCTGCAATTCTTTATAGCTCAGAAAATCTGCACCCATCCGACCCCCCATATACAACAACTGTCCTTGTGTCTTGAATTTGAAAAGAAAATGAAGAACATTCCTGGACCATACAGTCCCATGTTTCGAATCTACCAGTTTTGTTGTTCTTTTATATTTTGCCTTGAAGAGGCCTTGTCAAATCAGAATGAAAAGAATGTTTTGAAACGTGAGAAAATTCAAATTTCCTATTTAAAGCCTGGAGTTCATTAGCAGGAGTATAGTCACTTATTTCAAGGGTCACTAGGTTACACAGAAGAACCTCTCTGTTACCCGGGTCCCAAACCATTCACCTGAAAACAGTTTAGAAACACTCATGTCCATTAGCTTTCTATGGGACCTAATTCATCTTTTCTGTGCTTTGTCTTATGACCCTGTCACGTTGAGGGCCCTGTTTTATGTGCTTTTCCTTTTTCTCTTAACCACTTTTCAGTTGACTAATTGTCTTGGTTTAATTGGTTGTAATGACTAAAACTTTGCTTATATTAAACTACAATGTTATTTTATCAATGACACATAGGTTAACTATTTTATTATTTACTGAACCAATACAGAAATTTTACCTGAAAGAAACAGTCTTTTTAACTGGGCTTTTTAAAAAATTGAACTATATTTACTGTATATGCTTTAAGGCTGAAATATAAATTTTGGCAAATATGAGAAATTACCTGATCTTGACATTACAGAGTTAGACTGGAAACAAAGAGACTTTATAACATTGTAATACTGAGAGATAGAATGTAATGATTGTGGGTTTCAGAGACTAACAAACCTGGGTTTTGAGTCTGCACCTGGACTTATCAGGACATTTCTAAACTTAAATGGTCTCATTTGAATTTTTAGTTTTTTGGGTGTTTTGGTATTGGGGTTTTTTTTGTTTTTGTTTTGTTTTTTTGTTTTTGAGAAAGAAAGAGAGAGCATATGAGGGAGAGGGGCAAAAGGAGAGAGAGAGAGAGAGAGACAGAATCCCACGCAGGCCCCATGCTCAGCACAGAGCCCGAATCAGGAGTTGTATGCTCAGTAGCACCACCCAGGCACCCCTAAATGGTCTCATTTGTAAAATTAAATTATTAATATCAACCCCATGCAGACTACTTGAAGATCACAGAAGATGGGTACAATGTACAATATTGAATATAATGTTAGCTATTGTTTGTTTTAGCTTTGTCACTAACCAGCTATGTTATCTTGAGAGAGCAACTTAATTTCTTTGTTTCAGGTTCCTCTGATAAATAAGGAGTAGATAATTTTGACTTTTTCTGTTAAAGCTCAGTTAATAAGTAAACCCTTTCTCTGGGTTCTCTTTTACATTAGCCAGACTTTTTTTCATGTTAACATTTTCCAGGTGAGTAAAGATGACATTGGCTAGAATTTGGACAGTGGTGAGGACAAGTGACAAAAACAAAATGGTCAGCAAGAAGTGTCTCAGGATGGAACACTGGGATAAGAACCAGAGCAAAAACAATCACATGTAGAAGTTAAAACCATAGGTGAGTGGTAAAATAATCTGTTTAAAGAACTTGTATTATGATTTAATGAGTGTTCTTAGAAAACTCACTGGAACAGTTTAATCAGCCTGCCTAATCTCAGCTTACTCAACTTGCAGCAATGAGTGTACTTGCCACCTATCTAGCTCTCAGAGTTCCCAGGAGAAAAAAAGGGAACTAAAAACATTAAACATGCTCATCTTTATACCTGTCAAGTACATCTGTTTACAACACATTTACACTACCTGTTTATCTGCCTTGGGGGGAAACAATTTTTTTAAGTGATCCGTATGTTTTATCTCTCATCAGTAGTAGTAGGTTTTACTTTTAATTTGTTTTTACTTTGATACAGCCATACTATTTTTCTAAATGTATTTTGAAAAAACAACTTTATTAAGACATAAACCATGTTTAATAATTCTAACTCTAAAGACACCCACACAAAGTCTGAAACTTGAGAACATATCCTTTTTTCTTTCCAAATGCAACAGACACCCATTCTCCTGTTTGGAAGTGAGCGGTCAAGACACATGAGCAAAAAGAGTTTCAAAACTCAGTGCTTAGATAGATCTCCCCTTATCTGTGATCTGTACCCTAAACTTGGAATAAGTCAACTTTATATGAAAATCAGCATTGCAAATGGAAGTGGGCATATGGCTAACCATGCTGAAATTAATAGTTTTTCTATGATAGAACAGCTCATTCTAAAACATCTTATAATAAGAAACAATAACAATAACAAAGCATTAATGACAACACTAATATCTACCTTCTTTTGAGCTTTTAACAATAGGCTCCATGACTCAGGACTTTATGTGCATTATGCCTTACATGGTAGCACATTTCTTATATAACACTTAGAAAACATGTGCATAAATATAGTTGGATAATTTGAAATTTCATGTAATAGCATGAGCCCATTTATAATGCTCAATTAGCTCTATTAAAATCCCATACTCTCTAAACAATCAACCACTCTTTAGTCAACTAAAGGTATCAAAGCATGACTGACTTTAGAAAGCTGTCCCATTTTTCTCCAAGCACGGAGTATGACATTTCATAAAATTTCTCATTTTAACCTGAGATCCTCATCACATCACAACACTTCTACAGTAGTTTTTACCTACTACCCACAAGGTAGGCTTAGGAATCTTTTGCCATTGCTCCTGCAACTCACTCTATTCCCTTCCCAACTTCATTCTTCCAACAGTATAAAGCCAAACTCCAGGAAGAAAGAACAAAACAAACACATTGATTATCTTTTCCAATTCTAGGGCAGTAACCATTGGGGTCAGTCCTAAGGAAGGAAGAAAATATACAAGTTCCTTCCAATGTGGATACTTTACACATTCATTTCTATTTGTACTCTTATTTATTATTCTTACATGAATTGGAAAACCGGGGCAAGTAGGAAATAACAAAAGGTAATTAAAGCTACAGGGAAACTCTCAAATTCTCCTTAAACCTCCTCTCTCAAATGAGGGTATAAAATTAATTTAAACCCTTAGTTTATGTCCTGGGAAGAGGAGTAACCTCATATACTGGGACAACAACGGGGAAATGGAATGATCTTGAACTTTTTCTAAGTACTTATTTTCTTTAGGTTTCTCAGAATTCAGGATTCTGTGAATCTGACTAAAGAACAGCGAGGAAAGGAGACCCTTACCTTTCATACAGATGCTAGAGAACACTTCCGAAGATAGAGCCGGGTATCTTACTCACCTGTGACAAAAGAGAAAACCAAACAGTGGTTAGAGATGGAGGAGGTGGTAGTGTTACCTTATCCAAGAAAAGTAGCAATGACCACCCCCTAAGGCATTTCTAAACCAAGTAGAAAGTGTCAGAAGTTCAACAAAGTACTGAAGATGAGGAACACAAAATGAATCTCTAGCCGATGAGAGGAGCTGGACATGAGAAGTCTCCGCTTGGTGGTTGATTTCCAGAGACATTACTCAGAATGATAAAATGGTATGGCTTCTATCCTCAGAGAAGGTAGTGAGAATCAAGCTAACTGACGACATGAGTGACATCCACATGAATTTTGGGAACCACTGCTCCAGAGTAAATCCCACTTCAGCCTAACGGAAGGAAGTAGGAAACAATCCCACGACTGGATAAAATGTTAAAAAGCTTCAAATTTACTTTTCTTTTACCACTTCCTCAGGCATAAGGATCTTGCAAAAAAAGCAGAGCAAAAACGTTTATCTTTGATAAACAAGAATCAACCAACAGGAACAACAACACAGAGAAAATAACAAAACTAAACACAGGGAGAAGCCATCTTGGCATCAACTTGCTGCCGGCTTTCATGAGGCTGCACCCTGTTTCTGCCCAGACATCTCAACAGGGCAGGTCTTAGAGCCTTAGCATCGCCTCTTGCCTCAGCATGCTTTGTGTCCTCTCTTCTGGGGGCCTGGCACTTTCTAGACCTCAAGAAGGTCTGAGAGACACAGCTTAGGAAGCGACCAAAGCAGAATGGTGATGATGCCAAGGATGTCACTGCAGGAGAAGACGGCCTAGGCTCCTGGGACACTGAGAGCTCACGGGGCTGGATCTGACACTCCTGATGCATCACACAGGCGCCCTCATCCTGCTGACTCTGTAACCTGTCCTGCAAATAGAAGGTAAAGCCCTCAGTGCCAACATCATACGCAGAAAGGGCATCACCCTCTGAGCCAGTTCCTTCATGCTTTATCTGGGCCTCGGGACCCCAGTTTGTTCCCCTGGCTCATCGTTCACACCTACTCCCACTCCAGGTGAAGGGCTGTCATTACTTTTCCTAAGAAAATGCACAAGCCCAGACTTTCATCACCCCATGCCTCATCCCTACCTCACTGGGAAGGTCAGGATCATCTTCCTGAGCACTGAATACAGCCGGCTTTGTATCTACCACCTCATCTTCTTCATTTTGTGGTGGCACAAAAGATGTTGGAAAGATAGGGGTGTGACAGGTCTCCGCCTTCTCCTTCCTCTTGCTCTTTCTTATTCTTTGTCCTTACAGCCTTCCTAAGATATCTATACTTTTTTGGAAGTGGATCTAACTTTCTTATCTGGACTAGAAGCATGAGAGGGTCTTGTAAAATCTCACTCACATGACTCTCAAACATCTCCTCCAATGGCTCTGATGATGATTCCAAATTTCTCTTCAGAGGATCATTCTCCCATAGGTGGAAGCTATCCTTTGTATCTTGAGTATCTGGTGATATGTTCAAGTCATCAGTGACATGTTCTGGGATGGAGATTGGAGATTCCCAACCTCTTTCACTGAGGGCTTTTTGGTTTGGTTTGGTTTGGTTTGGTTTGGTTTGGTTTGGTTTTTGACTCACTGCATTGACCCCAGCCAGCTTTGCAGAAACAAACAGCTCACAACAAAAGGACCAAGAGTCAAATGCAAAAGGAAGTAGTTAGTACCCTGACTCTTTCCAATAATTTATCCTCAGCTATCACAGACGCAACAGCCATATTGATCTCAGACTTTCCCTCCGGATTTATCTAAGGGATTCAATGGCTTTCAGAGATAGTCCTCAGTTTGTTATTCTCGGCCTAGGAGATCACAGATTTCCTAAAAGGAGAGAAAAAATCATTGAAGTAATTGCTCCATGGACAGCAGAGCCCCTGCTAGTCACACAAAATCTGTGGTTTAATAAGACTCTGCCAAACCTCGCGTAAATTCCTCCACAGAAACAGTATTTAGCAACTTCAACAAATTTCCAAAGCAGTATTTTTAAAAGTGAGAAAATTCTCCATGTATATCAGAATCACCAGGGGCACTCTTTGAAAAAGCAGACTTCTGGGATGTATCCCAGACCCGCCATCAGAATCTCTAATGCTTCATTGCAGGAATTTGCCTTTTTTCCCAGTAACCTACACTCTGAAATCTGCACTCTAAAATCTGAAAACTACTTCTTTAGAAGGACACTCAATCCAATATTTTATGGGACCATGGAGATAACTATTCTTAAAGCATCCCACTTTCCCCTATAGGTTTTCCCTAATCATCTCACCCCACAATCATCTTTCTCCTTTGAACACATCTAATCGTCATCACTCATTTTGGTATATTATCCTTTACCACCTTCTATCATAACTTAACTTCTAAATCTTGTAATAACTATATCTTCTAACCACACCATAAGCGTCTCAAGGGCAGAGACCCTTAGACTTGTTAGTTTTCTACAGTGGCTTGCCAGTATTAGTGCTTCAAAAATTGAATAAGTGAAAATAATGTAAATAGGTTTATATCCCAGCATATAAAGATTGATACGAGGCTGCTCTGTAAGAAGAATTGATAGAGCAACAGAACACTAAAAGAGGACATAGGCCTTGAGGAAAACCTAATCCAATTCCCCAAAATTACAGATGGGGAAGCTAAGGCCCAAGTAAAATAACGACCTGCCTAAAGCTGAGGGTGACAGATTTTTTTTCTATAAAGAGTGATATCATAAACGTTTTAGGTTCTGTGACCTTACAGTCCTGTCATGAATATTCATCTCTGCATTGTAGCACAAAGGAATAAGTGAAAAAATAATCATGGCTGTGCTCCAATAAAACTTTATTTACAAAAACAGGTGGTTGGTCAGATTTAGCAGCAGGCTATATATAGTATGCCAACTCCCGGCTAAAGTCATATAACTAGTTAGCAGCATAGCTAGGATTAGAAATCAAGTCACTTAATTCCTAGCAAGTGCTCTCCACAGAGGAGTAGAAAACTATAGCATGAGAAAGAGTTTTTTCAATTAAAAAAGGGGCTTTAAAGGAGGAAGAGATTAAAATATGTCTGGGTATGTTGTATTTCTAAGATGGTTTCTGATGACCCTCAGTCATATACACAAACAACTAGGAGCCAAACTCTGAAGCTGGCTAATTTCAAGCAGACCCATCAACTGGGAATGGGATGTAGTAGACTGAATATTTTCTATCACACCTGCCTAGGAAAGCATACAGTTTGGTCCCTTTTTTACTGAGGAGAAAATACTATAGATAGGTAATGAAAAATACTTTCATTATTCATTTCTTGAACTTATTGTGGCTTCATCAATATAGTTCTGCAATGCACAGTCCAGTGACCAGAAGTTTCAAATAATTACCAGAGGAACATGGGGGCAGAGATAGGATAGGTTATCTCACAAGCTAAAACCTAAATTCCTAATCCAAGATGCTCTTTAATAATGAAAGTGACCCTAGTATTAAAGATTAAGTAACCAACGCTTTTGAGGTTATTTCATATTCTTGGCTTCCTGAGAAGCGTGAGGTCCATCCAGAACTCTCTGTTCTATTTTTACTTCCAATCCTAATGTATTCCTCATGTCATTACTTTGCCTCCACAAAGTAGATGATTAACAAATATTTGTTGACTGATGGATTAATAGATGGATAAGTAAATAAATGAATGAAAGGACCAAATGTTATTAGAAAGTTCCTTGGTGTGTGGTTATAAAAATAAACCAGCATTGGCACGTTCTGCAAGAGGAAGTCTAGTACTTTTTTAAGTTACCCCTCAGTTAAACTAATAGTGCCTTCACATAGTAAATGTCAATAAAAGTTTCATGAATGAATTAAAGCATTTGATGGAAGCCACTTAAATTGCATGTCAAAGTACAAAATCATATTGCTTGTCACCAAAAAAAGTGGTATCCAAGTATAGAATGTATTTACTAATACATTAGCATGGAATTTATTGTAATTAGCTTCAGTTCCATACTGTTATGAGAGTTTGGTAAAAATCTTTGAGAGAAGAAAGCTGCTGGTAATAAATGGGAGAACTCAGGCTCAGGTTTAATCCACACCCTCTCTCAGAAAGAACTGTCTAGGCAGCATCAGAAGCAGCAGCCCTAGATGTCCCCCTTTCCCCAAAGAGGTGGGGCTAGGACAATAAAAGAGAAGTCAGCGAGACAAATTCAAGCTTCAAAAAGTCAACCTGGCTTCTTCATCGCCTTGGCAATGGTCATGGGTCAGGTCTTCATCATGCCTCAACCATATTTTGACAAGGCTCTACTCCCTCTAACCCACCCTCCATAAAGGAGCTAGAATGATCTTTCTAAAACAAACCTAACTTGTCACGCTCCTACTTAAAGCTGTGCTCCCCAGTCCCCCAGCAATATGCTGGTCCTTGGTGATCTAACTCCATTTCCTCTGCCCCACTTCACTTCTACCACTCACAGACCACTTGCCATTTCTTGAAGGCATCAGACTTTCTCAAACACCCTTCCTTTTGCCTACAATGCCCCTTCCCCTTTTCACTACCCAGCCTAGCTACAAGTATTACCTCTTCTTAGAAGACTTAGCTGACTTCCTCAAAAAAGGAAAAACATTAACTCATTTTAGGTAACTTTTATACCTACAAAAACCATCCCACCAAACTATAAGCTGTTTAGATATCTGTGCCCTTCACTAGACTTGGTGCTCCCTGAACACAGAAACTCTTGCTTCTCATGTGATTCCTAGTGTCTCTGTGGTGCCTGGTGCCTGGAAGGTGGTCAGTGTTTGTGGACTTCAAAATGCAGTTGTTCGGTCTTCCCCCCGCCCAAAGCAAAGGTTCTAGAGGCCAACTGACTCCTTCCCCTGTCTCTGAATGAACTAGTACAACTAGAGTTGGGGGGACAAAATTAAGAAGCTATGGCCAAGGCTCAGAGCTTATAAATCCAGTTACCGATTCAAAGCCAGAGACGACGGGAGTAGCAGGTTTCACTCAGGAAAGAAAGAGCTTATCAGGCAATGGTTAGCACCACCAAGCACAATTCCAGAAGCATTCTCCCACTCACATCCCCATGAGAATTACAAGGAAAGCTAGCGAAGGAGGTCCTACTCAGATCCCTGGCTCCCTGCAAACACTCTTTCCTCCAGCCTATACCATACCTCTCTGTCTTACTGGTAGACCCTCTGCACTCCTCACCCATCCCCCCCCACCGCCTGCCAATCTCTGCTCCATGAGGAACCTCCCCAAACTCTAAGTGATGGAGCATTCTAAGTTTTTACCCACAATCAGCATATCAGTATTCTCGTTCCCATAGGACATACACCCAAATCCAGGCCTGGACTCTTTCCTTTAGTGTCCCTACCTGGGGAACCTGCCCCCCAGGGCTAGATGTGCTCATATGCAGGGATGTTGTTCAACCCACAGAAGTCAATAGCTTGACAAGAGGTAAGAGATTTATACTGCATCAATCTCATTGCATCTGGGGCCCATGATCCCCTGGATTTCTCACATCAGAAATTATTGGGTATATAATACAAGTAAATTCACATGTTTCACTCTGAGTCCCTCTGTCTCCATAAACCTGTTGCATTTCAGCTTTCTTTGTGATTGATTTTTCCCCCATTTTCACATGTTACTTGAAGCAAAGCTGAGAGTATTAAAGCCCGTGGATGAATTTGCTGCCTAAGCAGACTTGAAGCCAACTTAGAAGTCCTAAAACAACAAACTCTTGGCCCTGAACTTCGGGCTGGTCCTGCAGAGGAGACTAGAGAAAAATCTCACTAATCATCATTGACAGTAAACTGACCGGCCCTCTTTAAAAATGGGAAAGAAATGATTGGCATGAACTAACTTTGCTTCTCAGTGACTCTCTAGAGAATTAAACAACGGAAGCCTCAGACAACAATTTTCTTTGAAGATGACCTTTCATATTAAATGAAAAGCTAAAGAGCTACTCTCAAAGGGAAAGAAAATGAATAATCTGTGAGAGCAAGTGATCATTCCTGACTATACAATAACAAAGTGACTAAAATATGATGGTAAACATTGCAGAATGTTGCATGACCATTTAAGTGTATTTTCATTTTCACGGTAACATTTAGTGAGAGCCTACTATGAATCCAACAGTGGGAAACTTGCTCTCCAATTTAAAAAAAAAAACAATAAAAAATAAAAAATACCCTGATAAACAGAATTTAAATCAGGTGTTTTCTCACATTAGCAGACATGAGAATTACATGAAGCATGAAGGGCCTTTAAAACACAGATTTCTGGGGTCCACCCCTGATGTTTTTGCTTCAGTATTTCTGGATGAACACATTAGAATATACATTTCTTTTTTTCTTAATTTAAACTCAAGTTAGTTAACATACAGTGTTGTGTTGGTTTCAGGAGAAGAACCCAGTGATTTATCACTTACATACAACACCCAGTGCTTATCCCAACAAGTACCCTCCTTAATGCACATCACCCATTTAGCCCATCCCCCCACCCACCTCCCCTTCAGCAACTCTCAGTTTGTTCTCTGTATCTAAGAGTCTCTTATGGTTTGCCTCCCTTTCTGTTTTCATCTTATGTTTTCCTTCCTTTCCTCTATGTCCATCTGTTTTGTTTCTTAAATTCCACATAGGAGTGAAATCATATGGTATTTGCCTTTCTCTTACTGACTTACTTTGCTTAGGATAATACACTCTAATTCCATCCACATTGTTGCAAATGGCAAGATTTCATTCTTTGTCATTGCCAAGTACTATTCCATTACACACACACACACACACACACACACACACACACACACACACACATCTACCACATTGTAGTATCTACATTTCTAATAAGGTCCTGGGTGGTGCTGCTGGTTTGGTGTATTGCACTTTGAGAACCACTGAAAAATGAGACACACAGACTTGGAACAGATTAAAAGGTGGGTGAGGTGCATTCCTAACCACATATGACATGATAAGGCTCTGAAATGATTATCTGCTGAATTGATTCCCTCAGCCATGCTGCCATCCCACCCACATTTTGATCTTTGGGGATGATATGGCTGAAAGCAGTATGCTTGCAATGTGGATACTATTGACACTGGGCTTCCCAATGGGTCTCTTCTCCAGGGGCACCTCTTTCCCTTGACAATTTTCCTTCAGTCTCAACCTCAGACCAGTGACAAACTTCAGAACATGAACATCATAGACAGTAACTATTAAAAAGCTAGAAATGTATATATAAAGTAGCCATGAAGTAGTTTCATTCTTCTAAAGAAAATATGTGAATATTATCCCCATACTAAGTTCTTGCTCTTTTATAAAATTTCATCATCTCCTTCCAAGACTTTACCCCTCTGGGCTAAGTGTCAGCGCAGAAAAGACCTGTGGTAACCTTTGATTTAGCCTAATATAACAATAACAACACACTCAGTGGGTGGTTAAATCTGATAATATTTTGTGCTGAATTTTCTATAGTAATTCAATTAAAAATCCTATGGCCAGCCAACAGAAAGCATACAGATCACCAAAGTTTTATAGTATTACATTCTTGGTCTTAAAATAGCCTAAATTAATTTGGTGTCTTTATTTATTAGCCTAAATGGTTCAAGTAGAGTTTCTCCTAAATGTAATTTAGGATAACCATTTATATCTGTACTGTTTAAAAACTTCAGCTGGCTTACATCATTATGGTGCTTAAAATTCCAATTAAAGTGGGAGAAACACTAATCAGAGAGTATATTACAAAAGCTATGTTAATATGACTGCCACAATATCACTGTTTATTAAAGTTTCTGGGGAATCAATTCATGCTGGCTCCTCTAGGTCCTTCTTCAATCAGCAAGGCCCCGGAAAAGAATATTGCCACTTAAAGCAAGCTGGAACCATTCAGAATCACTGAATCGTCTGGTCACATCTATTCTTGCCAGGGTTCCTAGCCAAAGAGTCAATCGTCCTGGGCTCTCTTCATGCCTTCTCTAATGACAGCCATGGAACATTCCAGAAGACTTTAGCACTTCCTTTTTTAACCATAAATTGCACTTTACTCTTCCAAATTCTTAGTCTATAATTTCTCATAAAACTCTTTGAGATCTTCTGGTGAAGATAAATGGCAAGAGTTATTGGAGTTTAAATTGTTATCCTTCAGTGTTATATGCACTGGATCATAACTCTATGGCTGTGGTTCCTTCATAAAACTAAACCACGAAGCCATTCTTTTCATTTCAAGCTTAACAGCACACAGGCCCAAGGGTGAAGCAATATTAACACTCCTGGGTAATTTCTCAAAACCAAATCTCTTCTGCAAAAACAGGGTTGCAAATCAGTGGTGTATAATCTCCTCTCTGAACCTATGAAGTCTGAGCTTGTCAGCCCACCCAAGTGTAATGATGAGGATAGTGTCCATGTGTATAAATGGGACAGGACTAAGAACAGTCTGTAACCACAGAACTTTGATTTAGTCCCAGTTCCACCACTCCATCATCCTAGACAAGTCACCAAGTCAGGTCATTGTTTTTTGGGAGAAAGGTGAGACCTCAGGTCTACCAAAAAAATGTTTTAGCCCAGGTTCACAGAATTAGTTTAATAAAAACTACTGGCTCGTGACACTCATCATTATTCATAACTCTCATCATTGCTCCATTCATGGCCTTCTTTTTGATTTGTTGTCTTCACTGTTCATTTTTAACATATATATACTCTTAGGTATATATATGAGAAAAGGTCATGCAAAATGTATATTAGATATGTGTATGTTTACAGAGACACTATATACAGTACAAAAAGCCTGGAAAAAATCCAAACATCCATGGTCAGGATAATATAATAGACTCCACAGTGAAATAGTAAACAACAGTCAAATAAAAAAAAACACAGCTATTTGTGAAAATATAGAGTCATTGTTTCTGAGTCTCTCTTTTCTCCGCTTAAATGGAGACAAGAATCATTTTTTTCTGAGGATTAGTGTAAAAATCCTTTGAAAATTATCATTAATAAATGTTAATTACTTTCCTCCTATATTCTCTATTCTCTGGCCCGATAAAGAGTAATCTGGAAGCACCATAGTGAAGAACAGGATAACAATAAAATCAGGATGATACAAATTTAGAGTTCTACTTCTGGAGTTCAACTCTCTAATCTAGCAATTATTTCCTGTGTGGACTCAAGTAAGTTAATTTACTCCTCTAAACCTCAGTTTCCTCTCATGTTAAGTGGAAACGAAATTAGTACCTACTTAGGAGGGCTTCAGTGAGGTAATCCAAGTACTTACTAGGACACTAGAACACATGAGAATACCATAACAAGTGTTCGCATCATCAGTAACTATTACATTAACAGGAATCCCTTTACATTTGTCAAATGGACCTTTCAGCTTTCCCCTGTCCTTACCTACCTTACTCACCATTCACTCTTCCAATACAACACACGCACACACATGCACACTCATGCACACATATATTTTCCTTGCATTTGCCCATTCTTCAGCTCCTCATATATAGCTTAACACTGAGGATAATAAACACAATAATTAGGCCCAGAGTTCCCGTCTTGGACATCGGGACAGAAATAGGAACAATTTTATCAGACTATAGCCCCCTCAAATATAAAATTCTTCAGACAAAACTTTTGTTCAGAATCTCCATTAAAAGCAGAGTTCATCTGCATTTTATTTACAAGACCTGCAAATGGGGAAAGGCAACCATTTTCACAATCCACATAGAGTACTAAAGAAGTGTGGGAATAATTCTTTAAATGTAACACAATCTAATTGGCGTAAAAATGATTAAGCTATGGTATTTGAAACATAAATGTTTTGCAGGACACACTTCCTATTTGCTGAATTTGTTAAACTGGGTCTGGGCAGGTCATGATGGAAGACGCTGGGATCTGACACTAGACCAGCCACCAGGGAGGATGGCCCAGCTGCAGGTGCTGGGAGAATGTCCAGTCTGGCAGGCAGAACAAAGTAGCTAAAAAACATGGCAGCACATAAGAGCTGATAATGCAGCTAGGAAATTGGCATCAGGAGGCAAACATGAAACAGCGGAAGTTCACTCAATATGAAAGCCCAGCATGGTGTCAAGGAATTCAGAAGCAAAACATGTCCCAAGACGCAGGCAGGCAGCATCTGACAGCCTAATCTGTGACAGTAGAGCTTCAGTCCATCAATGGTGGCAGGGCTGCGCCCTGATGACTGAGAGAAAGGAGAAATGGCAAGTGTGAGGTTCTTAGAAAACCTGGGAAGATGTGGCAAATTCCCAAGACAGGAACCAGTACAAGAAGTGCAGTGCAAGGTAGACACTGAACCCAAAGCAAAAGAAACATATATGATTCTGGAAATATGGCAGACGGCAAAGGCAGACTAGACACCTAACTAACTTGATGCTGAGGAACAAAAGTGTTGGGTTAGAGTTCCTTAAATGCCTCCTATCCAGGGTCTCAAATCTGGCCACAGAGAGCCTAGAAGTCTCAGGGAAACATGCTGTGGTCATGATGAGGGGTGGGCGGGGGTGCAGCAGAAACTGGAGAACAGGAAAAATCTGACAATAACAAGATTGGGAAAACCAGGCTAGCAGTTCCAAAATTACAATCGCTATAATTTCCCTAAAACTTCATAAACAAGTAGCAGCACTCTTGTTTAAACCAAATCCCAGCACAACCACCACAAAAATAATTAGGAAAGTCCATGTGAGTTTGTTTTAATGAACTTGACCTATAGTAAAAGGATAGGACACTAATTATCAGGGAAATGCAAATCAGAACCACAATACACTATCTCCACACACCTGTCAGAATAGCTAGTCTCAAAAAGACAAGAAATAACAAGTGTTGGCATGTGGAGAAAAGGGAACCCTCGTGTACTGTTGGTGGGAATGTAAATTAGTGCAGCCACTTTGGAAAACAGTATGCAGGTTCCTAAACCTACGACACATCAATTTCACTACCAGAAATGTACCTAAAGAAAATGAAAGTAATAAATTTAAAAAGATGCATGCACCATTTATGATAGCCAAAATATCGAAACAACCTAAGTAACCATCAATGGAAGAACGGATAAAGAAGGTGCGGTATATATGATGTAGGGTATGTGGAATATCACTCAGCCATAAAAAAGAATAAAATCTCCCCACTGTGACAACATGGAAGGACCTTAACAGACCTTAGGCTAAGTAAAATAAGTCAGAAAAAGACAGAGTGTGACTTCACTTACTGTGGAATCTAAAAAGCAAAACCCAGACTTAGAGATCCAGAGAACAGACAAGTAGTTGCTAGAGGGATAGGGTTAGGGTGATAGAGAATAGGTGAAAGAGATCAAAAAGTACAAACTTCCAGTTATAAAATCAGTAAGCCATGGGGATGCAATGGACAGAATGGGGAATGTAGTCAGTCATATTAATTTGGTATGGTGACACACACACACAGATGTCTACCATATCCATCGCCCCATTCATTTAGAAGAACCACCACAGAGCCATTTTTGGAAGTCAAGGATCCCTCTTTGGGGTGTGAACATTCATGAGATGGAGAAAGAGTACTTTCCTGAGCCAAACATGCCCCATTTCTGCTGTGGCAGCCTATCCCCTATAAGTGCAGTGACCACCAGCAGCCTGGACCTCTAGACTATGCACATGCAACCAATTGACAACTTCATGGTCAATGTCAGCATGTCCTAATAAGCAAGGGATCTTTAGCTGAATAGGTATTCAACTGCTCCTGGAATGCTCCAAAGCTGGATAATTAACAGCTGTTGCAGCAATTAATTTTTATTTATGCCTTAGATATCCAGGCAAGATATTATTTCTTGTGTATGGCAGATTCATATTTCATGCTGAGTCTCAACACAGCAATAAGAAAAACAACATCAATTTTGTATTTGTTTTTATTTTCTTAATTCAACTCTGCTGCCATTTGTACCTCAAAACACTGTTGCATTGTATTCAGTGAGCAAATTCCAAAGCCCATATAGGAGGATCATGGGGGAAAAACTGGCAAAGGCATCCAAGGCTTTCCCCAGGCATTCACAAACCCTTAGAGAGTACCAGAAGGGACAATCTAAATTAAGGCAATGACACTGAAGTCTCAGCAGTCTTAATTCACGAACTTCATGTTCCCAGCGGGCATGTTATTTCATTCAGCAACTGTTAATTGAATGTCCACCATGCACATGGTACTGTTCAAAGGTTTGCAAAATGAAGAGATTAGATAGTATTTTTCCAGATTCTTCCAGCTTTCTAATTTTACAAGTTAGTAAATCTAGAAACCAGGAATTCAAAGAGTTTACATTTCTGAATGTAAGGTGAGATCAGAATACACAAAAAAAAAAATCCTAATACAAGGCAGGGTCAATAAGTGCCAAATATAAGAGGCCAGTGTTAAAGACCGCAGAGGAGATGGTGCTTTGAATGCCAGGCTGAGGAGTTCTGGGGCAGTGGTTCTCAAACTCCATCAGGAGTCAGGTGTTGTTAAAACAATCAGTGGGCCCTACCACCAGAGTTTCTAATTCAGTAGGTCTAGAGTAGGGCCCCAAGTTTTCATTTATCACAACTTTTCAAGTAACGCTAATGTTGCTGGTACAAGAACCACATCTTGAGACCCAGTACTCCATGGGAAGCCATCAAAGATTACTGCACAGGAGAGAACCATAAGGGAAGCCATGTTTGGGGACAGTTAATCTAGAGATAACAAATAGGATCACTAAAAGGAGGTCAACAGATTTACAACAGGCCCCAGAGGACTTGGGTTTCAAAGAAAACTCAGCTTGACTGGCACAAAATTGACCTGACTACCCTATTGGCTATTTGGTGACTTTAGCTCAAAAGGATTCCTGACGCAGAGAATGGAACGCTGAATGGGGATAATTTAGCAATGCTGTGTCCTAGTCGTTGAAGGCATGGTAGACAATCCCTTGGAAACCACATCTAGACTTAATTTGGAGCTGTCCACATTGCCCAAGCATGAGAATTTCAAAACCTCTGCTCCTATTTCTCTCAAGTTTCTCACAATACTTGAAATCCCACCATTCGAGTCACTACCTTAGATTAAGGTGCTAACACCCTAAAGCCTCTTAAAAGTAGTGTGCATCATCCCGCACCTCAATTAGGAACTCTTGCTCCTCTGTCATTCCCAGGGGAATGGTTTTTCTCTTGAAAGTGGTTTTTCTCTTGAAAGTGGTTTTTCTCTTGAAACTCCAACTTCGGGAACTCAGCTTTCTTTGATAGTGAGTCATTTGATCTTCACACATTCCAGCCAGTAATTTAAGACATAAGAAGCTACACAGAGAGGAATTTTGGAACAGGAGTCATATGCCTGTCAGCAAATTACAGGTATGTGGTGGTTACCAAGCTGCCTTTCTCTCTTCCCTTCAAAGGATGTTTGCTTTACAGTTTCAGGCTAGTCAGCCAAGGCCACTTAACACCCACCCCACACCTCTTTTCTCAGCCTCCGAAGGCCAAAGGGCCCAACAGCGGTAGCTACTTGACTCCCTTCTGTCCCTCCCCACACCTCAAACCCAGAGGCCATTCGTAACTTCTGTCAGGTGGCTACGAAGTTTAAGCTCAATAATAGGGGAGTCGATGTGAAGTCACACTGAGCTTCTTTTCCCCAAGATCTGGCCCTCTTTGTTCTGCTCAACTGGCCCTGTAAATTACAACTTAGGCCAAGGTCTCTGTCTCTGTTTCTTGTGACATGGGGCCCACCGACTTGTCCCAGTTGCTTTGTCAGTCCTGGCCCTATCCCAACCCTTTCTCAAACATTCCTGAGTGAATTTACAGCTATCCATAATTCACCTCACCTCTTTCCAAAAACCAGCAACAAGCTAAAACTACTCACCAATGGTCTCTACTTTATTCTCTAAAATCCAAAATGTCCACGATTCCCTGTGGAAGGGATTCCAGGCTGATTCCCAAGCCCTCCTCCCCAGTTTGCTCATCTAATGGCAGAGTCTACTCAGTCCCCTCTACCCAGGTTAGGGTTTCTCTGGCCTTTACCCAAGAACTGACGTGACGCCCCAGGGAGAATGGAAGGGAGTCCTATTCCGTATCCTGGTCAACCGGTTTAAGGGCTTGCTTCTGCTTTGTTCGGCTGGCTCTTACTAAGTGCCAGGCCATGGGCCAGATGCTGAGGACATGGAGATGAATTAAAAACCAACAAAGAGGGGCACCTGGGTGGCTCAGTCAGTTAAGCAGCTGACTCTCGAACTCAGCTCAGGTCACAATCGAGCCCTGAGTCAGGCTCTGTGCCGGCAGCACAAAATCTTCTTGGGATTCTGTCTCTCCCTCTCTCAGCCCCTCCCCCACTTATTCTCTCTCTCTCTCTCTCTCTCTCTCTCTCTCTCTCTCTCTCTCTCTCAAAATAAATAAATAAACTTAAAAAAATAAACAAATAAGCATCATTCCTACTTTTATGAAGCTTTCATTCTAATGGTCAGGTGCCACTGACCTGACTTCCTAATTTTAAATAAAAGACCAGAAAATTAATGTGAAGTGAGAATCCTAATACTATTTGGAAACAGTCCAGAGGTTTTTCTTAAAATATATAATCAATGTGTATATCAGCATGTAAGAAGTCTGCTTGAAAATTACTTTACAAAAGTAAAAGGACTTACACCTGTTGCAGTCTGTTTGCTGGCCCAGACAGAAAAGCGTTTCTAAAGATTTTGTCACAGTGTAATGCAATCTCCCTTGATTGTTGCCCCAAGTGCCTTTCCCTTATTGAAATCTATCATTAAAAGAGGATCCTACATGTCAGATTAAATGGGGAGAAAAATAAAAGAAGGTCCTTTTCCCACCTTCCGGAGTTGGCATCAGTAAAAATAAAATGTATTCACAAAATTTTCTTTCTAATACAAACATCAACTTTTCACCGAGCAGCAAAGTTCTTTCTTGCACTTTCTTGCTAACTTGTTTCTGATTATAAAAGCAATATATGCTTAGTACAGGAAATTTTGAAAATATGACAAATATAAAGAGAAGACAACACCTGCAACCTCAAGGACTAGCAATAATCACTTGTGATATTTTGGTTTATTTCCTCCCAGTATCCTTTATTTTTCTATGTACATAAGTGTACACATACATTTCGCATACCTCTGATCATGCCATATGTATGTAACTGTGTATCTTACTTTTTATTCTCACCATTTGACCAAAAAAAAGTCCTCATGTAATTATTACTTGTAAACATCTGGAAGACTAAGTCTTCATACTTATAATAAGCTTATTTCTCCCATTGATCTAAGCCCCAATCTTCTGTGTGAGAGAGACCCAATTCTCACTTACTCTAAATTTGACCTTGAGATCACACTGAAGAAGAAAGAAAAAAAAAAAGGAGAAAAGTACTGATAATAAAATCTCTTATATGAATTGAGCAATAGGACACTGCAAACCATACCTTCCTCTCTGAAGAGAATTCCAACAAACTCGAGAGAAGTAAAGATGGTGTACAATTCTCTTTTTAGACCTAATAGGTAGGTGTTTAAGATTTCACACTGGAGTCCAGTCTCCCCGCTATTGACCCTCATCCTGAAAGCATGAGAGGCATTTTGTTTTTAAAGTAAAGTTCAGAATTCCAGTTTGCAAACTCAAGATAACCTGGCTTGGTTACTGTCAAAAAACATGAAGGATTTTTATTAAATTGTCATGAACTTGATATGCACCAGTGAGTGATATACTCCCTATAAAAGCAAGAGAAAAAGACTTTAAAAATCCAATACATTTTCTTTTATATGGAGCTTGCAAGCAATAATTCATTTCCTTTTGTTTAATTTTAAAATATATCTTAATTTTTAAGTAACTAGTATTTTGAACATAGCTTTGTTGATTTGGTCATAAAAGTACACCCAGAATCATTCAAACCTCTTTTTGTGTGTGTGTGTGTGTGTGTATTTTATCCTCTGAATGTCCGTATGAGGTGAGAGAATAGGCAGAGGAATATTGCTATGCTGATTTCACAGATCAGGTCACTCAGAATCTGGAAATGTTAAATGCCTCTTCCAAGGTCGCACAGGAAGTCAAAGAACTGGAGTTAGAAATTTTCTTTTAACTCAGTGCACCCATCTTTTCAGATCATCTATTTTGGGCATCTTTTATAGAAATATGGTTTATCTATTCTGTCCTGTTCAGAAATGTATAGCATTCTATCCTATGCTCTCTCTAAACACATTTTATGAGGAAAACTGGTAGTCTCAAGTTGGCTCCAGAGGAAGGTGACCAAGACTGTGAAAACCATAGAAGCCATGTTCCATGGCCAATAATGGATGAAGGAACTTGGTATATTTAGCTTGGAAAAAGAATGTTTTTAAAAAGGCTGTCCTAACGGGGCAGGTGAGCAGACTTGTCCCATGTTGCTCCAAATATCAGACAAGAACAATTAACAGAATTTCAAAAGAAACAGATTTCTGCACAATAAGAGATTTGTGTTTTGAACCAGTGGAACCGTTCGACTGTGGAGAAAACTGCTCTCCCTCTAAGACGGTGAACCCCTCTGCACAGGGAGGCCCTGAAGAAAAAGCTGTCAGGAATGCTCTGATGACTTTTTTGACTCCTGTCCCTTCAGTCTACTTTTCCTTTGTTTTCTTGGCTCAGTAATGAAATAACACAGTGCACAGCACGTGAGCAAAGAGAAGCTACTATGAACCAGGTGCTTCCCAACTTTGTTTCCCAGCCGATTCGAGTCTCCGAGGGAGTCTCCGAGGGTGGCTGGTGGCCCCCCAGGAATCAGAAGCCACAGAGACTTCAGAGGAGGGGCCTGGGAACTGCCGGTTTGACAAGTGCCCCGGGGTGATTGTTGTCATCATGGAAGTTTGAGGAAACTTTTCAAAACATCATTTTATCCATTTAATTCTCACAACAATCTTGGAGGGCAGGTGAGAAACTAACGCTCAGAGTTATTGAGCAATATGCCTAAAGTCACATAGCTATGAAGCGGCAGAGCAGGGATTCACACTCAGGGAGTTTGGTCTGGAGCCTGATATCTTACCTACCCTCCATGAGATCCTGAGAGAGAGATACAAAGCAAGGAAATAAAGACGGGTTTTCTTAGATGTGCATTTGGGGTTTTTAAAAAATAGGTCAAGGCATGCCTATGTGGTTCAGTCGGTTGAGCATCTGACTCTGGCTCAGGTCATGATCTCACGGTTCATGAGTTCAAGCCCTGCATCGGGCTCTGTGCTGACTCCTAAGAACCTGGAGCCTGCTTTGGATTCTGTGTGTCCCTCTCTCTCTGCCCCTCCCCTGCTTGTGCTCTATCTCTGTCTCTCAAAACATAAAATAAGACATTAAAAAAATATTTTTTTTAAATAGGTCATGAGTCATTGGTATGCACGGTAAAATGTGGAGGCATGTATTTGGTGGTATTCTGATTTAGGCAGGGACTCTGTTGAAGTTTGCTTTCTTGTCTTTCATGAATAATAGTGAAAAGGGTGTACTAACCAAATAAATGATTTCAACATGATTACAAAGAGAACACCATTTTAATACACTTAGCAGAAGCAATTTACATGCATACAATTAATGTGCTAATTTCAGTGATCTTTAGCTATTCATTAAAACAGGCCTGGCAGGTCCTGTACTTGGCAACACTTTGTTAGTCATTTCCTGCTATTACTTTATATACTCAAAAGCAATCAGCCATCTATAATTTAAGACTTTTCACTAATTAAATAGCCCTTTCTCTAATTATGTCCAAATTAGAGAGGTTAGTATGTGGATAAATATGTTTGTATTTGGCACAAGTATTCAAAGAAGGTGATTTCTCAGTATGCGGAAACAGAGACCAATATGTGAGTGACAGTCTTCAACACAGAGTACAGGGGAAATGAGAGAGTGTGCAAGAAAGGCCTTTTGACTTCAAATCTGAGCAACAGAGGAAAAGGATTCTCTTTGAGATGGGCTTTATGTTCAGCCTTGTAAACCTAGCAAAGTCTGGATTTGTTGACCTTCAGAGAATAATACGAGGATCATCTGTTTTTTCAGGCCCTTGCCCAAGAGATGAAATGGCATGAGGGTTCAGAGAGAAAAGAGTTAAAGGTTGTGTTTGCAAGAATGTGTTTGCTGACATTGATTAATGGGTAATTTTGTGAATGTAGGTTTATTCACATAGAGGGTTCAAAAAACAGATCAATAATAAAGCTATGGTGAAGATGTCAAAGAGAAGGTGATTAATGAAAAATATGGTGGGGGTGCAATCTGCCACATAGTATGAATGCTCCTTCATTCAACACCCGAAAAATAAATATGCATCTGATGGAAACAGAACATTCCCTTGGAATGTCGTTACAGCCAGGCAGAATCTTATCAGAGCCCATGCTTCAAAGAGCAGTTCCTCATGTCCACAGAAGCAAGTTTAAATTCTCTTGTGTAAAGTCCCTGTAAGCAGTTCCACTCTTGCATTATGCATGATTCTGACATCTTGTAACATGAGCAGTGTTCTAATAGTGATTTCCAATTTTATTTCCTGGGTTACATTTTAACGATCCTATTTGGGTTAGCATTTTACTTTGGCCACATATCTTGTTACATTTCCTCATATAGTATTTAATTACAGTAGCAGTAACCTAGTATTGTATAGATGTACAAGTATTTAGTGTAGTCTTTAAAGAATTTATTGCTTTTAAGCCAGTGCTTTGTTCCATCATTTTCACTGTGCCAATTTCATATGTAATGATCCTGTTAGGCAGGATCCTCGCTCCTTGCACCAGGGAACTGATAATAAGTAATAACGAGCTGTGCTAAAAGTGAATACCAAAATCTAAGACAGCCAAAGATGACAGTGGATTGTAGGTCTTTCCCAGGATGATGGCACTCAAGTTCTTAAATAGGAAACTCCAAAAAGGGTCAGCCCTAAGGAAACTTGTGGAGAAGTGGAACACTTCACTCTTCCCCTTCTTGTGTCTCCCCCTGCATGCAGCCTCTTTTAGCAGGAGCCCAGTCTTTCCTCCTTGTTGACCTTTGTCCTTAAAAAAGGATTTGAGGGTCGCCTGGGTGGCTCAGTCTGTTGAGCATCTGACTTCGGCTCAGATCATGATCTTGTAGTCCATGAGTTCAAGCCCCAAGTCAGGCTCTGTGCTGACAGCTCAGAGCTTGGAGCCTGCTTCACATTCTGTCTCCCTCTCTCTCTGCCCCTCCCCTTCTTGTGCTCTGTCTCTCTCTCAAAAATAAATAAATGTTAAAAAAATTTTTTAAAGAATATTCTCTCTGCCCCTCCCCCCAAAGACAAATAAACATTAAAAAATATTTTTAAAAAAGGATTTGAAACCAGTCTTCAGCACCTGGATGGTATCATGTCAGGAAATATCTTCTCTACGTTTCATGTATATCTAAGTGGTTTGTGTTATTTTGGAATGTCAGTCTCCTGTTTCAATTATTTCATCAGTTAGTAGATAAGTCATGGATGGCATCTGAGTAGCAAATGTGAAACCAGTTTTCTTTCCAGATCTCGTCTTCCAATGGTCCAGAGAAGATATACCTATACTGCACTAAGAGTAAAATGAAATGCTTTCCAATAACCTCTTCATTTGGCCCATGCATCACAGCGTTGAGAAATATAATGATTCATGATGCATTTTAAACTTTTTCAGGGCAGTTTAAGCATCTTTATTGATAACCAAATGATGACCCAGCAAGCTCCTCTCCATGAACTGTGATAGACACATCTAAGAAAAGTATTTTCATGCGTAATGTGTGTCATGTATGTAATATACCATATGAAAAGCAACTGTTATAGCCAGCTGCTTTACATAAATTGTCTCGACCAACAAGTCTGTATACACTTGCACCCTGGACAAAGGTGCCCAAAGAAGGAGGCCAAAGGCAGGCTGAAATCCTGCCCAAGCTCTCCTGGCCAAATCTAGGACAACACACAGTGTTAGACTTAACCAATGATTCTTTCTACTAATTGGTCCCCCCCAAGATGAACACCTGTTTCTAATTCCCATAAAGGCAACATAGGTGCTAGCGTTAGCCGGAGCTCACCTCATACTCAACACAAATCCAGGAAGAGTGTAAGCTTATATATAGGTGAAGACCATAAGGGTGAGAGGAATTAAATTACTTGCTTCAAGCCCCACAACTACTCAGACACTTTAGAACTTCAAATGCGACCTTTAAATACCATGCTTCCTTCCCAAAAAAAGAAGATTGAGGGGAAACTCACGTATTTCCTTTATGTATGTCTGCTTAGCTCAATTGTTGGGAGGATTCTGTTTATGAAACCACAAAGACAGCAGGTTCAGTTACAGGCACTGAACTGTACTTTGTGCTAAGTCATGACTGTGCTCTCCACATAGTGTGCTTGGAGATGCAAAGCAGGAGAGCAGGGAATTAGATAGTGTTATTCAGTGGTTTTCAAACGTTATTGGGCTTCAGAAATACCATGGGGGGCTTGGTAGACAGAGAGTACTGGACTCCCATTGCAGAATTTCTGATTCAGTGGGTCTGGGATTGACCTGAGAATCTGCATTTCTCACAAGTGTCAGGATGATGTTGATGCTGCTTGTATAAACTAGAGATCCTACTGGTAGAGTGTACGGGATCCATCCATTAAAAAACGAAAATGAAAATGAAACAAAAAGCCACTAATCTGTGAGTCAGAAGTGTTATCTAAGAACTTAAAAACAGCACAAGTCTTGGGTCTCATTTTTCCTTCTGTTAAGTGAAACTGCTTGCAGAATTAGAGCGGTATCTTTAGCTTTGGATTTACACCCAACTTGTATTAAAGATTAAAATAACAACAAAAGATTACAGGGTACCAAACTGACTAGGCTTAGTGTTAGCTGTCCAGCCTAATACGACTATCTTTGAGAGAAATGGCACCGCTATGGAAATGGCAGAAAGTGAATAAAGGATTGGAAGCCTGCCCTCCTAACCACATATTTATTCTTGTCCCTTTACTCATTTTTCATATGAATATGAAAATTTCATTTTCTCAATCACAGTTAATCACAAAGCATTTCTCTCAGGATCCTTCATAAAGTGTGAAATAAATTCTCCAATAAAATGTTTAGTAGAGGGTATCAAGTTTCCAATTAAAGAAACCTACTTGTACAGTGTCATGAATTCCTCCCACAAAACATTTCCATTGTGCAGGAACACTTTATGGTAAATCTTCAAATAACCTTATTTTGTAAGGATAACGTAAAACAGAGTGTCTGGTGAACACACCTCACCACCTCCCACTGCCATGCCGCGCACACACACACACACACCCTAAGGAACAGTCTGTGCAGAATAATTTGCTCTTGTCTATATACGCAGTGAGTCAGAGTGGTTGGACAGGCACTGGCAGTCATCTTAATAATCTATATGTATCACTCCCTAATCAATAGGGCTAGCGTACCACCTGAGTGATCCCATCAACAAATTCTGTCAACACATACTGACTGATTATCTAAGGCCACCATTTATCTGCAGGGGATCCAGAATAGCCTTGTCATTTTTTCTTTTATTTTTTTAACTATGTTTTAGTTCCCTTTCATGCTTTTCGTCTTCTTTTAAAGAACCTCAATTCTTCTATTCTGTTAGTAACACGAAAAAAAAAACACAATGAAGCAATCCATTTTCTCAATGGTGGGACAGCAGACTCATAGCATTTAATTAGAGCTAATTTAAGAGAGTTTTCTTAGTCTTTGGGACCAAATCCCTCAAGAGAAACAGTAGATGCAATTGTTTGATGTCTTATAACTCAGGGCTCCTTTTTAGAGTTCTTAGTTATGTCTGGGAAAAATTCAGACAGGTGGGTTTGTCTTGGTCCCCATGGAAGAAGCATTGCCCTGACAGTTTGATCACAGTTCTGGAAATCTAGTTTTTCTGGCTCTGAGTTACTGACAAGTCTGTCTCTGGGTTTAAGGACAGCCTTGTTTGGAGAGCTGTTTTCTTTGATGGGGATGTCAAACTAACAGTGATCACACTGTCACAATGAGACTTTTTCTCCCTTTTTATTAAAGCCACAGTATAAGAGGTGGTTATCTGGTTTTCATGTAAACTATGAGAAATGAGAATTTCCTGAGGCTTTTTTAAAGGCACAAATTACTAATTGAAAAAAAATGACAATCGTGGTCATCTGAAATGGACCTAAAATTCAATATACTGTATGGGAAAACCTCATTAGAAGGCTAGGGTATCTTCTTGTATATTCAGACCAAAGCTAAAATGGTAATTGACTTGAGTATAGGATTTTTAAAAGAATCAGACTTGCCTCTTTCTCTCAGGTTGTCTTCTCAAGGGACTTTTTTAGCTCCTCAATTCTGAAATGATAATAATAAGAAGAAAAATAATAGTGGAGAGGGATGACTGGTGAGGCAGAACTTTAAGTCTTCTAATGAGAGAATATGCATTTCAAAAACTGCCAACCCCTTCAGCTTCTACAAGTGGAGACATCCATTAGCTGTGGAAAGAACCATTCTTAATTAAGTGGTATAAGAGAATAGGCATCCATTGTTATGGGACAAAGGTACACAGGTTTCCTTTTTATTTTTCCCTCACAACTGAAGATGCTCTACCCAAATCCCTTACAATAGGGAGCTCTAAGCATCCTGGAATGGGAATGGGCAAATTTCTGAAGTGTTTCTGGAAAGAAACAGAAAACTGCACCCCTGTCCCCTTTGAGGTTGCACATTCTTCAAACACCTTGAACTGACAGGGCTGAGGTTAGCTGGCGGTTTAAGAGCTTAGGAGCTTCTCAGAGAAATCTCACCATGAGAAACAGATTCTAGACTAGAGAGCCAGACTCCAGACTAGGTCTGGGTTGTCTCAGACATGGATTACTTTTGTGGAAAACTTGCCTGAACCAGTCACCCTGGTACAGTGGGTTTACCGCAAGAACAACAACAACAAAAAGTTTGTGAAGCACACGTACGTTTGAATGTGTGTATATCGACCTAAGAGCTGAGTGATATTTGAGGTCCAGCTGCCTGCTGGTGCTGGGTGACCATGGCTGGGGTGATCCTGGCTAGGAAAGTTTCTCTCCCTACGTGGACCTGCACCCTGATGATATAGTGGGAAGACAACACCATGTTCAACAGCCAGTACCTACCCAGTGAGGCCAGCGGTTGCAGACCACCAACCAGACCACTGACTTCCTCTTGATGGGATTTGATTATAATCCCCACTAACCTTGGGATCTGAAATAGCCTCTGGGTTCCTGGGCTCTGCAAGGACAGAGATATTCTAACAAGGCCAAGCTGCCTGTTCCAGGACATACTGGATAGAATATTTAAGAAACAGGACCTGATTTTGTTTTAGGATTCATAATTGCTGGTGAGTGTCAACACACACACACACACACACACACACACACACACACACACTCACCCATCATCTAGCATTTATTCAAAGCGTACTATATGCCAGATACTGCAGCAAGCACTTCACACATATTACCTCAATCTTCACCATGTCCTACTCTATAAAACAACATGCTTTGACAAAAGATCGCACATTTATTAAGTGGAGCGCAAAGATTCAAACTCAGTCTCATCTGACTCAGTAACAGTTTAGCAACATAGACGAATTCTGCTAGCATTACCAAGCTCAAATTTCAAAAGCTATTATGAAAATCTCTTAGTAAAGAAAATAATAATTAGCTGAAGCCCTGTTCATTTAAAGGGTTAGCTACTTAATCTTTTAAAATAAATCCCCTAGAGATAGTACTGATTCATGAAAAAATAAATGAATACAGGTCCTCATAAAAGTTACATTTTCAGAGAATAATTTCTAACAAATTCCAAGGGTAGTCAAAAATGTTGTCAATACATTTAGTGCATTATCTATCTACCTGTTTTATGCTGCACAATCCTCCCTCTCATACCTAATTTTACTTGTCCACAACAGAGGGCCTTTACAGGCCTTGAGTTCCGAATGAAGTTAACGTTTAATTTGCCAACCTTGAAGAGGCTTATTTCTAAAATAGATATTTAATGGGGTGCCTGGATAGCTCAGTCAGTTAAGGGTCAGACTTCGGCTCAGGTCATGATCTCATGGTTTGTGAGTTTGAGCCCTGTGTCAGGCTCACTGCTGACAGCACAGAGCCCACATCGGTTCCTCTGCCCTCTTTCTTTGCACCCCGCTCTGACTTTCATGTGCTCTTTTGCCCTCCTAAAAATAAATAAACATTAAAAAACATAAAATAGACATTCAGGAAGCCTTTGCAACAATAAAGCAAAAGCTACTTCTCTGGATTCCCCACTTCTGATTCTGGTCCCACAGTGCTCCCAGTCAGTTAAGATAAAACCTTCAGGTCACTTTTCATTCTCTCTCTTCCTTCCCCTGTAAAGTCAGTAAATCACCAAGGTCTCTCAGTTTTCATTTATTTATTTTTGTATTCCCATATCCTTGAGGAAGCTTTTCTTTCTAGATCAACCATCAGTCATCACAAATTCCACCCCCATACAATATTCTAAGCCTCTACATTGATGCACCTGGTGTTTAGTCTCACCTCTCGGACTCATCCCATACAATTCCAAGACTGACTCCCCAAAATCCTACTTTGCATAATCAGTTTCAATGGTGCTCTTTGTGACGAGTCAAGAGTATGTTAAAACCTTAGCCCAGCACTCAAGAGAATGCACAACAGAAACCAACCTGTATTTCCAGCTTTCCTTCCACTGCTGTTCCACCAAACTCATCCTTTCCTCCAGGTTTAACTGTCTTCTCACAGTCTTCCCAAAACAACTTGGATGATCCTGTTTGTTTCCTTTTACTTTATTTCTCTAACAAAAACAGTTCCTTCCCTCTTAGTAATCAACCTTTATTCACTTCTCCCATCTTTCAAAGTCCAGGTAGATCCTACTTCCTATCAAAAACTCCCCCGGCCATCCCAAATAAAAAGAATAGTCCACCCTAAGTGACAAGTGTCTGTTCTACTTATTTGGCACAAAATTATTTCCTTTTCCACGTGTACATCTTTATTTGAACTAGATTGTAGAAGTTTGCAAGTAGGAACTACATCATATATGCTATTAATCCTTTATAGAACTTCTTATTAAATATTTATACTCAAAATACTATATATTTTATATTGTATATAAATATTCAGATGGCTGCCTCACAAAATTCCAATTAACTTATTTTAGGTAATGCACACCTTTGTGAGATTTGTCTCCATGCCCCTTAAGGAATAAACAGAGTGATTGCAGCAGATTGGAACTAGTCAGGTCAGCTTTAGCTTCTATTTTGGTTGTTACCTAACATTACACATTTTTTTTTTCAGAGCCCTAAGGTGAGTTACCTGTCTGGGGACTAAATCAGTTCTGTTCTTCCTCATGTACAGAGTCTGTAATTGGCATAAATGTTCAGTTTCCATAGATGTACCAAGTGTCACCCGTCTGCCTTTGTGACTCAGATAGATTTTACAACTCACACAAAGAACAAGGACTCTTTGATGGCCAGTGACATCCCTTAAGCTAACAAATCACTTCCTTGTTATCCCTGGCATCTCCCACACCTAGCCCATTAGTAAGTGGCAGCTTTAAGAGATGCTGAAAATTGAGGCAAAAAAAAATATGAGAAGCAATACCAGGCATTTAAATGCTGACAGACGTTGGGCAGACTGGATTTTTAAACTAGTCATTCTAAGACACATATAGGATTTTGCTGTTAAGATCAAAAAGCTCAGTCCCATAGCTTTTGTGTGTGTCAGGTCTTAATGCCTGGTGGAAGTCTGAAATGCGACTTAAATGGTAACTGGTCACATATACTGCACCTTACTTTCCTCTTCTTAAATGAGTTAACATCTTCCTTAACTTCACTCAGATGAGCATTACTGATATGAATTCTGCCATTTCAGATTAAATAAACATTGGCAGGAGCTCCACAGCTGAAATTCAAACCCACTTGGGGAGATCTTGTGAACTAGGGACCTGGCTGCTAAAGTATATTAATCCAGGGAACTGCGGAACATCTTGGAAGATAATTCTTCCAAAGAAGGAATCAGACCTCAAGACTCAGCTGGTGAGTTTCAGCCATTCCAGCCTCATATTTGGGTCCTAAGAAGACAGAGGCTATAAGCAGAAACCAAAAGACAATGGAGTACAAGTTACTACTACTTTGGAAGGACTTCTAATAAAGGACAATCCCAAACATGGAAGAGAGACATCCCCTCCACTCCAATTCACTATAGGATTGCCCCCAGTTTCAGTGGCCACAGCAGCCCCCAGAAAAAGAGGCACCAGTGCCATGCAAATGCACTGTGTGGGAAATAATCAGGGCTGCTCATGAGTGCCTAAGAAACACCTCTATTGGCTACTCAGAAATACCTGAGCAAGGACAGTAATGTGGTTTAGAGGGCTAGAGTCCCGCAGTGGCTAGGGACAGCCAGTGAAATATGGCAGATCTCTCAGAGTGACCCATTTTCACTCAGGGCACCTTGAATAGAAAAAAACTGAGACAATCCTCAACTTAAATAGTTGAACTCATGATTTTTTGACTTTACAATGGAGTGAAAACTATACACATTCAGTAAAACTGTAATATGAATTTTCAATTTTGCTATTTTCCCAGGCTGGCCTTCTGTGGGAGGATGCTCTCTCGTGATGCGGGGCAGTGGCAGTGAGCCGCAGCTCCCAGTGAGCCCCGCAATCACGAGGGTGAACAATGATACTTACAACCACTCAGTACCCATACATTCTGCTCTTCACTTTCAGTACAGCACTCAGTAAATTACATTAGATATTCAACACTATATCATAAAATAGGATTTGTATGAGCTGATTGGCCCCCTGTACCCTAATGTAAGTGTTCTGAGCACTTTTAAGGTAGGGTAGGCCAAGCCATGATGTTGCGTAGGTTAGGTATATTACACGCATTTTCAACTTACGGTATTTTCTCTTTTTTTTAAACATTTTAATGTTTATTTATTTTTGAGAGAGACAGAGTGAGAGCAAGGGAGGGGCAGACAGAGAGGGAGACACAGAATCCGAAGCAGGCTCCAGGCTCTGAGCTGTCAGCACAGAGTCTGATGTGGGTCTCAAACCCACAAACTGCAAGACCATGGCCTGAGCCTCAGTCATAGACTCAACTGACTGAGCCACCCAGGTGCCCCTCAACTTACAGTATTTTCAATTTATGATGGGTTTATCAGGCCAAAATCCCATGTAGGTCGAGGAAAATCTATAGAGTTAATGTTTACTGAGTGTTTTTATCATGCCGGTGTTTTTCACTTACTAGTTTATGTGATCTTGAAGTCACTTTTAGGGGGTAGGTATTAATATTTTTTCATTCTATAGGTAAGAGACCTGATTTTTAAAGAGATTAAGTAATTGGTAGCAAGGTAGGAGCTAATCAGTGATAGCCTGGGCAGTCAGCCTATCTGAATGCTGTGAGGCTCTTGAGCCTGATGGGCAACTACCAACATATAGAGGCTACTTTCTTGTGCTATAGAGGTGCTGGGGGGCAGGAGGGCACTTGTTCTCATTGTGAAAGCCAAATATAAATTCTTTGTTCCAACAAAGGCCAGAATTGGTGCAGCTGTTTAACACTAGCTAAGGATCCACTATAGCTAGAGGGGGTTCAGGATCCCACTCTGCAAAATAAGCCATGGAATCTCCAAAACCTAGTAGGGGGACATCCCAGAGCAGGTAGACTGACTGGTTGAGGCGGATGTGGGATTCTTGTGCTTGCTGCCACAATGTCTATGAGACTTCATGGTAAGTGCTCACAGAGGTTAGCACATTTGGGGAGTTCTTACCCCTGTGATGTGGACAGAAAAGGATTAAGACAGTGTCTTTTGGGGCTAAACTTAGGGGATTGTAGTTTTTTCCAGAAAACCACTCCCTCACTCTGAGTGTTAGTCACCTGTGTTATAAAATGAGGGCGTTTGGGGGCACCTGGGTGGCTCAGTCAGTTAAACATCTGACTTTGGCTCAGGTCATGTTCTCACAGTTTGTGGGTTCAAGCCCTGCATCAGGCTCTGTGCTGATAGCTCAGAGCCTGTGTCCTGCTTCGGAGGCCTGTCTCCCTCTCTTTCTGCCCTCCCCTGCTTGATCTCTGTCTCTCCAAAATAAATACACGTTAAAAAATGTTAAAAAAATAAATAAATAGGGGCACCTGGGTGGCTCAGTTGGTTAAGCACCCGGCTTCCAGCTTCGGCTCAGGTCATGATCTCACGGTTCGTAGATTCGAGCCGCATGTTGGGCTCTGTGCTGACAGCTCAGAGCCTGGAGCCTACTTCAGGTTTTGTGTCTCCCTCTCTCTCTGACCCTCCCCTGTTTGTGCTGTCTCTGTCTCTCAAAAATAAAAAAAATTTTTTAATATTAAAAATAAATAAATAAAATGAGGGAGTTGGAACAAATCATGTCTGAATTTCTCTGTTAGACTAAGAAAGACTCCAAATTAGAAAGGAGAAAGCAGTTTTTACATTTTTCCCATAAACCTATATGATGCCAGAAAGAAAGAAAAGTAGAAAGAGGGAGAAATTTCAAAAATAAGCCAATAGAGATCACACTTAGAAACTGTGGTCACTGTAAGAAAGATAGAAGAGGTAACAGAAAATAAGAGAGAGAGAAAGAAGGTATCCCAGGGTTAGTAGCTCCTAGAGAGAGGTGAAAGGTTTTCTCCAGGCTTTAACAGAAATAGATTAAACCTTTCTTCAATGTGTTGAGACATCCTGCAGGGTATTTTATGGGCCAAAATAAGTCAGAGGCTTCTCCATTCAAGACCCAAAGTACAAAAGGAATGAGGTGGAGAATCCTAGGAAGTTCCAAAAGTGACTCTGTCGCCAGACAATCAGGGACACATTTCCTGACCTTGTAAACACTGGGATTTTCAGATTCATCTCCTTTAGAGGAGACTGAAACCTTTGTCCCTCAGAATGTTTTAAACTAAGATAGACAAAGAGCGCACCGTTTGAGAAATGTTCTGTATTGTATTAAAGAGCCTACTGCAGAGAATGGTCTGATGGGGATCCCCAGTGTAAAGAACTGGGTGACCTATAACTTCTCTATTTTTGTGGATTTCTGCTATCTTAAACCTTTTGTTGCAAGCAGTCAGGTCCCTGAGGAATGGGAAATTGAAATACAACAGGTGGCTTGGCTGGCTCTTTCCAACAGATGTAGAAGAAGCATGCCAAATGTTCTGTCACCAACCTCACCCAGCGTCACACATCCCACACCCACCTCACACACCACACACACACACACACACACACACACACATTTTCTCCTGCTCGGTACTTCTAGAAAGGCCCACATAGGCAAGTGAAGAAGAAGGCTTTAGTACTGTGCAGTCTTATAGATCTCTGTCCATAAGGCAGAGCCTAGAGAAGAGACCAGTCATGTTTTTTAGCTCATCATTGCCCAGACAATGTACCCAATTTTTATTTATCTGTAGGAAGTCATGGACAGAAACTTACCCAAGAAAGCAAGGCATCCTGCAATGTAATAACAAAATAAGAATGTGTTCACTCAGGAATGATTTCATTCTCTGATACTAAGTACAAACAAAAACAAAATAAACCATCAAGTAGATAAACTGAGCTGAGATTATGTTATTGTCTATTACAACGTTAATGCCATATGTGTTTTATAACTTCAAATCTTAGAAAATGCCAAAAGCTAGAAGGAGAAGAAGGAGGAAGGAGGGAAGAGGAGGTGAAAAGGGAGAAAGGGTAGAAGGGAGAAAGAAAGGAAGAGAGAAGAAAAAGAAAGAAAGAAAGAAAGAAAGAAAGAAAGAAAGAAAGAAAGAAAGAAAGAAAGAAAGGAAGGAAGGAAGAAAGGAAGAAAAATAAAGAGAGGAAGAAAGGAAGGAAGGAAGGAGGTAAGGAAGGAAGGATAGAAGGAAAGAGAAAGAAGAAAAGAAAATGTCAAAAGATGATTCAGGAAAAGTCAAGGCAGGGGTTGGGGGAAAGAGGAAATATGTAATTCCTAGTTTATTGAATGCCATCACATTTTTACTGAATGTTTTAGTATGCACTAAACAAGATATTATCCCTTCCCTCACAGAGCTTTTAGCTTACAAGAGACAATGTTCAATTAAATATCCAATCATAATAAGAGAGAACTTTTAATAATAAGAGTACAAATAATAAAAAAAAGTACTTTAATTATGGAGGCAAACAAAGCATAGTAACACACAGGACAGACAGTTAACTGTAAGAGACTATTTAGTGTCATCAGAGAAAGCTTCATAAAAGGAGAAGGTTGAGGAAAAGGAAAATATATTTTTTTCTTATTTAACAATCTTATATTATCCTCAGTTTGCAGATGAGGAAATTAAATCTCAAAGGAATTGAATAACTTTCCCAAATTAGCTAAGCTTTAAGAGACAGAAATTGTGCCCAGGCCTCTTTACCTATGCCATACCCTTCCATCAGACCTAGGCCATGATGACTGAATGGAGCCATCGAGAATAAAGGGTCTTAGTAGCTGGAAACAGAAAGAACAACAAGCGTAAAATGCAGGGTGTGAAAGCGCATTGTAAACTTGGTGAACTTCAAGAAATTAAACATATAAGTATATACAGAAGATGAGATTGAAACATTTTAAAATGACAGAGCGGGTGCCTGGGTGGCTCAGTTGGTTAAGCATCTGACTTTAGCTCAGGTCATGATCTCACGGTTTGTCAGTTCAATCCCCACGTCAGGCTCTGTGCTGACAGCTCAGAGCCTGGAGCCTGCTTCGGATTCTGGGTCTCCCTCTCTCTACTCCTCTCCTGCTCTCAACCTCTCTTTCTCTCTCTCTCTCAAAAATAAATAAGCATTAAAAATTTTCCCCCCAAAATGACAAACAGATACAAAAAAGTTCAAATCTTAGAAAAACAGAAATCACAGGTCACTCTTCCAGTTGCTTATCTATGCCTCCCCTTCCTCAGGGGATCAATTGCTTTTGATCTGCTTTAGAAAACGGCACTGCATACACGTTAAGTCCTCAGTTCTTATTGGATGACAACAACTGTGACTGTTTTCTTTTAACAACCAGATGAGGGATGAATGGAGTATTTTAAAGTCTGACTTATTATATTACTTGAAGATAGAGTAAAAAAGGGGGACAGAAGATGAGAATGGCACAATATAGCCTCAGGCAATCAAATCCACAGATTGTCCTAAATCCACCGTGTACTTATAGGGTCGTTAAAGCACTTGAAATCCTATCACTGGCACATGGTAACCTATTGCCAAAGCTTTAGAAAATGGGGCAGGAGGAACAAAGGCATTTTGTGTCCATAATTTGTACAAAAAATATCAGAAAAATGAATCTCTCTTTGGCTGCTGCCAGAAATTGACTTTTGTATGGAAACTTCAAAGGTCAGCCTAATCCCTAGACTTCTCAAAACACTTTATCTCATGACTCAATTTATTCTCAGGCTATGATTACACCAAATATGTGGTCTACAAGATGTACATTTAGCATAATGTAATCACTGTAGTCAACCATAGCCACACTACGTGATAAAACCCTGCTATGCATGATAATCAAATTAACTCGGCAAATGTCCAATTTTTCCTTTTCGAAGACCATGTTTCTTATTCAAAGAATTAAATCTGAATATATTTTTTCCTGGATACTACTTCATTACTTCCAGAATATAAATGTTCTTGTTTATATGCTTCATTATCTATATAAAACATCAAACAAAAGCACTTTGCATATTTCCTTGCTAAGTGGAGAGAAATCCAGAAATTTGCTGGGTTTCTATTGACCCAGTAAATGTAAGACCGAAATCTTAAGGCTCTTAACATTGTTTATGCTGAAAATGTATCAAATTCTATTCTGAAAGTACACTGACCTATAAAAAGTATTTGTCTTGCTCTGGTAAACTGGAGCCCTGTGTGAATGGATATCTCAGTTCAAACTGAAGTTTGCTTTGTTCTAATCAGAACTGATGTATCAGATCACTTGCTGATGTCCTTGTTACACTGGAGAGTCACCCATTCTCCAGCTTGTCTACACTGCAGCATATGGAACTCCACTGGGCTCAAAATGAATAAAGAAAGTCGATTTTTTAAATCCTACAAAACTGAATAAATCTCTCTGAAGACAAATCATAACAAAAAGATAATCGGTTGAAGTTGCCATTCTCAAAAATACATTCCACAGAAATAAAAAATAACACACAACTTTCCCAAAGGATTTTGTACCATCTTTCAGCCCAGGAGATCAAGAATCCAAAGGCATTGTGGGCCTTCAAACTCTCAGATTAGCAATTCTATCAAGACTGTGTGACCTTGTACAAAACTTAAAAGGGTATTAGGAACCTGACTTTTCACTTAGCATCCTTCCAGAGTAACTTTCTTTCACTTCCTCTTGCCCTTTGCTCTGCCAATGCCCCTTTAAAACTCAGGTCAAGTGTCACATCTCTGGCAAGTCCTCCTTTAACTAGCCTATTCCACTTAACCATCACTCCTCTGTGCTCCCAGAGCCCCTCATGCCCAACCCAACAGCCGCAGTGCCTCCCTCTACCCAGCAGTCTTTGACTGACGTGTCTGCCTGTCGTTTGGAACAAGACGACTTATTCAACTTTGTTTTTCCATTCCCTCAATCGGTATCTGGGACAGAGTAGCCGCCCAGGATGCTTCTTTGAATAAATAAATGACAAATAAAAAATATATCTATTCATACAGTAAGAAGATCATTTTGCACATATGTCCAAAATTGCATCTTCAGACTTTTCTATTTATTCTCTGTCCTATATTTTAATATACAAAGACGTTCTAATTTTGGCCTCTGTGAATAATCTAGCACATTTTGACTTTTAGCACTGTGATTTCCATCAAGCAATGTATTGCACCAAAAGTGTAAAGAAATACAAAATACACATACATTTTACCTAAATATTACTTGAAACAATGGCATGGGCTTATGAGTACAGTGATGAATTTATAATCTGAAATTCAGTGATTGTGTTCCCCTGTGACTTGAGTATATAATTCTTTCTTCAGGCAAGGGGCTGTCAATAGGCAGCTTCGAAAAATAATGAATGTTTGCAGTAATAATTTCATGGGTTGACTGAAACTTAATAGCTTTTATTTCCAATTTAGACTTGTGATATGTTCCAGTAGAAACAGTCTCCAATGAAATATAGTCTATTACAGTACTATTTAACCCTCTCTTATTTTGTTAATCCTTTGTTGCTGTTTTATTTGGTTTTGTGTTTACAGTCACAGCAGACTGAGTTAGCCGCCTCCCTTTTTACTTTGCTGCCTCTGTCTCAGCCTGTCTCAGTCTTCTCTCCATCACCCAGAAGATGGATGTGTGATGACTAATTATCTGATTGATGAGGACCCTTGCTTCAGTTCACTATTGCTAACCCTCCTCTTGGCCCTCTTACTATTCAGTATTGGGTAAAAGACAAAAATTGTTGGGGCCCTGGGTGGCTCAGTCGGTTAAGCGTCCAACTTCTGCTCAGGTCGTGATCTCACAGCTCATGGGTTCAAGTGCCATGTCAGGCTCTGTGCTGACAGCTGGCTCAGAGCCTGGAGCCTGTCTTAGGATCCTGTGTCCCCCTCTCTTTCTGTCTGTCCCCTGCTCATGCTGCCTCTCTCTTTCTCAAAAATAAATAAAACATTAAAAAAAATTTTTTTAACTGTTTAGATTCTCTGTCATGGTGCTCATGGCAACAACATTACTATGCTTTTCATGATACCAATGCACAGAGAAGCAAGAGAACAGGTCAAGTTAATAAATATAGTAATCACCTTGAATCAACCTTTATCTAAACCAAACCCCAAACCAAATCACATCATTAGACAAAAGTCCACCAAGAGCTTATTTTTACGCTCAATGAATAAACTATAGTGGATAATGCAAGTTCATTAGGTGTTCCCCTTTGTCTACTTTAGAATTAAGGACGTGCTGATATAAATCTAGTGACAAGATAACGTATGGCAGTGAAGCAACAATGCTATTGAACCACATCATTTTAAAATATTGCAGATACTACTACTAGAAAAGATGTGATGAACCAGGGGATGCTTCTTTTCTTCTAGATGTGATGCAAAAGTAATGGAGAGTGAAGGGATGTGATCAGCAGCACCACAAGAAAGAATTTTCAATAGGAAACATAACATCTGGGATGGAATTGATATGAGGAAAGGGTTTGTGTCTTTGGTTCTAGCACTCCTCTGCAAAGTTACACTGTAAGGCACAAGAACACCAAGGGTTGACCTCTTTACCAGAATAAATGATTCCCTGGACAAAAATCAAGAATGCTTCCATGTTCTCAACAGTACTCATCATCTTGCTGGCCTTCCATCAAGGTTTATAATTATAGCATGTCTGTCCCTGCTGTGGCCTCTGAGAGGATGCGTCCTCCAATCCTTTCTCCTGAGAAGAGCATCCCTGCTCCCTCTGCTCCAGGGCCAACCCACTTCCTTCAGGAGGGATGGCCCTCATCCAGATCCAGACTGTTCCTGCTGGTAGCTCTTGTCTGCATCCACTTGGCCTCAGCTGGAGGCCCAGATGGCTCATTCCTTATCCCCCAGCAGGGTTTCAGCAGCACCCACCCCTTCCTGGTCTCTCTGCCATTAGTGCCATTGGGCCTTGAAAGGTTTCCCTAAATCCTCACAGCAGCTTCATAGATTTTATTCCCATAGACTCAGCAATAGAAGGAAGACAGCTTCAGAAATGATACAGTATCTCTGTAAATGAGTGAAGTCCAATTGTGAAGTCTTCCAAGAGTTAGTTTGTGTTCACAGCATTTCCTGCATAGGTAAATGGGCTTTATATATCTATATCTATCAAATTCTATTGATTCGCCCATCAATTGACAGGTAGATCTATCAGACTGACAGATGGACAGATACTGAAGAATACCATTTATAGATAGCAATATAGACATAAAGAGATACATATAGAATATATAAATATCCATATCTACAGCTATTTTTTTACTAACACTGGATAGACAACCTGTTTGAAATGTCATAAATTAGATAAATCTCTATGTATATTCATCTATCTATATCAACATTTCAAAAGAGTTTTTGACAATTTGTCAGCTTACCTGTGGTTACCATACTATGTAAGATTTTCACCAACATTGAATATGTTTGGGATGATATGACTTAAAATATATACTTTATATCAAATGCAAAATTCAGTCTGGGAGCCTTTCCAAGGTAGCCAAAACGGAGGCTATATTTTATCTCATAGGAAGTACATATTTGGGGTGCTCTTAAGTGGGTTATAGAGACTTAATTCACTTTTTGAGCTCAAACCTTTTCCGGAAGAGGTGAAGTGAGACAATGTGCTAGTTTCCTAAGGCTCCTGTGACTAATTACCACAAGCCGAGTGGCTTAAAGGACAGAAATGTATGTTTTTTAAAACTTGGAGACTAAAAGTCTGAAATCAGACTATTGGTAGGACCACACTACCTCTGAAGGCCCTAGAGAGGAGCACCCCCTTGCCTCTCTGGTTTCTGGTGGTTTGCCTGCAGCGCTTCCCTTCCTTAGTCTGTGTCAGCATAAATGTAATCTCTGCCACAATCTTCACCTTCCTTGTGTTTTGTGTGCCTTCTGTGTCTTCCAATCTTCAGAGAGATTATAGAGACACCAGTATTGGGCTTAGGACCCCCCAATCCAGTGTGACCTTATTTAACTTGATTACATCTGCAAATACCAGATTCCCAAAAAAGTCATATTTCCAAATAAGGTAACAGAGGTTCAAACTTTAACATATCTTTTGATATGAACAAACAATAGGAACAATTTAGCCTACATGGGTGGACAGCCCACATTATGCCAGACACTGAATACCAATCTGGAGAATAGTCCCCAGGCTATAAGATATTGTGGACACAGAAAATAAATAGGGTTGCAAGTAGGACCCTAAGAAGGATAAAGAAAAAATTATGGTCAAACTAACTTTTGATAGTGAAAGTGTTTGCAATGAAGAATTATGCCAGGACAACAGGCATAAACCAGCACCAATCCTGAACAAAGTAAAATGTATGTTTACCCTGCCCTACAGGGAAAAGTCACAATATTAGGCTCTTGAATTGAGAGTATTACTTCCCATTTGAGTTGTCTCTCAAATGGGCAACTCCATGTAAGGTGCTCTAGGGTGAGGCCCTGCAGGGATTTATATATTTAATGATGGGTAACAATTTCTTTAGAGTGACACTAGTTTATTGAAAGAAGTTATTTGTAAGCACAAGGATGTTTTCATCTTATAATCTGCAACTGTTTTTGCCGTAAATGTTTTTCATGCACTTAGAAAAATTTAGCTACCTTCAATTCTGAGTCTCATCTTCAAATTATGATGGTTAGCAGCTCCCAGAGAACTGTCCCTATGTTGTCTTTCCTCAGTATATTTGATCACATCCGTCAGGAATGTTACTGGTTACACACCCTGCATCGTGTTTTCTGGTGCCACCAAAATTAAACCCATCTTCTAAATCCTTAAGACTAGAATGAGGGACTGTGTAATAAGTGCCTACCTATCCAAAGTCACTGAAATTCAAATGCCATAACAGAGTGAGAAATTTTAATTTTGTTTTGATTTTTGCATGAAAAGAATGTGAGGTTAAAAAAAAAAGCCTCAACCAGCTGATAGTTTCTCTTTAAAAGTAGGTCAGTTCACAGAATGAAAGGATGACGGTTTAATTAACTAGAAGCTTGAAATTCCAAAGTGGGTAAACCACTGTGTTTGTCTTCTTAGAAATTAGTCTTATCAACATCTTACATATCTGCCCAAGTGGTAGCTAATAATAATCAATTACATACTTTGGAGCCCCCTGATTAGCTACCTGGTACTAAGGTAGCTACACAAAAATAAAACATGTCTACAGATACTTTTGCTGGATATTCAGGATATATGTGCCCATATAACTAGAAATGTAAGAACAAACTGGTGACCCCAACTAAAATTACAAGTAACTTAAAGCCAGATGCCACTCAGTGTGGATTGAAATCTTAAAGTAACTCTCACAGTGAGTGTTCTAAGTACTGCTCTTTGAAGGTGACAAGAGAGAAGAGAATCTGCCAAGAGAGAAAGAGAGTGTGCAAGTGCACAGCAGATAGAGGAAGGAGCTAACATTTATTGAGTAACTACTATGCATGTGCTAGGCAGAGCAGTGGACACCTTACATTATCCAATGTGACCCGCAGAGCAAATGTGGGCAGCAAGTATAAGCGACAGATAAACCATCAAAGTGACAGAACTGGAAGGCAGCAGAGAGAATATCTGAGCAGAGATTCTCTGGATTCACACCCTACTTTCGTGCCATGCTCCTCCATGACTCCTGTCCCACACAGTAAGGAGACTTGTCCGGCAGCAGTCCAGGCCTTAGAGCTGGAAAGAAGCAGGATGCCCTGAACAAGACGACCCTCATCTCTCTGAAGTCCCTGTTCAGGAAATGGTCACCACACTGAAGTGGTTTCCTAATTTGAAAATTGACACAAAATCTCCATTTTCTCTCCTACAGACATATAAAAGAACTACTCTAAGACTTTGGTTTCAGGAAAATGTGTAGGGGGGAGGGGGAGTGACTTTACACAGCTGTCTGTGGGAGTAATTTTTAGCAGCTTGAATTTATATTAAAATAAGCCATAATGTAAGTGTAAATGTGATGAGTCAGTAGACTGCCATTTTGTACATTTCAGGGCCATTTTTCTCTACTTGTTTGACATGATTCACCAGATTTTTTTTCCTTTCATACAGAAGAAGCATACAAGAAAGGATGGGAAAAATAATCATTTAACTCCTTCTTGAAATTGTTCAGCTTGGCTACACAATCAAGGGTCCACCTTTCAAAAGTTTCAAATAACTATTGCACGGATAGCCTATAAAAGAGCGACTAACTGATAAAGGTCAGGAAAGTCTCCTGGATTAAGAAATGTCTTGGAGTTATACACTTTTAATGTATACTTTCTCATTAGGGGACAAGAATCTAGGAGAGTCTTAGTTCACAATGATAAAAGGAGTTATTGATGCTGTCTCTTTACCTCTACACACAAGACCTTCTTTCCACTGGCTAATTAGTGTTGGTAAAGCCATGTGAAATCCTAAGATAAAAAGGCTATATACTATACATATGAGACGTTGGTGAATGTGTCATCAGAAGGAAACTGAAATACGGATTCTGTTTCAGGTGCTTCATACTCTAAGATGAGGATTTTAGCAAGGTAAGTTTTATACTCATTAAACTCAAGGTTTTAGCTGGGTGAACTCAAGGAGCTACAAATGTATAAGGGTGTTCTCCTCACTTGGTTCAAGTACATTCGCTCCCAAACAGGTTAAGAGCAAAACAACTTTCCTTCCTCGGTAATTGAAGAAAACAGTCCAGAAAAAGGAAAATAGAGAGTTTAAAAAAAAAAAGTGAGATGTTTTTACAAGGTTGTTGCACAGAGGAAAATAAAAGCCCCCTCAATCGATAATACTAGAGCTTATGAAGCGTTACATCGTGTACCAGACTCTATGCCAGGCATTCCCGGAGCACCCAGAACACCACAGCGGCCCCTTGCCGTCTAGTCAAGCATCAGCGGTAAGGACAGAACATGCTGCTGAGTGAGGAGACTGCTCTCTGACTTGGAATATCAAAGATTTTCTGGAGACAGTAATGTCTACACTGAGACATACCATGTGGGGTGAGTTATCTAGATGAAGATCTGGGGTGGGCTGGGATGGGAGTGGGAGTGAGGAAAGGGTTTACTGGGGATGTTTCAGGCAAAGGTCATAGTTGTGTTCAAGGGACTATGGTATATTGAGATTATATTCAAGAAACTAGAAGAATCTCAGTCTGCCTGAGGCACAGAGCTGCTTAGACAGGGTCTGCTTCATACAAATAGATTGAATGCCATAGTCATGAGCTTTACCCTCAAAGAAGTTAAATCCATTTAGGCAGACAAAACTAAACTGAATAAAGCAAGGGCTAATTACATGAGGGAAAAGTGTGAAAAAAAGATCAAATCACTGGGGGAAACAATATCTCCCCTCTCTGCCTTCTCTCTCCACCACCCTTCATGTACCAGGAAAGCTTTATGAAAATGAAGAGCAGGATAGCAGGATACCCATAATGACTCAAGTTCTTTGAAAGAGGTTTAACATTTGTCTGAGTATGAGCACAAGGAAATACGAGTGAGTGTCAGTATTTAACTGAGGGCAAGAGCCTGTGGTAAAGAAGCCACATGCAACAACATCAGGTGACCTAGGAGAGGGTGGCAGCTAGTCAAGAACATGGTGAATCAAGCATGTGGCCCTTTGATCTGAGTGGGGAGTTTGGTAAGTGGACCAGAAAATTGCAACAGAAGGTATATATGGTGAAAAGAATAATTTTACTATTCTGTAGGGAAATTCCAAGATCTTATTACAAAACTATCAGGGTAAGAGTGGGTCCCAAGATCCTTTTAAATGCCAAATCTCTCCTAACACTGTTCAAGTTGTAGTCAGAAAACTACAGCCGCTTCTATGAACAGGAAAGACACAAGATAAGACTGAGGCAGCCATGTTCATTCTAATGCTCTATTCAATGCACTGTTCATTCCCAAGGCTTATATAACAACCACAAATGGGGCCATTTTCCATAAGAGAATTGATTATTAGACATTCGAGTTAATCTAGAGGTCAGAGACTTCACACTCTTCTATGTTCTCTCCTTTGTTGGTGTGGACTTAACCGTTCTTTCTGTGGTAGTGAGGATCATGTCACCATAAGCTACCTCTGGCACGGTCCACCAGCAGGAGGGTGGCTGCAGTTTGCTGTGTGGTTATGGCCAGTGAACGAGTTACATGGTGGCACGGGCTACTGGGCCCACGCGCAAACGCAAGTCAAAAAAAAGGAAAGAGAGTGAAGAGGAGGAAAGAAAAACAGTGAAGGGAATAGAATGAAACAGATCTGAGTGTAAATGAGAGAAAAAATAGGCAAGAAAAAAATGAAAGGAAAGACAGGGCAACAAAAGTATAAGGGTGGGGAATGAGGAAAAAATTGGTTAGGTGGTGTAATGAGACGATCATTTAGGTTACGTTTTTATGCGTACCAACAAAGTTCAATGTTGCTTCATGGATAAATCTATAAGTAGTTCTTTAAAAACTGACTGGAAGGGTCACCTCAAGTTGATAAAATGGTTCCCTGAGTGTGTGAGAGAACAGAGAGAAGAATGGGGCCGGGTGAAGAAAAGGGAACCAGGGTTATCGATGCTTTAAGTCCAGAGCATCGTGTGAAAATGGCTCCATTTTTAAATTCCAGGTGGGTTCATCAGAGCTATATTATTCTCCACAGTTTTCTGGTGTCTGTTTAACTCTTCAAAGTAGAAAAATGAGAGAGAGGGAGACGAAAAGAGTTTTGATGACAAAGTACAAGGCATCAAGGTACACGGTCTACCAGCTAATTAGCAGCCAAAGGAGGCAGGCAGTATTTAATGTCTCAGCATTCTGGGAGTGACCGGAGGGCAGTTTCCCACCCAGGATCAGGAGAATCACCTTTGGTGTTCCTTCTAGTCTCGCCGTGCTTTTCCTAACACCACCTCCAAGAACCCCTCTGGCTGCTCAGCAGTCACTCTCAGTGGCTCAGCTTTGTTTACTTTCTAAGACTGCTGATTACCTGATGTGTTTCTGTCAGCTGAAATTTACAGACGACATTACCATGTTTGCCAGGCTCTGGGAGCTACAAGACAAGAATTTCCTGAGCAGACAAGTACAGCGTGCACCATCAGGGAGGCTGTATTCCCTTCTGACCAACTCGGTGTGTGCTAACTCTATTAATGCCATTAGTGTGAAATGTTAAAAATCCCTCACTAAAATTTTTGTTCATCAGTTGCCTGCATTTCTAAAAGGTAAATTGTCTTCTAAGCCAAGACATAATAGTATAAAAGACACTTGGCAGGTGTGGCATTCCTAAAAGGTAAATTGTCCTCTAAGCCAAGATATAATTGTATAATAGATACTTGGCAGGGTGGGAGGACTGTTTTGGGGTTTTTATTGTTTGTTTGCTTTTGCGGGTTTTTTTAAAGTATAATAGACCCTTGTAACACAGACTATTACTAATAGGTTTTGTTTACCAAGCAAGGGAAGCTTTTCATATCTCAAAAACGGGAATGGAGTCAAAGCTCCCAGCTGACAGGTTACACAGGCTCTGAATAATTGTAGAGCTGGGAAAAGAGAAACTGAAGGGCTTTGAAAGATAAATGAATAGAAGAAAGTACATTTAAAAAGATTGACTTGTTTATTTTATTGTGAAGGGGCTGCAGTAGCCTGAAGGAGTGGACCAGTGAATCAGTTTCCTGAGGTCACATATGATGAGGTTAGTAACATATAGAATCAATGGATAGCCCTACATCTGAGGGGGAAAACAATGACATGTAGAGCAGCTTTTAGATATCCTTCAGGCACAAAGGGAGCCTTAAATACAAAATCCCACAACCTAAGAAAGTTTCACTGCAGCTTAGAGGTAAAATGGGATTCTGTGATTTAAGAAGTACGTAATATATTTTTGTCTATTTATCTAATATAAGTCATGTCAATACATACCATCAGCCTACCAGCCCCATCTTACCAGAAATGAACTAGGCAAAAAGTGGCTGAGGGTCACAAAGCAATGCAGATTATAAATTATCACTTCTAGGCCTGTTGCTTAGCTACCGAACCAGCCTGTCTTCTTACCCTTACACTGCCTGCAAGCATCATCTGCTGTTATTTAAATACACTTGTGCAAATGCTGAAGTTAGAGACCAAGAAATTATTATATGGGTACAATTAATTGAAAGAAAAACTCTTGAGTGCTTAAGATAAAATCTACTGCCTGGGCTAAAGTGCGAAAGGACTGAAAGGGTAAATTGTGGCTTTGGAGTATTTCTGGTCCATGGTAGAAATTTCCCAAGTAGAACTGGAAGCAAAGGAACAATTGATCATTCACCTGAAAGCAACCGCCAGACAGCACTGTCTCTTTGGTGGTTTTGTGCTAAAGAAGAGACTGGTTTGTTTCCTGTCTGATAGAAATTGATGGTTAGGCTGCCAATCTTGTAACCTTGATAGAAATACGTATTATATACATGACCATGTGCATCCATCCATGTGGAATACACACATAGAGAACGATCGGTCCCAAATATATTTACATAGGCATAGATTTAAGGAAATACTGGCATCTTGTTTGACAGGGTAAGAGCCAAGTATTAAATAACCATGTTAGAGTTCCCCTCATTACCAAAGGAGTTAAAGAAAAAAAAAGAATAGAAAAAAAGTAACACAATGAAATTGAAACAAGAACTGGAGCTCTGGTGGATGCTTCTCCGGTGTGCGTTTTTTTCCTCAAGAGTATGAAATGCAGATGCAAATGAAAAGTGAATGTTTAAATGTGTTTTGTATAAATGTGAGGAGTAAACATGTCGAGGGGCTGAATTAGTTGCATGTGTTGAGAGAGAAGTGTGATACCATCTGAAGAGCTAAAAATGGAGGTGAGCAATGACAATGACCGAGAAACAAACTGTCTAGGTGTTAGTTTCAATAAGAAAGATGAGAAACAGAGCAGAGGCTAGATAGAAGGTAGGAGAACATTCTGATCAAATTATGTTTGATCGAAGTTTGAGAAGTGTGGGAGGAGAGAAAAGTGGGTTCAGTGCATGACTAAGGAAAGGGGAAAGAAGGAAGATCAAACCAGTATACTTTAATAAGCAACCAAATAAATGCAATTTTAAGTTAACTTTCAATGGTGACATTAATACAAGGTTAAAAGGACAGATGTAAGTGGTAGATTAGATAGCAAAGAAGAATGCTATTTGGTAACCAAGAGAAAACTGTATGTTTGTATCATGACACTTTAGTCATCCAATTGGTATCCCAGGAAGGTCTCCAAGGAAGTGAGTATCTAGAATATTGAAAATGTAACCCTTTAAATCCTATTACAAAACAATGCAATTATTTTGTTGAAAGTCTGGCTGAGATGCACAATACTTCTCCCTGCTCTAATAAACATAAAGAATAGGATTTATCTTTTTCTTGGTAACACAGAGTCCTTATCATGAGCATGATGCTGATGTTCTGAATGTCACAAGGTCGTTGAGGACTTCAGACTTCAGACTGGATCCACTGAATTCCTCCCCCCTACTACTGGTCTATTATAATTGCCAGTTTTTAGCATCTCATCCCGATGTGATTTTAGTCCACTGAAATGGAGAGGAGTCTCTACACTAAATGACCCCACACTGTACTGCTCCAGTTACTTGATCAGTTTCTTCCTTTGTCCCTGGGCTGCTTTCCTAGACATCCGTTGCTCACTTTTTGTTTGTATCCTAATATGAAGTAAAATTAATGGGGGAAAATTAATTTTAGTAATTCAGTGGCATCTTGACCCACAAAAGGAAAATGTGGTTCTACTCTGCTAAGTAGCAAAGTGTAGAAGATTCATACACAGTCTGTATTCTTATTCAAAGATCCTTTCTGCTAAATATTAAATAGTGACAATTATATTCTACCCAATAAATAAGGCAATGGGGTACCTTGGTACTATCACCTTATCTTCTCTCAATTCTGACTCCTCTTTATAACTTGCCCTTGTTCAGACTGTCCACACTCAGCCTTGCTCATTTTCCAACTTGTCTGTCACATCTACTATGCTGGAGCACAAACTCCATAGGAGACCTGCTTGTTTTGCAGTCCACAATAGGATGTGGACTTCTTGCCCATCTTTCCTTCTATCAAGAAGGAGGCAAGAGAGCTTAGATGAAATGAGGTAAAGCCTTTCCTCCCTTGAGAATCTACTTGTTCAATAACTTAAGCTCTCGCAACACACCTAATAAATACTCCCTATGGTTTAAATGTCTTATGTAAAATACAGCCACATTGAGTGTGGATGTATACCCAAGCTTAATACAGATGACCCAGATACCTCAAGGGGAGTTTTTCACACTTCCCCCTGAAATTAGTAGGGGTAAATGACTCCTTTTATTTCAGAAAGAGAGTTCTGGGTTTGTTATGTGACTTTGTTTTGTTTCTGAGTCCCTATTTAAAAGGGATGTATCTCCCAGTCAGAAAACTTTCTTCCTTGGTTAGGAGTGTCTGGACATAATGACAAAGAACCAGAGACAAAGAGTTAGATAAAAAGTCTTAATGCATTAATAACTAGACATGAGAAAGGAGTAAAAGGACATTATGGATCTCAAGAAGGAGGGAGCATCAATGAGTAAAGAGAATGCTAGACAGCCAAAAAGCAAGAATGAGATGCTACCTAGACTCAAGCATGAGATGTACTACTTATTCCTGAAGGAGTAGAAGCAGCAACTGGTCAAAGGACAAAATGTCCTTCTGTGATGTATTTGTTTCCCACATGACTGATCAGAAGATGCCTCAGACTTAATCCTCCAACTTTCTGGGGTTACTCTTCCTGTAGTTTATATTTTAAATAGCTCAAGCGTCCACCTTCATAATCCTGTAAGGATTTTAGGCATGTCACAAGAATTATGTGAATTACTAGAGTTAAATGCTCTCATAGTCACCTCTTACCCTGCTTCATAAAAAAAAACCAACAACCTAAAATTAAATATTATACATTTGTCTTTTTAAAGTCCTTCAGCCAATCTCTACTCTTCCCTCCTTGCCACCAAGAAAATTTCTCTCTGGAAAACCTTTCCTCTCAAAGCCTAGCTTCCAACCACATTGGAGCATCCTCTAGAGCAACCACAGGCAACTTCTAACTTTGCCTTTTCTCAGTGTTCGTAATCTCTAGCTCCCAGGCTACCTAAGTAACTTCTAGATTCTTTTTTATATAAAGTCATTCAGTGAAACTTATTCAGCTTTACCTTCTACTTCATAATCGTGACTGCACCCTGGAATCACCTGAGAAGCATACAGCATACCAATGTCCAGTCCCCACCCTACACCCAATGGGCTATAATATCTGTGAGTGAAGCCCGAATATCATCATATTTTCACAGCTCCCCAGGTAATGTAATGCATGGCTAGAGTTGAAAACTTTTCTAGCCCGGTGCTTCCTGTGCTTTAATGCGCATAGCGACCACTGGGGGATCTTGTTAAGATGCAGATTCTGATTCAGTTGACTTGAGTTGGGGCCCAAGATTCTGCATTTCTAAAGAGCGCCCAGTAGCACACTTTGAGTAGCAAGATTCTAGAAGAGTTTTCCAAATTTGCTCAACACTGGAATCACCTGGGGAGCTTTAAAAACTGATGCCTGGGTCCTAATCCCAGACATCAGGATTTTTAAAGTTTCTCAGGTGTTTCCATATCTCTGGTTTAGACCATGAATACAGGGGGAGTGTGTCTGTCATATCCCAGTTCCAAATCAAAAGCCATCTCTCCAAGAGGAAGCTGGCTGCTTCCCTTATATTCAAAGGCTTCTGCAGTCGGCTCTTATTTTAAACAGCATTTTCTATCATGCTTAAAGGATATTGTATGTATGTCTAAACAACTGTTTAGTAAATCAGTACTAATTATTGTCAACCAATACTTTTATTTCTAACTATTCAAGTCAGTTATAACTTTAAATATTAGCTTTACAGATATTTCTAAACCCAGGTGGACTTTTTCACCCACCAGTTCTCAATAATAAGACCAATAAAAGATCATTCTGTAATTGGTACCCTGATACGGGCTCTTTATAAAATTGGTACTTAAAAAAGGATGCCAAGGCCTTACCTTAGGAGTAATCAATGAGTTATTCATTAGATGGGGGCTCCATTTGGATGTGAAGACAATTACTGGTGAGTTTATTGCATTACTACATATACACACAGATGATACATAGAGAAACAGATACATAGATAGATGGATAGACGAATAGATAGACAGATAGATAGATGACAGATAACAAATAGAGAATTGATGAGAAATATATAGACTAAATTGTTGGTTGCCCCTAATCCTGAGCTCAAAAAAAATTAGCATCCATCCTTTGCATATTATGCCTCAATTTTAGTTGGCTAGTAAGATTTTTCAAAATGTCAGTGCTTTCAGAGTTTGATTTTATATCTAATTTGAAGGAACTACAAAGAAAAGCAGTATACAAGATATGGTAGAGAGATGTAAGGGGAGTAGACATGTTTTCCGCACTTGAAAAGCAGATCACTTACTGTCAGACGGGATAAATATAAATATGTAAGTATATAAAAACACACACTAAAACCCACAGCTAGTTTCAGCTATACAAAGAATCAGACATGAGGGCTGTACTGTTGCTGAGAGACCAGGCCCTGGGGCGATCTATCTGTGGAAGCTGTATAAAAATGATGAGTTTGTATAGAATTTTTAAGGCACACATGGAGGGCCTGGGTGTGACAGAAAAGGGTAAGAGGGCAGGTAGAAGAAAGACTATTATTGAAGCAGTGTCATTGGCAGCATTCTGTGACAATACAATGCCATCATGAAAACTTGACAGATCAGGACTTAGGGACCTACATTTTAAAACGGTTGAATATAAAATGAATTAGATTTTTAAAACTTAAGTTTCAAAGGTACTATGGGATTCTCCTTTCTCTGACAATTCTGTAGTGTTAGATACAAAAGAGACATAGTTCAAGGGATTTAAAGAGTATCCTATTACCTTGAAGATCAGCTTGATTTGCAATTGCCTTGTGTGTTCTTTCTGAGGAAACCAGAGACCTCTGAATAGTTTTCACTTCAGAGTACTTTTAAGTCTTTTCCTAAAGTAAAATGTGTTTGTTGTGTGTATTTGGCAGGAAGGACAGGAAAGTAGATAAAGCTTTTATTGTACCTGATACTCTGACGATTTGAATTTCATTCACCTATAATGAATTACAATAAATAATAGCAGTACCATCATCTGATCAACAGGGCTCCATGCTTGTGTAACCAGATGGCATAAAGGTATGTGCCAAAAAGTTAGCAGTCTTACTACATGTTAACAATGTTGAATTGAGCAAATATCCCTTAAGATTATAGGTCAGTGGAAGCTGCGATATGAGGGGGCTAGGCTGCCCAGAAGGTTTTCCAGCACTGCTCAGCACGATTCTGAGCTCAGCTGTCTTTTTATCATTTTTATTATTTTTTCTTCTTCGTTTTTTAAAATCATCTATCAAGGTCCCTTGAAAACAAGAATTATTACAAATCCAACGGTTTTACTACATTGTTGTTTCTCTAAAAAGGTCCGGAATCATCCCTCCAACTTCTTACATGTAAAGCTTTAAACAGATATGTCTCCTCTACTGGAAAAGGCACAAGTCTTTTTGGTCAGAAGCACCTTAAAAGCCAAGTGCTGGGAATAGAACAACTGGATAGATTCACCATCCTGCGTGAGTCCTTATGACTTTAATATCCGCTCAATTCTATACTCAAGGTGCGGTGGCTCAATATTTAAGCTCCATCTAATGTCACACTGAGTACACAAAAATAAAATGCTAGAAAATCTCTAACACTTGAACCTATCATTAATTGAGGTTGCAGAGCAACAAACTAACCTAGAACCTGTCCTCGAAGAACCGACAGAAAACACGAACTTACTTAGCTGAGGCAGATAGATGCTGCTGGACTTATGTAATAAGAATTAAGCTAAGATGTTTAAAGAACTGCTACAGGCTGAGTATGGGCTAGCCAGAGAATACAGAATGCCTGGGGGCTGCGAACATAAGGGGAACTTGCACCCACTTGCCAGCCTTGTCTCTACAGACCTTGCCAAATGCTTACAGAAATACTGGGTAGAGTACTAAACTAAGAAAGCCTCCCTTGAGATGCAGTACTGGGAAGGGAACAGTCTGCTGGAAAAGCACAAAACCCCACTTGGATCCTTCTCTCCTCTCTCTCCTAGAATCAAAGGGCTTAAAGTTTTTGAAGAAGGGAAAATGGGGATCCTTGTTTCCCTTCCTTTAGAGCACCCTTGAAAACCCATTCTAGCTAAGAGATTGGAATAGGAAAAGACTCTCTATCCTTAAGGGAGGGGCAGGAATAAGTGCTGCTGGTCCCAGACCAATAAAGGTCTTCTCTGGCTGGATGAGAGACATCACGAGATGACCCATGAGACCCCCATGACCAGGATACAATGCCTGTTAGACTAAACCTCAACCAGAACATCAGAAACACTCACCACCACCACCACACTCCTACCATGATGCGACTAAAGACAAGTAACAATGAATAGCAGTCTGTTTGTGGGGAAAGGAGCAAGATCATGGGGGAAGGCCCTTGCAAAGGTAAGATTTAAAACAAAGTGGGGTGCAGCCATCAGAAAAACCTTCTGGCAAACCAGTCTCCACCCTGAGCATAAAGTAATGCTAAAGGATTTTAAGTTGGTGTTATCACAAGGTAGCCATAGCAAAACAAAATGCAGATGTCAACTCCTGACTTTAATTGTCCCAACCTCCCTCTATACTAAAGTCGTATCAGAATAAAAAAAAGCTGTTGCATCATCTTTAAGCACAAATATTATTTATCCCTGTCTTTGATATCCTACACAAGATGCCCATTTACCAAGAAAAAGTTAAAAGGCATCCATAAAAAGTAAATAAGAAACAATGCATTGTCAAAAACAAAGCAATAAATATAACTCAATCTCAGATATGATATAGATGTTGGAAATAACACACTAGGAATTTAAAATAACTATGACTAAGATACAAAAAGCTTTAGTGGAAAAGGTAAACAACATGCAAATTCAGATAGTTGTTTCAGTGGAGAAACTGAACCCATAACAAAAAAATCAAATGGAAATGTTAGAAGTTAAAATAAGACAGATGAAGAATGGTTGCAGTGGGCTCAACACGAGATATGACATAGCAGAAAACAAAATACGTGAAATTTAAGATGTCAAGGAAATTAGCAAAATAAAATACAAAAAGAGAAATGAGTTAAAGAAAATGAACAGTGCATCCAAGAACCATGGAACAATAAAATAATCCAACATATAGTTAAAATTCCAGAAGAAAAGAGAGAGAACAGGGCAGGAAAAAAAATGTAAAAAAAGAATGGTTGAGAATATTCCCAAATGAATAACAGATATCAAACTACAGATACAAGAAGTTCAGAGGTCATCAAGGAGGATAAATACAAAAACACAAAAGAAAATAACTACACATACATTAAAACTCCTGAAAACCAAAAACAGAGTATGTTAAACACAGCCAGAGGTGGTAACAAAAGATACATACAGAAGAACAAAGATAAGAATTACAGCAAACTTCTCATCAGAAACAATACAAAGAAGAAAAAACTTGAGTAGCATCTTAAAGACATTGAAAGAAAAATTAATAAGCCACAATCTTACACCCAGTGAAATTTCTGTCAAGTAAAGACGAGTTAAAACTTTCCTCAGATGAACAAACTCAGAGAAAATTAATGGCAAGCAGACCTGAACATACCAAATGTTAAGAAAGTTCTCCAGGCAAAAGGCTTGGATCTACAGAAACAAATGAAGAGCACTAGAAATTGAATAATTAATGAAAATACAAAATTCATTTTTTCATTTTTAAACTGTTCTAAATCATAACTGACTTCCTAAAGCACACAATTATATTTGTGTGCTTATTGTGTGCTTATAGCATATGTAAAAGTAAAATGGATGACAACAATAACACAATGAGAGGGAGAGATTATAAGTAAACTGTTATAAGGCCCTTGTAAGTAAACTGCAGTAAATCCCTTACACTATGTAAAGTGCTATAATTTAAATTCAGATTATTTAGGGGCACCTGGGTGGCTCAGTCGGTTGAGCATCCGGCTTCAGCTCTGGTCATGATCTCACGGTTCGTGGGTTCGAGCCCCGTGTCAGGCTCTGTGCTGACAGCTAGCTCAGAGCCTGTCTTTGGATTCTGTGTCTTCCTCTCTCTCTGACCCTCCTGTGCTCATGCTGTCTCTCTCTATATATATCTCTCTCAAAAATTAAATAAAACATTTTACAAAAATTTTAATTCAGATTAAAGATGAATATTATAAATTCTGGGGCACCCATTAAAAATTTTTAAAAATAAGAAAAATTAGGGGCACCTCGGTGGCTCAGTTGGTTAGGTGTCCAGCTTTGGCTTAGGTCATGATCTCACATTCGTGGGTTCAAGCCCCGTGTCAGGCTCTGTGCTGACAGCTCAGAGCCTGGAGCCTGTCTTCTGATTCTGTGTCTCCCTCTCTCTCTGACCCTCCCCTGCTCTCTCTCTCTCTTTCTCTCAAAAATAAATAAAAACATTAAAAACAGAAAAAGAAAAAATAATAAGTCAATAGTGTTTAAAAGTGGAATCATAAAAAATAGTCCAAATTAAGGCAGAAAAAGAGAAAAATTAAATAAACATAAAATAATAAATAGAAAACTGGCAAGATGACAGATTTTAGCCCAACCATCTAAATAATTTCATTAAATGTAAAAAGTACAAGCACATCAATGTAAAAAAATAAACTGTTATATTGGATATAGCACACAACTATGTGCTATCTACAAGATAAACACTTTAAATATAAAGCCATAGATGAATTAAAAGTAAAATTAGAGAGGGGTGCCTGTGTGGCTCAGTCAGTTAAGCATCAAACTTTGGCTCAGGACATGATTCATGGTTCATGGGTTTGAGTCCTGTGTCAGGATCTGTGCTGAAAGCTCAGGCTACTTCAGATTCTGTGTCTCCCTCTCTCTCTATCCCTCCCCTACTCACTCGCTGTCTCTCCTTCTCTCGCTCTCTTTCAATAAAATAAATAAACATTTTTAACTTAAAAGGTAAAAGGAGACAAAAAGATATATCATGCAAACATTAAAGAAAGTCAGAGTACCTATATTAATATCAGATAAAACAGACATGAAGAGAAAGAATATTGTCAGAGATGAAGAGAAACATTAAATAATAATAAAGGGATTAATTTTACAAGAGGACACAATGGTTTAAAACTTTTATGTAAGGAGTTAAGATGGTGGGGTAGTAAGGGGACCCTGGGCTTGCCTCGTCCCCCGAACACAGCTAGATCAACATCATATTTTCAACCACTAGGAAATTGATCTGAGGAATAAGAGAACATTCTGCACAATAGAGGGAGAGAACATGACAGGTACAAGGTGAAGAGACAGGAACTGTGGGAGAGAAAAACTGTGTGCCACAGAGGGGAGGAAGCCCTTTTCCTGGAGAGAAGACAGGGAGAGGGCAGTGCGTTGAGTTTGCACAAGAAAAACACTCCCTCAAAACTAGAGACTGAGGAATTGAGAGGAACTGACTATCACAAGTTTGTGCAGACAGTGGAGCTCAAATTCTGAGATTTCAGAAGTTTGCATCATCCGCTGGAGTCCAGCCCAGGGAGCAGTGGTGCTACCTGGGAGAAGGAGGGCGGAGGCCCAAGAATGGACTGCAGACAGCAGTGTGGAGATCCCCTGGGAGGAGCTGGGAGAGAACAATCCTCTTCCTGGAGTACATTTGGAAGAGGGTATATTGCCTGTCCAAGGACAAAAAAACGCATTCGGAGCCATTGAGCAGCCATTTGACAGCAGGGGACAGAAGTGCGTGCAGAAGACAGAAAAGCTGGTTGCAGTTTTTAGCTGTGCTTCACCATATACTCCAGGCACCCGCGCGGCCTTGCATCTGCTTTCCTGGGCTAGAACGGAGCCTGGCACAGCACTTGGAGGCACCCCTCCACAGGAGGGGAATGGGTCTGCACCTTGCCCAGTCCTTTAGATTTGGAGTTTTGAATCCCAGCCACCTGCCAGAGCAGGTTGACGGTGGGGATCTGATGGAAGCCTGGGACACAGGAGGGGAGATAGTTTGTTTTTCCGTGAGAGTTTCCTGGTCAGTGGCAGTGGAGAGTTCCTCTCTCCCAGGACAAGAGAGTGGGGTTACGCCACGTTCCCCATGGCCCACCAGCGTGGTCAGACTTCAGTGAGCAACACAGTGGCCCCAGGGGAGGTGGGACTGCTCACACCAAAGTGCCCCCCGACCCCCACAACCTGCAGACCTCTTTACTAGGGCAAGTCTGAAGGTGAACCAGCACGGCAGGTCTCTTCCCCAGAGGACAACCATAGGCCCTCTACATACACCAAATCTATTGATCACAGAGTGCTCCAAAACATCAGCTTCAGTTCTGGTGGAAATAGGCCAGGTTTCCCTTTCTTTCTCTCTTTCTTTCTTTTTCTTTGGAATCAGGTTTATAGGTTTTTTTTGTTTGGTTGGTTCCTTTTCATTTTCTCATTTTTTTGATCCGGACTTTTTTAAATCAGGCTTATTTTTAACAAACAAATCAAAGCTAATTAAAGGTCCAAACACCACCTACTGTAAGCAAGGAGGAACTCTGCAGAAGACTTCCTTGTAGGAAAGAGAAGCCAAAATACAACAGCAGAGTGCAGACACCATACACCAGAAACACTTCCTAAAGCACCAGGCCCTGGGCAGTGTATGACCCTTCTTCACATAACATTACTCTCAGGAGTAGGACACATAACAAGCTTTCATAACATGCAAAAGACAGAAACCTAGACAAAATGACAAGACAGAAGAAGTCTCCCCAAAAGAAAGATCAAGAACAAATCACAGCCAGTGATTTGTTCAAAGAATACCAACAATATAACTGAACAAGAATTTAGAAGAATAGTCATAAGAATACTAGCTGGAGTCCAAGAAGAGTGGGAAAAGAGGGCAGAAAGTTTATTTGAACAAATTATAGCTGAGAACTTCTGTAATCTGGGGAAGTAAATGGGCATTCAAGTCCAAGAGGCACAGAAAACTCCCCTAAAAACAGAAACAAAAACAAAAACAAACAAACAAACAACAGGCCAACACCAAGACATATCAGAGTGAAATTTGTAAAATATAAAGGCAAAGAGAGAATTCTGAAAAAGCAGCTAGGAACAAAAGGTCATTAACCTACAAGGGTAGACACATAAGCTTAGTACTGTGTCACAAGTCAGGGCCCAACTAGTAAAAAGTGACTGAGATCATACTATGCATATTTTCAGACCACAACACTATGAAACCTGAAGTCAACCACAAGAAAAATTTTGGAAAGACCATTAATACACGGAGGTTAAAGAACATCCTACTAAAGAAGGAATGAGTTGACCAGGAAATAAAGAAGAAATAAAAAAATACATGGAAGCAACTGAAAATGAAAACCCTATAGTCCAAAACCTTTGGGATGTAGCAAAGGCAGTCATAAGAAGGATATATATTGCAACACAGAACTTCTTCAAGAGGTAAGAAAAATCTCAAATACACAATCTAACCTTACACCTAAAAGAGCTGGACAAAGAACAGCAAACAAAGCCTGAAACCAGGAAAAGAAAGAAAATAATAATGATTACAGCAGAAATAAATGATATAGAAATTTAAAAAAACAGAATAGATCAATGAAACAAGGAGCTGGTTTTTCGAAAGAATTAACAAAATTGATAAACCCCTAGCCAAATTGATTAAAAAGAAAAAAGAAAGGACCCAAATAAATAAAATCATGAATCAAAGAGGAGAGATAACAACCAACACTGCAGAAATACAAATAATTATGAGATTATGAGCATTATATGCCAACAAATTGGGCAATCTGAAAGAAATGGACAAATTCCTAGAAACCTATAAATTACCAAATGTGAAATAGGAAAAAACAGAAAATTTGAACAGACCCATAACCAGCAAAGAAATTGAATCAGTAATCAAAAATCTCCCAATAAGAGTCCAGGGCTGGATGACTTCCCAGGGGAATTCTACCAGACATTAAAGAAAATTAATCCCTGTTCTTCTGAAACTATTCTAAAAATAAAAATGTAGGAAAAGTTCCAAACTCATTCTACAAGGCCAGCATTACTTTGATTCCAAAACCAAAGATTCCACTAAAATCGAGAATTACAGACCAATATCTCTGACAAAAAATGGGTGCAAAAATTCTCAACAAGATACTAGCAAATCAAATCCAACAGTACATTAAAAGAATTATTCACCACAGTCAAGTGGGATTTATTCCTCAGCTGTAGAGTTGGTTCGATATTCACAAATCAATCAACGATATACACCACATTAACAAAAGAAAGGATAAGAATCATATGGTCCTCTCAATAGAGGCAGAAAAAGCATTTGACAAACTACAGCATCCTTTCTTAATAAAAACCCTCAAGAAAGTAGGGATAGAAGGAACATACTCAACATCATAAAGGCCATACATAAAAGACCCACAACTAATATCATCCTCAGTGGGGAAAAACAGAGCTTTTCCCCTAAGGTCAGGAACACAACAGGGATGCCCACACTTAAACACTGTTGTTCAACATAGTGCTAGAAACCTTAGCCTTAGCAATCAGGCAATGAAAAGAAATAAAAGACATACAAATTGGCAAGGAAGAAGTTCTCTCACTCATTGTAGATGACAGGACACTTTATGTAGAAAACCCAGAGGGCCCCACCAAAGCATTACTAGAACCAATACATGAATTGAGCAAACTCACAGAATATAAAACCAACATACAGAAATTGGTTGCATTTCTACACACCAGTAATGAAGCAGCAGAAAGAGAAAGCAAGGAATTGATCCTATTTATAACTGCACCAAAACCCATTAGATAGCTGCTAATAAACCAACCAAAGATGGAAAATATCTGTATGCTGAAAATTACAAAAAGCTTATGAAAGAAATTGAAGAGGACACAAAGAAATGGAAAAATGTTCCCTCCTCATGGATTGGAAGAACAAATATTGTTAAAATGTTGATACTGCTCAAGGCAATCTACACATTCAGTGCAATCTCTATCAAAATAGCACGAGCACTTTTCACAGAGCTAGAACAAATAATTCTAAAATTTGAATGGAACCAGAAAAAAATCTTGAATAGCCAAAGTAATGTTGAAAAAGAAAAGCAAAGTGGGAGGCATAATAATTCGAGCCTGTAAGCTATATCACAAAGTTATAATCAAGACAGTATACTACTGGCACAAAAACAGACACATATATCAATGGAACAGAATAGAGAATTCAGAAATGGACCCACAACTATATGTCCAACTAACTAATCTTCAACTAAGTGAGAAAGAATATCCAATGGAAAAAAGACAGTCTCTTCAGCTAATGGTATTGGGAAAACTAGACAGTGACCTGCAGAATGAAACTGGACTACTTTCTTACACCATACACAAAAATAAGTTCAAAATGAATGAAAGACTTAAATGTGACACACAAAAAACATCAAAATCCTTAAGGAAAACTCGAGCAGCATTTTCCAACAAGAGAACTTGCCTTATAATGTCAAAACTAGATTAAGATGTCACAATAAAAGAAAATTACAGACCAATAGTGTTGATGAATACAGATGCAAAAATCTTCAACAAAATACTAGCAAATGTAAAAACTAGCAATATCTTTTTCAAAAATTATACAATATGGCCGAGTAAGATTTATTCCAGGAATGTAAATTTGGTTTGACATCCAAAAATCAGTGTAATACATGAGATTAATTAATAAAAGGAAGAACAAAACCACATGATCACCTCAATAGAGAAAGGAAAAACAATTGATAAAACCCAACTACTTTCCTGAAAAACAAAACATAACAAACTAGGAATACATGAAATTTCATGAACCTTTTGAAGTACATGTACAGATAACCTATAGCTAACATCATACTTAATAGTGAAAAGCTGAATGCTTTCCCCCTAAAATAAGAAACAATACAAGAATATCTGCTCTCACAACTTCTTTTCAACATCGGAAGTTTAATCCAAGATGAAAAGACAAGTAAAACAAATAAAAACTCTTAGACTCAAACAGAACAGTAAAGCCATCTCTGTTTTAAAAATCATATGACCTTCGTATTATAGATAATCATGAAGAATACACACACACACACAAATTAGGACTAATACACAAGTCAAGCAAAATTGGAGAATACAAAGATCAATATTTTAAAAAAATCAGTTGGTGGGGGAGCCTAGGTGGCAGAGTCAGTTAAGCGTCTCACTTCAGCTCAGGTCATGATCTCATGGTTCATTAGTTTGAGCCCCACATTGGGCTCTGTGCTGACAGCTCCAAGCCTGGAGCCTGCTTTGGATTCTGTGTCTCGCTCTCTATCTTTCTCTCTCTCTCTCTCTCCCTCCCTCCCTCCCTCTCTCTCTCTCTCTGTCTCTCTCTCTCTCTCTCTCTCTCTCTCTCTCTGTCTCTCTCTCTCTCTCTCTCTGTCTCTGTCTCACACACACACACACACACACACACACAAATAAGGGGTGCCTGGGTGGTTCAGTTGGTTAAGTGTCCGACTTTCACTCAGGTCATGATCTGATGGCTTATGGGTTTGAGCCCCGCATTGGGTTCTGTGCTGACAGCTCAGAACCTGGAGCCTGTTTCAGATTCTGTGTGTGTGTGTCTCTCTCTGCCCCTCCCCTACTCGTGCTCTGTCTCTCTCTGTCTCAAAAATAAATAAAACAAAAACAAACATTTAAATTTTCTTTTAAATAATTTGGAATTCTATACACTAATAATTCAAAAAAATGAGTAAACAATTCCATTGACAATAGCATCACACACACAAAATAAGAATACATCTAACAAAAGAAATTAAATACATATTCTCTGAACTATACCACATTATTGAAAGAAATTAAGGACAATCTACATAATTGGAAAACATCTCATTTTCGTGGATTAGAAGACAATTATTAGTAAGATAGCAATACTTCCCGAATCGATCTACAGATTCAGTATAACCTTTAGTCAAACCCCAGCTGGCTTTTTTGTTTAAAAAAAAATGTGTTTTAAGTTCATTTATTTTTGAGAGAGAGAGAAAGAGAGACAGAGCTTGAGTAGAGGAAGGGCAGAGAGAGAGGGAGACACAGAATCCAAAGCAGGCTCCAGGCTCTGAGCCTGATGCAGCTTGAACCCACAGCCAAAGTTGATGTTTAACCACATGAGCCACCCAGGTGCCCCACAACTGGCTTTTTTTGGTAAAAACTTATGAGTTGATCTTAAATTTTATATAGAAAGTCAAGGGACCTGGAATAGCCAAAACTATCTTGGAGAAAAACAAAGTTGAAGGCCCAAGATTTCAGAACTTACTACCAAGTTTAGTGATCAAGACTGTCATACTAGCTTCAAGACAGATGTATACATAAAACGATACCATATATTTATGTGATCAATTGATTTTGGAAAAAGACAAGAAAAGACAATGTGAGGGGATAAGAACAGTCTTTTCAAGAAACCGTGCTAGGACAGCTGCATATCCACATAAAGGAAATTATTTTGGATCTCTACCTCACACCATATACAAAAATTAACTCAAAATTGAGCATAGACCAAAATATATGAGCTAAAACTGTAAGACTCTTAAAAGAAAATGGGAATAAAACTTTGTGATCTTGGGAAAGGAAGCATTTCTTAAATACTGACAACAAAAACACGAACAACAAAAAAAATAAATACATTGGAGATCATCAAAATTAAAAACTCTTATGTTTCAAATGACAGCATCAAAAAGGTAATAACACAGCTCAAAGAATTAGAGAAAATATTTGTAAATCATATATCTAATAAGGGATTTGCAAAGAGAAATCTTACAACTCAGTAATGAAAATACAAACAACTCAACTATTATATTAAATATTAAATAAATATTTTATATTTATATATTATATTAAACAAACAACTAAGTATTATATTAAATATTAAATAAAAATTATATGTATATATACATGTAAATAACCAATAAATACATAAGAAAATACCCAATACCATTAGCTATTAGACAAAGGCAAATCAAAACTGCAACAATACCATTTCATATCCACTAAGATACCTAAAATTAAAAAAATTAAAAAACAGATAATAACAAGTGTATTGAGAATGTGGAGAAATTGGAACCCTCATACATTGCTGGTAGAATTACAAAGTGGTACAGCCACTTTGGCGACTGTTCCTCAAAAGATTAAGGATATGACTGCCCTAGAACCTGGCAATTCTACGCCAAGGTATGTATCAAAGAAAAATAATAAAATATGTCCATGAAATAACTTATACACAAATGTTCACGAACAACATTATTCAAATAATCATCAAAAAGTTGAAAGAATCTAAATGTTTATCAGTTAACAAATGGACAAACAAAATGGGGTATATCCATATATTGGAATAATATTCAGCCATTAAAGTGACTGGTAAGTACTGCAACAGGAAAAAACCTTAAAAAGATTATGCCACACGAAGCAAGCCACACAGAAAAGACCACATATTGTATTATTCAATTTATATGAAGTGTCCAGAATAGCCAATCCATAGAGATAAAAAGTAGATTAGTAACTGCCAGGAATTAGAGGGGGAAGCAGTGAGCAGTGACTAAAGACAAAGGGTTTCTTTTAGTGCAATACAAGTATTCTGCAAGCAAATATTGTATGGTTACACAACTCTGTGAATATACTAAAACTCACTGAATAGCATACTTTATTTTTTTAACTTTTTTTTTTTGCGAGACAGAGAGAGATAGATCATGAGCAGTGGAGGGGCAGAGAGAGAGGGACACACAGAATCCGAAGCAGGCTCCAGGCTCTGAGCTGTCAGCACAGAGCCAGATGCAGGGCGTGAACCCACAAACCATGAGATCATGATCTGAGCCAAAGGCAGATGCTTAATCGACTGACTGAGCTGCCTAGGCATCCCTGAACTGCATACTTTAAAAGGATGAATTTTATGATATGGAAATTATATATCAATTAAATTGTTAAAATAAAGAAAAAGAACGTCTGAGTATCTCAGCTATCAGAACCAAAATGATAAAAGAGTCAAAGGAAGAGGCTTGCAGCTTGGGTGATGAGGGCATGACATACCTGGTTGAATGTCTGTCTATCTTTCCAAAGCCTAACTATTTAAACCATGGAAATGGTACACAATAATAAGAGAGAAAACTATAAATGTAACCTGAAAGCATTTAACAGACTTGAACATTATTACCTATGTGGTATAGAGCCCATGGAAAAGTTCTAGGGAGCAGGTGGCCTGACTTCCTAAACATCATGAAGATAAATCATTAATAAAACAGACTGTCAGGCATACTACAACATGCTGGAAAGAAATATAAAGGAATGAAAATACATGTCCCTGGCTTTAAAATTCTCCAATAACAGCAATGGGAAAAAATGCAACCATAGTGAAATTTAAAAACAAGAAAAAGTTCTCTTTTCAATAATATAAATCATAGAGAGGAGAGATCAGTAGGAATTGGAATGAACAAAATTTTAAAAACCACACAGAACACATGGAATTCAAAGTAGGCTTTAAAAAGTGAATGGAATTTAGATAAACTGAGGAGAGGAATTAGCAGAGATCAAGGAAATAGGAGGTCAAGTGCCTATCTCAAACCATAACAGATTTGGATATAGTCATGCACAAAGTCAGTTTCTTACCTCCACCCTTACCCCAATGAAAATGAGAAGGTCACCAGAGTAATATTACTAAAACACCATTACCTTGACTTTGGTATTCGTTATTTGTTGTCTCCATTATAATGTTCACTTACCTGATTAGGAATCATAAGCAGCTCTTTAAAGACAGCCATCTTTTCAACATCCAATTTTCATCTTTAAACTCTCCCCAACAAACCTTGCTCCCATACCCCAGCCAACCCTCTTTCCAGGAACATTCAAATAAATACTCATCCATCTCCAAATATGATCTTTTTCATCTGGCTGTCACTGCGTTTTTATTCATTTTTACCCATCTAAAATACTCTGCCCATCGATGTGCAGCTTATTTTCTAATACCAAGTTCAATTAACACCTTAAGTCTCCCTGAGCCTCCCTCTATTTGCTCATGCTCAGATAGTAATAGGCCTTTCAAATCACTTCCTACAAATTCTTTTGCTGTTTCTGCTTCACCTTTCTTCACTTTACCTCCAACACTTATTGTTGGAGTATCTAGAGGCTCAGATCTTTGACCTCTTCTCCCTTAGTAATATAAATAGCATGTTGGAAGATGATGGTAATATAATTTGTTACCTCAACTGCCTTCAGGTCCTTACTAAATGATGCACTTTAAAACTGCAATTCTAATCTGCAGCCTCAACACTCCATATTCAAACTTCCTACTTATTTTTTCTCCATAACACTTATTACCTTCTAACATACTATATATTTGACCTATTTATGGTTCATTATCTATCTTGCCCAGGAGAAAGTAATTTCATTTGGCAATTATATCTCAATAAAGCAGAGAAAAAAAGAAGAAAGAAAGAAAAAAAGAAAGGAAGGAAGGAAGGAAGGAAGGAAGGAAGGAAGGAAGGAAGGAAGGAAGGAAGGAAGGGAGGGAGGGAGAAAAGAAAGAAAAGGGAAGGGAAGGGAAGGGAGGAGATGACTGCTGACTTTCTGAGATTTGAGCAAGGGAAAGTGGGAAGGGATGTGTTCTCATCATTCATGGTACACACTTTCACTTAATTAATTCAGCCTTGAGTTAGCCACTTTCCCCACATCCACCTTTGTGCCTGACCACTGCAAGTGTAGAGCCCTTATGATTAGATTTCTTCTGAAACCAAGGTGCAGGGTGAGCATATGCTGCATGGGGTAGGGGTGAGTACCTAGATGACTGTCTAATCCTAATTCATATTTTAGCCCAATCCATTCATTTTTAGTCTCCATCTCACTCCTCATCACTCAGGCTGTATAACAAAATACCATTGCTCACAGTTCTGGAGGCTGGGTACCAGCATGGTTGCAGACCTCTCATTGTGTCCTCACGTGGTGGAAGAGACAAAGGAGCTGTCCAGGGTCTTTTTCATAAGGGCACTAATCCCATTATTGTTTCACCCTCATGGTCTGATCACCTCCCAAAGGGCCTGACTCCTAAAACCATGACCGTGAAGGTGAGTATTTCAACAGTTGAATTTGGGGAGTGGGGACACGGACATTCAGACCATAATACCCTGCCTTCTAATTAACTGTTACCTCTAATGCCTGAGCCTTTCCACAGTTTGGCAAGAGAATAAGTTTGCACTTTATTACCTTCCTTTACTAGCTTTTAAGATTCATCCTTCTCTACACTATTAAGTGTTTCTTCCATGCACTTGCTATACTTCCCCAATTTTTGTCTTTCTAGTCCACTGCTGTCTTCTCTCCCATTCTCATTATCTTGTATTGTATAAATCAGTACCTTTTTTATTCCTTCTTGTAATTTTGCTGGAAATTTGGGAGAAAGCAGAAAGATGAACACATTTGTTCAATCAGCCATGTTTACCTGACAGGTTTCAGTGAATTTTAAAGTGCATATATACAATGCTAGTCATAGGGGAGTATATCAAGCAGTAAAGGATTTGGTTTCTGTCCTAAAAATTGCAAGAATTCAATTGCAGTTTGAGGTAATAGTTCAGCAATAGCCACAAGGCAGTAAAAAGTAATGGTATAGACAAGAAGTAATATGGTCATTTAGATGAAGGATTCAGTAATATGTGACCTTGATCTTGATCAACAGAATACCCTTCTCCTGGGTACTTAAGAAAAACGGGGATTGTGTCCTAGGCCAAGGGAACTTAAGAACCACATGTCTTAAAGACTGTACCAAGCTGTGATGGAGTCAGAACTCCAAATTCTAGTACATGTTTTACACTGGTGGTTAAAGTCTATTTGCTCTATTGATCTATTTCTAAAGTTCCTTCTCCTACTCATCGGCATACATAACTCCTGAAATGCGGTAATGGGTTTGCTGCAATATTCTGCTTTGCATTTTTCATGCAGACAGCATCTGAAATTACAATAATTTTAGCTAGTCCCCGCCTCATATTCACATCTGAAATGCTCTGTTAACACTTGTTCATCCAGCCCTATTGTGTCGTACTTTTTCTTTAATCTTCTGAATACAAAATAATGTAATAGGTGTACTTTCGATGGCTTTCTCCCCATTCTCCCAAAGTCCCAATAAAAATCACATAAACCCACTGAATTGGTACATAGGGATACCTATGCTTCCCTAAACCAGGAAAGGGATGCTTGTAGCTATATTTGAGGAGGTAAAAAAAAAAAAAAAAGCCAGGAGTTGCTATAGTTTGACTTTGCAAAATAAGAGCATGAACAATCTTTGTCATAGTTTCGATTTTTAAGTTTTAGGACTTGACAAAAACTTCCAGAATTTCAGTCACAGCTTTCTAATATTTTATAGTCCTGCCAAGTTAAACAGCAACAGTTGTGAGACTTATCTGCAGAGCACGTGACTAGTGACCTTTAAGACAACTCATCTCATATGTCAAATAGAAAAAAAACACGAGCTTTAACTATTGAGATTAGTTGCTTTTCTTATTTTGCCCACTTATGTAACTCCATATCTGGTATAATAGATGTAACATACGTGCATGGAGGTGTTTTTAAGGGCAGTTTTTCTCCCAAAAAAAAAAAAAAAGTCATTTTGGAAACTAATTATTAAGAAATTTCAAGTTTTTGGCATTTTAATCTAAAATATGTCAGTGTTCCTCAAAGTAATTGGGTTGAATTTTTCTACAAATGTGTATATTGGCTTATGTTACTCTTGGCTGAACAAACTGTTACCATGAGATTGTGCTTAAAACAACTGTGAGATTTGTGAAAAATACGTTTCAACCACTAATAATTTGCCTTAATATTATGCATTTCTTCAAGCAGTTCAAAGGACTTTATAAGACATTTGTTTTTATTATAAATGTCTTATAATATCTTACAAATGCCAGACATTCCTTTTATTATAGAGAATTTTTACTCTTCCCGTAAGGAATGGTTATCAATAAAATGTTACAAATTAGAAAACTGAAATATGTATGGGGATTTTATTGGCCAGTAGGAAGGCTTTGTTGTAAAACAGCTAGCGACAATACTTACATTAAGTTCTGTGTTTATGATCCATGGTTATCGCCAAAAGCAGGCTAGGGTGGAGGTTAACCACAGTCTATAGCATGAAAACAGGAAGAGTTCTGGTGTACAGGATGTTGACTTCCAGGCTTTAGTCACAGGAGCCTGAGGTTAAATACTGGTCTACTACCTCTAAGCCATTCTGCCTGAGGCAAATTCTTTCACTTCTTCATTCATTGATAGAAGTAAAGGCACAGATCATCGCAAATAACAAATGGAGACTATTACTAACTTATACAATAGAAGTAGCAGTGGGTCAGGACTGGCTAGTCCCTGGTCAAAAAGTCGGGAACCTGCCTGTCTTGAAGTAGATGCATTTAGCTGAAGAGAAATTTTGACAGGCTTCTTCAGAAGAAATCTAGACAGTATTATGGCATTGTGCCTGTTAGGTTATTTTGTTTTCTTTCATTCTCTATATTTAAAAATGGATGCTTTTGCCCTCCTCCTCCATGGCGCTGCCCAGGCTCATTCATTCGGAGCCAGGCCTCCATCCAGATCTGCCGGATCACGCGGCCAGATGATACCAGGATGGCGGGCAGTGTCCGCGGTGGAACCATCCTGCAGATGGCGGAGAAGGCAGGGGCCACCTGCGCTGTAACAGCCAGACTGGGGAGCGCTGCGTTGCTGCCCTGGCCCGGGTGAAGAGCGCCGACATTCCGTCGCCCATGTGCACCAGCAAGGTGGCGCATGTCAGCGAGGTCACCTGCACCTCCAAGCGTTCTGTGAAAGTGTGGGTTAACGTGATGTCTGAAAGCATACTCACAGGTACTAAAAAGCCAACCAACAAGGCCCCCATGTGGTACGTTCCCCTGTCAGCGGACAAGGTCCTGGAGGTGCGTCCAAGCACGTTTTGGCGTCAGGAGCAGGAAGCGGAGCCCCGGAAGCAGCTGGAGCGCAGGGAGACCTAGCAACGGAACGGAGACGTCATCCAGCTCGGCCTGAACCCAGAACCGGACTCAGCCAGCTACAGCCAGTCCAGCTTGATCCACCTGTAGGGCCTTCCAACTGCACCCTGCACGGCTTTGTGCACGGAGGTGTCACCACGAAGCTCATAAACCAGGTGTCCGGGATTGTGGCCGCACGTCACGGTAAGACCAACATAGTCACTGCTTCTGTGGACGCCATTAACTTTTACGACAAGGCAGAAAAGGGTGCGATATTACTGTCTCTGGGCGCACGACTTTCACGAGCAACCGGTCCGTGGAAATTGAGGTGTTTGTGGTCGCCGTGGTGGTCAACTTGCAAAAGCACTACCAGGATGCCAGTGCTTTCTTCACCTACGTGTCCCTGAGCCAGGGGGTAAGTCGCTGCCGGTACCCCAGCTCCTGGAGATCGAGGACGGGAAGAAAAGCTTTCAGGAAGGCAGAGGGCGGTACTTGCAGGTGAACGCAAAACGGCAGGGCCAGGCAGAGCCCCAGCCCTAGGCCCTCCCTCCCACGCCGGGTCTGCTGTGGCCCTAGTGTCTAGTCACTTCGAATTTACTCCCTTGGCCAAAAACTCAATCCACATTGAGCGCTGGTGTTGTGTGAAGTGTTCGTCTTGCAGTGTTAACCTGTTGTCTCTTCTGAAAACCTACACACCAAAGCGTTATTTATATCCCTCCAGTGTCATCCCTCCAGCTGGAGTCACTCCCGAGGGAATGCTGTGTGCACACTGCACGGTATGTACAGAATACAGGGTCACTAATAAAGCTGCTGTTTGGCGGGGTGGGGGGTGGGGGGATGGCCACTTTCATTGTTATTAAAAATACAGAGCTAACAATAAGTTATAACAAATCTTCATCACTTGTTTTACTTAATAAGTTTTCTGCCTTACTGAGGATATGCATCATGTTAAAATAAAAAGCATTTTGGACATGATATGCCCCTATGATAGCATTTTCAAGCCATATTATGTACTTTCATGCCTTCTTGAATAGAGCATATGATATATAATTTAAAATATTTTTGGAGGTTGCATCTGGCTCCCACTTTCACAGGCATTGCAATACATTGAGCTCCACAGAGACAGCACTGGGGCAAGTGACAGCCAGACTGGCACTGAGAGACTGCCTTGCCAAGGAAAACAACTAAACCCGGGCAAAGGAGGTCCTAAGAAGCCTAGAGGCAAAATGTCATCGTATGCATTCTTTGTGCGGAATTGTTGAGAGGAGCACAAGAAGCAGCACCCAGATGCTTCACTCAGCTTCTCAAAGTTTTCTAAGAATTGCTCAGAGGGGTGGAAGACCAGGTCCACTAAAGAGAAAGGAAAGTTTGAAGACCTGGCAAAGGCGGACAAGGCCCATTATGAAAAAGAAATGAAAACTTATATCCCTTACTAAAGGGGAAACAAAAAGAAGTTCAAGGATCCCAAGGCACACAAGAGGCCTCTTTCAGTCTTTTTCTTGTTTTGTTCTGAGTATGACCCAAAAATCAAAGGAGAACACCCCGGCCTATCCATTGGGGATGTTGCAAAGATACTGGGAGAGATGTGGAATAACACTGCTGCAGATGACAAGCAGCCTTATAAAAAGAAAGCGGCTAATCTGAAGAAAAAATATGAAAAGGATATTGCTGCATACCAAGCTAAAGGAAAGCCTGATGCAGCTGAAAAGGGATTCATCGGGGCACCTGGGTGGCTCAGTGGGTTGAGCATCCGACTTTGGCTCAGGTCATGATCTCAGGGTTTGTGGGTTTGAGCCCTGCATTGGGCTCCAGCTGGGAGCCTGCTTCAAATTCTGTGTCTCTCTCTCTCTTTCTCGGTCCCTCCCCTGTTCATGATCTGTCTCTGTCTCTCAAAAATAAATAAGCATTAAAAAAATTTTTTTTTAATAAATAAATAATAAAAAGGGAGTCGTCAAGGCTAAAAAAAAGCAAAAAAAAGAAGGAAAAGACTGAGGACCAGGAAGATGAGGAGAAGGAGGAGGAAGATGAAGAAGATGATGATGATGATGAATAAGTTGGATCTAGTGCAGTTTTTTTCTCATGTATAAAGCATTTAATCCCCCTGTACACAACTCACTCCTTTTAAATAAAAAAGATTGAAATGCAAGGCTGTGTAAGATTTGTTTTTAAATAGTATCGTATCTTTTTTTTTCTTTTTGTATAGCTAACATACTACCGAATGTGTAGTAGCCCTATCCTGGTAGTATTGTCAATAGTCACTAACCTTGCCTGGTATAGTATGGCAGTTGTCAATTGGCATGGAAATTTAAAGCAGGTTCTTGTGAGTGCACAGCACAAATTAGTTATAATTGGGGATGGTAGTTTATTCATCTTTAGTTGTCTCTGATGCAGCTTAAATGAAATAATTATTGTTCTGTTAACTGAATACCACTCTGTAATTGCAGGGAAAAAAAGTTGCAGCTGTTTTGTTGACATTCTGAATGCTTCTAAGTTAATGTAATTTTTAATAAAATAAAATAAAATATTTTTAATGATCTATGGTCTTCTCTGTGAGTAACTATGGGATCATGCTGTAGTCATTCTTTCAATAAGCATTTATTGAGTACCTCGATGAAAGGAAAACTCCTTTTACTGATGAACTTACACTATGGTATGAGAGATAGACAAGAGATTTAAAAATTATAAAGCAACTTTATAATAACTATGCTATAGATAACCACAAGGTATTGTAGGAGGTCAGAAGTGCAGTGCCTATTTCAAAGCCAGGATGTGTGCTTTGGGAAAGGGGATAGGAGAAGTTTCCCCAAAACAGGTGATTCCTAAAGATAAAGAGAAGTTAGCCAGTTAGAGAAAAGGGAAGAGCATAGAGAACTTTAGGAACTCAAAGAAGTTGTTTTGGCACTACACTGGATGCAGGTGGCAGAACTGCAAGATATTTAATGATGGACAGGTAATAAGACTTGATAATAAGAATTTTGAATGCCAAGATTAAGAGTTTGAAATTTATTATGAAGGTTATTCGGAGCCATTAGAGATTTTAAGTTTAAATAGCTATGTAATTAGCAGATAAAATAGACATTAGGACAAGAAGTATTACCATAGGTATAAATGGACATTTCCTAGTTTAAGAATGAATCAATTTACTAAAAAGACATAACACTGATTAATGTGTATGCACCTATTAACATAAGTTCAAAATACATAAAGCAAAAAATGAAAGAATGAAATAGAAATGGACAAAGTAGAGGGTGAGGTTCTTAAAGTTTTTCTTTAAGTCTTTAATAGAACAAATAGATGGAAAGAAAATAAATCTATGGAAGATTTATTTTTTTAAATAGTTTATTGTCAAATTGGTTTCCATACAACACCCAGTGCTCTTCCCCACAAGTGCCTTCCTCCATCACCACCACCTCTTTTCTCCCCCTCCCCCTTCCCCTTCAACCCTCCGTTCATTTTCAGTATTTCAAGTTTTGCGTCCCTCTCTCTCCCCAACTCTCTTTCCCTCTTCCCCTCCCCCTGGTCCTCCATTAGGTTTCTCCTGTTCTCTTGTTAGACCTATGAGTGCAAAAATATGGTATCTGTAATATATGAAAGATTTAAATAGTAGTTACCAACTTAAATTAATTGATTTTATAAGACACTGCATCCAACAATTTGTACATTCTTTACAAACCCACATGGGAAGTTCACCAAGACAGCATATACTGGACCTGTGGCCTGCCAGTTTTCAAGGATGCTGGCAAAAGACATAACACTCCAGGATCAGAGATAAAGGACCTTATTACTCTGGCAATAGTTATAGCCAGATTATCAGCATTAGTGCCAATTCACTGAGCACCAATTCCCACAGAATGACTCAAAAAGCGTCAGATGATAACTGAACACACAATAGAGTCCAGTACAAGAGAAGAATCCTGAGTTTAGGGAATCCAAATATTTTAATATTAGGCATTGAGCCTTCCTGTCCTTTGTCTAGGAAGGAAACATGTTCTGTATTATATCTATTATAGTGGACAATAAACAACCATTCCTTTTATTCAGGAGGGAGACATTATTTCTGTTTTTTAAGACTATTTTCTATATAAATATCTTTGAAAAAATAATCCAGAACAAAGACCATCAGTACCTCTGCTCATAAGACATGCCAATTTGCAAGAGATCTACAGAGATATGTTTTGTAACAGTGGTATTGGCATAAAAAAGAATAATAAACTAATGCAGCATCCATAAAGAGATACACACATTTCAGCAATTGTTTTCCATAAAAATACCAAACAGGTATAGTGGGGGCAGAAAAGTCTTTCAACAGATCTGGTTAACTACATGAAAAAAAAAAAATGGATCTTTTCACCTATGTCACACAATACACAATGATTAGTTGGAGATGAATTTCTGAGCTAAATATAAAAGACTTCCAATGAAAATATCTGAGAAATTCTTCATGACTATAGAGTAAGCATCGATTTCTCAGGAGAAAGCACCAGTCATACAAGAAATTTGGGTACTTAGACTTCAAAATTTGAAACCTCTATCACCCAAAGACATTATTTAAGAAAATGATTATGCAAAACATAGATTGAGGGAAAATATTTTCAACAAATGTACCTGATAAAGGACTGAACAGAAAAGCTAGATTGCACATAGATAAGGAACTTTTAGAGGGGTATTTTGGAAGGACAAGGGGCAAGAGAGAAGAGAGTACTGTATGAATGCTTGAAGTCTTGAGTCACCAGGTATAGACTGGATAGGAGAAAAAAGTAAGAAGGTGGGCTTTATATAATATAAGACAATTGAGCAGTTGTTGGGTTAGAGTTATTGAACTATATTTGTAAAAGCAAATATAGATGACAGAAGAAAACAAGTAGAAGAAAAGAAGACCGTACCAAAAAGAGCACACCTTAGAATTTAAGATCTCAGATATATAGCAGATCTGGGAAATAGTGAGATGAAATAGATCCACTACCAAGGCACAAGTCAGCCCCTAACAAGGGGCTGCTGAAAAGTAGCAAAGTAATAATGAAGTAGGAATATTGAATGGATGATGTCACGCACTGATAAAGAAAAGAAGCCAATGAGCCAGGTGCCAAAGCTTTCCATGATTATGGAATCATCAGAAATACAGCAGTTGAGGATTACCAGAGAAGAGTGAGAGTAACTAATTGGTAGTAGCATAATGGACTTCTTATATACTACGCATAGTTAGGCGTTTTCATATTCAGTTTTCACAATACACCTATGATAGTATTCCCTCATCCTCATTCACAGATAATTAAACTGAAATCATGGAACCTAAGTAATTTGTCCCAGGTTATAGAATTTGTGAATGGCAAGGCTGGATTCAAAACTGTGTCTGTTTGACTCCAGAGTTAGTTTCCTTTATACCATATCATACTAACAGCTAGATAGCCTAGGCTCTAAGTGAGAAGGGATGTGAAGGAGTGGTGGTGCCCGTTAGAAGGAGGTTAGAGGGTTAAAAATATGACAATCCATTTGTAACTCACAGAAGACCAGAGGAGGACCATAGTACCTACCACTGAAAGAGCTCTGAAGAGATCTTCTACTCTCAAAGAAGAGCAAAGTATTAGTTAATTAGGTTAATGAAATGTTCTTTAAAGATGCTGGGTGTGTAAGGGAGATTTTTATAATTCATAGGGCATACAATAGACCATGTAAGGAGCTGTTACTCCAAACCTAAACTGAAATTTTTGAATAATTAAATCTGTTATAGATTTTTAAAAATTCTTTTCCCTTTGTCTTTAAGTTCATATTTCTTACTTCTCATAGTTGCTAATGTCTTTGAATGGTGAAGCAACTCCCCCCTTTCCTAATGTGATTCTTCTAACCTTGAAGATGGTCATAAACCAGATAGCCAAGCTTATTAAAATCATAGGCTATATAAAGCTTAATAAAATTGTGTGCTACATAAGAGCAAATTGGTTTTGAAAGAAGACCTGGGAGACTTTAAACATGAAGAATGAAAGTTTTTGTTCTTATCATCTATTTTGGTTTTATTCTTGGTTTCAAGTTATGTTCTGAGGAGTTGAGGTTGTTGGTTAATTAAATGCCAGATAGATAAGGTGTCAGTGAATAAAACAGTACAATAAAACTACCAAATGCAATATATTTAAACATTATTTAACTAACCTTAGTAAATTGTAAATAAATTATATTTAGCTAAACTTTTTCAATTCTGCGGTCTTCTCTTTGGTCTCTATATTTGTTCATCATTTGGATGATTCGGAAGGCAACCTAACATATCTTTAATGATCCAAAATCTAAATCTATACTACAATATACTTGAGGTCCATGCAAAAAAGTAGCTACCTTTTATATAGGAAATGGATGATTAAGTCTTTGGTGTTGTAAAAGCAACTTCATTTAAACATAACCACCCCCACCACCAAAAAAAGAAGAGGAAAAATAAAGTAATGAAAATAATAAGGGGAAAACCCAAGACACACTTCCTAGGGGGGAAAAAAAAATCTAAATCTAAATCCAAACAAAATGAATTTCTTTGGGGGAACTACTGACAGTGTCATTAGATCCTTGAGCATAGAGCTATTTTTTATGCTGGATTGAAAATGGTGCTATCGTAATTTATAAGAAGAGAATAGACTCAGAATGAGGCCTAAGAAAGATCTGAAGAAATTTATTAAACTTTAGGTCCATGTATCTTGTGGTAATTTCTGAGAAATCTAACTACATTCTAAATTTCTAAAGTATTCTTTTTCTCCATAACACAGACTATCATTAGAATGTGTTAGGCTGCATAATGAAAAGTCTGTTGGTCTAAACTAATGTCTTTGAGAAAGCTTATTGGAACATATTTCTGTGATATTTGGATTTTCTATAAAGAGCATATATAACTCATGCTCAGAAAAACAAACAAAAGGAGAAAGAATGATAAAAATGCAAAAAAGATACCTAAGAAAAATTGTAAACAGAATTTGCTATATGCTTAAAATACACTGGAATAAAATTGAAGTTCTACTAATTTAAGCGTAACACACTAATTCTTAAAGCAAACAGTCTTTGTCATGGACTAGCTCTAAATTACTATATGGGCCCCCATCAAATTGATCCAAGTGCCTGTGACATTCTTCTACAAATTAATACCTTAAAAAGAAGATCCAGGACTATCTTAAATAGAAAAAAAAAACCAAAATGACATTAGAAAGACCATCCTTGCCCTCAGGAACACATGAAAAAGACAGAATATATTAACTTTTAATATATTAACTTTTGTTTTACAAAAGCTTATATCTGAAGATAGGCAGACAGAGAGAAGGAATGCCTTGGGCTTTTCATTTTCTTTTTTCTCTTTCTCACTGTTCCCTGGGGTACTGACATATCATCAGATTCCTACACTAAAGCTCTAACAGAAAGAATTGCCTTTATTTTTAGGACCATCATCACCTACAAACAAAAGAAATGTTATAACTTGCTAATGTTATATTTTTCCCAGCTCCTCCAGAATATTAAGGTGTTTTTTCCTACTTTTCATATTACAGGCATATGTTATAGTTTCTAAACAAACCAAATTGTCAGATTTTTTTAACTCATTATTTAGGTAGAAAACAGTTGTTGTTTTTAGGTATTTGTTGCTTTTTTAAGAAAAATTAAATCTGTACACATTCGAGGTAATCTTGAATATTGTCCCTTGATATTTTGAGGAACATTATGAGTAAATGTTACTTTTTTGTCTCTTCTGAATGTGTGTTGTATTTAAATTTGAAGTTGAGATCTTGAGCAATTTATGTATGAAGTGGTGGAAATTCTATTGTAATCAACATATTTGAGTCTGTGTTTCCTAATTGTGCAATTATGTTCACATGCAGAATATAGAGGGCCTTCCAAAAAGTAAATTTGACCTTGGAAAATGAATTGTATAGTCAAGCTATTCTATAGCCTCTTATGAATGTTTACAGAATTCATAGAAGAATTGCTAGAGAATGTGCTGGAGAATCTAGAGAAATATTGTTTTTAAAAAATAACCTTAACATTTAACATCATCGATGTTATATTGATTTTCCTAGCAGAAGTTTCATAAAGCCAAATTGCCTGTACATGTTTTCCAGTGTGTAATAGTTGAAAAAAATTATTCCACTGGAAACAATGGTAAATGAATTTTCCTATAATTCACCCTGGCTATCGCCACTGAGTCAGGCTGCACTTGCATGAATAGTGGTGCAAGGACCAACAGGTGATCCAAAATCAAACCACAACAACCACAGCAACAAGCAGGAGCAGGCACAGGACTCCCAATCTTAGATTCTTCACCTCTTGGGCAGAACAAATAACCACTCACAGGTTTGATTTAGGATTCTAGAATGTCATAGTCTTTGGTGGCAATAAGGACCATGGAGATGAGCGCAGCAGAATGATTCCTTGATTGCCCCTACCCTGTACCTTCTAGCCACCTGTCACCACTTGGGCCACTCTTTGAAAGGTTCTCACTGGTCTGTGGTTGCCAACAGTGAAGCCACGGAAAGTCTCAAACACTCACTCTTCTAAGATCAAAGGCGTAAGGCAGGAAAGATTGAAAAGGTAGACAGTCAAGTACATGCTTTCTCAACCCTTCTACAACCCATGTCAAAGTCCTATTTGAGCTTCATTGCTATCATTATCTCAAGGCACAAATCTTCTTATTCTTCCAGTGGTGGATTTATGCTTTCATGTGAGGCCTGCAGAGCCCAGGAGGCATGCTGGTTTTTCTCAGTGTTCCTGTTCCATCCTCAGTTTCCATCTCTCCAGGATCTTTCTTACCTCTCTGTCAGCAGTAGACTATTGCTGCTTATTATTTGATGTTAGGCTCCCACTGGGGACTGGAGGTGGTTCTTGATTCTCCTAGGCCAGCCCCAGGGTTAGGCAGAGTCTGTGCACCTGGGCCTTGGGGACGGGCCCTTTCCCTATTCCTGCCTCTATCCCCTGGCAACCAGACCTCTCCTTATTTCTGATGCTCCAAGGGCAGCTCTCTCTGGTCTTCTTCCCTGACTGTTCTCTCTAGTGAGCATACAGGGTAAGGTCATGAAAAAGAGTGTGCAAACCACCATGAACTTCCCTTGTGAATAGGGCTTTCAGTTCTTCTAAACTGCCATCCTAGCCCTCACTTGGCCCATAGGAATTTGTTGGCATTATAACTGATTTCTTCTCACCTGCTTACATGAAGTCCCCATCTTTATCTCAGGCTCTGCTAAAGGTGGAGGAGTTTGTGTTTCCAGTCCCTCCTTGGAGGGATTTGTCACTCTTTGAGGTTCAGTTCAGAGCAGTCAGCTGCCTTGCAACTTCAGTTCTCTGAAGTTTAAGTTTAAGAAAAGATATACTTTTTCAGACTGTCAGGGATTCCTGTTGTTAATATGTGGGGGAAGGGTGACATTTTTTATGGTTTTCTATGTCCTAAACAAAAGTAGAAACTAGTTTCTTGTTATTGCCCAAACTAAAAAATTATTAAAACTTCCTTAAATTAAAAAAAAAAAAGTAATAGTATCAGTGAGTGGAAAGAAAATGAAGACTGCCTCCAGCAGTTCTTCTGGTTTTCTCCTCCAAGGGTAGGGGGTCAGGGGGGAGACTCTTATCTTAGGCAAGATATCTGACTAGTGAGCTGGGAGAGAAGAGTATAGGAAATGTTCCCCGATGCTTCTCATACTCAGGGCTACAGAACTCAGGGTCCTGATCTCTCAGTGTTATGGACTGAATGTTTATATTCCATGAAATTCATGTGCTGAAGCTCTAACCTTAATGTGATAGTATTTAACAATGGGCCCTTTGGGAGGTAATTGGGGTTAGATGGGATCTTAGGGGTAGGGCTCTGATGATGGGATTAGCACCCTTATAAGAAGCAATGCCATAGGGCTTGCTCCCTCCACTTCAAGCACACTAAGAAGAGGTCCTGTGAGTGCACAGTTAGATGGTAAGCCCCTGCAACCCAAGAGAAAAGGATTTAAAATGAAACCTACCTTGCCAACACCTTGATTTTAGATTTCCCAGCCCAGAACTGTGAGAAATAAATGTCTGTTCTTTAAACTACAGAGCCTATCATCTTTTGTTATAACATTCTGAGCTGACTTGCCCAGTACTGAGCTTTCAAGAACCATCTGAGAGAAATTCCATTAAAAACTGTTATGATTTGGCACTAGAGTGTGGGAATCTCTAATATACAGAGGTTTTAGTGATGGAGTGGCTCTTGGCACAACACCCACATAGGCTTACATGGGTGAACCAGACCATCTCAAAGGGCTTCAAAGGATGGACCTATGTGGCTGGAAGATCCAAAGTTGACAAAGAGAGCAGCAATATCTTCAAAAAGCCCTGATTAAATTGCACTTCTATTTTTCCCAGATAGAGTACCCTAGTAGAGACTTATCTTTCCTGTGTCTCTCTTTTGTACATCTGAAAGCCTTTTTTGTAAAACTGATTCATTCATTCATTTAGCAAATTTTTATTGAATGCCATGCACTGGCCTGGGATATCAGAACACAAAATAGACAAAAATCCTTACCTATATATGGAGTGGAGTTTTCATTCTAGCAATGGGAGTCAGATGTAAACAACATACATTGATAAATTAGTGCCTGAGATAGAATAAGGAAATGTGTAGATGTTACAGAACAAAAGAAAAAGTAAATGGAGTTAGAGGTGGTGGGGGTAGTAATTTACAATTTTAAGTAGGGTAGTCAATGTGGGCTCCAGTGGAAAGGTGACATTTGAGCAAAGACTTAAGGGAGGTAAGAGAGTGAACCATGCAGATAACTGGGGAAGAACTGTTTCTGGCAGAGGGAACAATGGGCAGAAAGGCCCTGGGTAGGAACAAGCTCAGTGTGTCCCAAGGATAGTACAAAGGCCAGCAAAGGAGAGAGCCATGGGACTGGGTGTTAGCAAGGGAAGAGACAAACATGGCAGATCATGTAAGTATAAAGAACAAGGCATATTTCTAGTCCCCATGCTGAATTGCCTTTCTGTTGGTGAATGATCCCTCTCTTATTGTATCTCGCATTTTAAATGAAGAAGACCCTTATAATCTTCCTGCTGGGAGTCACCAGACAGAGATTGACTGGGGAGAGATAGGCAGTAGTTCAGTTCTAGATTAGAAATACTAGATTCCAGATTACTAGTTACTAGAATGATTGCTACCTGATAACTGAAGCAGTTCCCAGTCTAGAAACCTTGAAATAAAGGCTGGTCAGTGAATTAAGCTGTTAATTGTGTAAATATATATTACAATCGTAAAGAAATAAAGAGATACAGATGATCAGGGCACTTGGATAGCTCAGTTGGTTAAGCCTTCTACTTAAGTTCAGGTCATGATTTCACGGTTCATGAGTCTGAGCCCCACATCAAGCTCTGTGATGACAGCTCAGAGCCTGGAGCCTGCTTCAGATTTGTGACTCCCTCTCTCTGTCCCTCCCCTGCTCAGGCTCTGTCTCTGTCTCTGTCTCTCAAAAATAAATAGGCATTAAAAAAATTTTTTTTAATAATAATAAAAAGAAATCATCTGTTACAGATGATCAATAAGCAAAATGGTAAAGAAAATTCAATCTTATTAGTAATCACTAACATGGAATTTTCTATGGTCAACATAGATGACATCTATATAATCTAGTTTGAGATACAAGTTTTATACTATGATCTAGTGCTCTCAAAGGTAGAAGGGGGATGGGAATAGAATGGGAAATTTACATAGATGACAACTTTAGTCAAGAACAATTTGGCAGCTCCCTTTACTGATCTCTTTTTTTTTTATCAGCTTTCTGGATTAGCCAACACTCACCATTCTCTCTACAAAGCACATTGACTGGTTGCTTCTGCACACTGAATGCTTGAGCCCTGGGGTCTTCTCTTAAATTCCCTGAAGCACTGCTGCTTTTTCAATGTTTAGTATTTGGTTTAAAATCAAAGGGATTTATCACCAAGAGTTAGTTATGTTTTTCCTAAACTTATATCAGTTGTATTCATTATTATAATTGTTATTTAATTAATATTACATAATCTGTAAATGGAAAGTGATTTGGTTTTTCAGTGCAAATCAAGTGCATTACAAAGACCCTATGAATATAAACTTTTGAAAATGAAGAAGAAAATTGCCGTCAAATTAGATGTGGGTGAGTCAAATGCAAAAGAAAATTGTAAAAATGTTGAAGAGCTGTTTTTCAGGAGCTTAAGTTCTCTTTCCATTCTAAGCAAAGTGAGACTAGAATTGTAAGTGACTTATTCTTTATAGTTGTGATTTATGAAAGAAAAATGATTCAGAACTCCAGTAATTAGAATGTACCAAAAACAGAAAACCATACAAGGAAACATTCAAACTTTTGGCCCAACATTAAAACATTGTCTAGTGAAGGTCCATAAAGAAAAAAAAAAAGAAAGAAAAAAGGTGGGCGGGATATGTATGTATCATTTAAAAAATGTCCTGTTTTAAACAACTTCTTTCAATTAGCCTATAACTTATATTGGGCAAAAGGGCTTCTAAAGTATATGTCAAAAATCTTAAAGCCACATGGTCAATTACCAGTCTAATAATGACAAAGCATTAGGGGCACCCGGGTGTTTAGTTGGTTAAGCATCCAACTTCGGCTCAGGTCATGATATCATGGTTCGTGGATTCAAGCCCCGCATCAGGCTCTGTGCTGACAGCTCAGAGCCTGGAGCCTGTCTTTGGATTATGTGTCTCCCTCTCTCTCTGACCCTCCCCTGCTCATGCTGTGTCTCTTTCTCTCAAAAATAAATAAAACCATTAAAAAAGAAAGAAAGAAAAAAGTCTTATAATAAAAAAAGAAAGAAAGCATCAGACAAATACAAACTGTCTATAAAATAGCTATCTGGTTTTCTTCAAAGTGTCACGGTCATGAAAAACAATTTGGAAAAGATTAAATTGTAACATAATTGTGTGGATAAGAATCTGGAATAGAAAAAAAGACATTAAGGCTGTACCTCAATTTAATATTTACCAATGTTCACTTGGTCTTAGTAACTGTACCAGAATTATGTAACACGGTAGCATCAAAGGAGGCTGGTCAAAGGGTATATAAGAACCTTCTGTGCTATCTTTGTGACTCCTCTTTAAACCTAAAATTATTGAAATTTAAAAAAAATTAAGTGTATGGATAAAATACCCTTTACACAGCTTCAGAAATTTTGCTGATAATTTATTCTAAGGAAATAACTTACGATGTATGCAAAGATCTAGCCATAAAATGTTAATAGGAAATAAATGTACAAAATAGATGACTGGTTAAGGATATTTGAGCATTACAATCAGTGGCATATTCTACACTTACTAAAATGATACTTTACAGGTATTTTCAATGATGTGGTTGGTATAGAAGAGCTGACAATACTGACTTCATCTTTGGCCCTCCATCTTGTTTAAGTTTTCTCAGTAACCTCTCATGGAGCTGTATGTTCTGGTTCCCTTCAGGTTAATACACACATTAGAAATAGCCACCAAAGCCAGGATGGGAGGAGGCTTGTTTTGACCTCCCATGATTCTGCTAGAGATAGTATGATCTTTTCCTTCCTGACGTACAGGAGGTGTCACAAGATCTAATTAAAGGTTAGCAGTCAATTAGGTCCATGCATGCCCTTTTAGGGGCAAGAGACCTCTTTGGGCTCACTACGATGTCCTTCTGCATGTCCCCTCCCTCTAAAATCTGTGGATGAAGGTCTGGATTTTGCAGAGAATAACTAGGTATCTTCCCTGGAGCATCCTCTGTCTGGTTCTCCCTTGTAGTAAGTTACCCTGAATAAAACTCTGTGGGAACCGTACAGAGTGGCCTGCTTTGTTTCTTGGTCCCAAAGTGTTTTCTTGGTTTGGGAGATACTTTACTACTTCTCCTCCACCTCTAACATATGGAAAAATCTTTATAAAATTCTATTAAGTGAAAAAAAGGATATCTAAAAATAGGCTGTTGAGTATGAACTCATTTGTATGTACGATTATACACACACTCCCACAGAAACACACATACATATACACACACAGAAAAACCTTTGGAAGGCCAAAGATGTGTACAAGGTTTATCACTAGATTTTGGAATAATTTTCATTTTCCCTTCATTTTAACATATAATACATTTTTCCTTTAATTTCCCCTTCATTTGAACATAAAATACATTTTAGGATCTATGTAAAATAAATTTATTTTTTATTCATTCTTTTTTAAAATATTTTTTAATGTTTATTTATTTTTGAGAGAGAGAGACAGAGTGTGAGTGGAGGAGGGGCAGAGAGAGAGAGGGAGATGCAGAATCTGAGGCAGGCTCCAGGCTCTGAGCTGCCAGCACAGAGCCTGACGTGGGGCCCGAACCCACAGACAGCGAGATCATGACCTGAGCCAAGGTCAGATGCCTAACCGACTGAGCCACCCAGGTGCCCCTTTATTCTTTCTCTATTCCTTTTTTTAATGCCCAGGAAAGAAGTAGAACTTACTAATTTTTTTTCTATTCTCTTTCTTCCTCTCTCTTTCTTCCTCCCTGCCTCCCTCTTCTACCTTTATCCCTCCGCCTCCCCCATCTTGCCTTTCCTTCCTTCCTTTCTTTCTTTCCTTTCTTCTTTCTCTTTAAAGAGAAGTTACTGCTATTATAGATAACCTTTGCAATTGCTTGAGGGAACCATATTTTCATGAGATTAGTGGCAAGATAAAATATAAAAGTAGGGGAGCTCAAACCACTTTTCCCCAAGAGTCAAGATTATTGAAACTTATTAGAACAGAATAGGATAACCCAAGAGAGGCCCAATGACAAGAAAAGGCCAGAAAAACCACAGAAATAGTCACCATGAGAGCAGAAAAAGCTAGAACCAAGTGGCATGACAAACAGAAGGGGAGTTCTGTGCTAAATCTAAAAAGCTAGAATATGAGGACCTCAGAGTAATTTTGCTGTGGAACACCATTGCCCTAGTAGAGCACTGAGGAAGGTGGTGGGAAGAAAGACCATCCTTCTCTGAAATCTTAAAGAATCAATCACCAGATAATGATCTGCACTGGCTGATGCAAAGGCCACTGGATCTTAAAGTCAATTCTAATTGTCATTCTCTTGGACATCAGCCAATTTAAATAATTACTGGACTTCCAGTTGCCTCCAACTTTGGCTGCAACACCAACTATGAGGCAGTGGCCCTGTGTTGGAGCAGGTAGTGGCTTTTTTAATGAGTAACCAACATCTGCTGGCCGCTGTGAGTTCTGCCAGCTCAAGGGGTAGAGTTAGTAAGCTAAAATGCAAGATGACCAGTTAGGTTTGAATTTCAGATAAACAATGAGTATTTTTTTTAGGATAAAATGTGTCCCAAATATTGCATGGGACCTACTTATATTACTAAAAAAATATATTGTTTACCTTAAATTCCGGTTAATTGTTTAACTGGAAATCCTGTATATACCTGGCAATTCTATCAAGGTAATGAGTCTAATCCCCACTCTAACAAGATAAGCATATATTACTTATTCTTCTAACTCAAAAAGGTACTAAATAAAATATTATAGTGGGAGACATTAGTGTAAGACATCATAGCAGCTCTAATGCATTATCAGATAAGTTTTCCAAAGAAGAAAAAAGATGGCCCAAAAGTAGCTAATCTCACACACTTGTCTAGTAAGAGTGGTCCTATCACCCTTGAGCTAGAAATGTATAGATTATATTTAAAGACATTTCAGTCGTAAGAATTGTTTCAAGTATTGTTTGATTGCAAGAAATATAAAGTTCATAAAGCTGGCAACACAACAGGAACAAACAGAACCGGCCCTCAGAATATGAAAGGGCATTTGGGAAGAGATGAGTGTTAGAAAAAAAGAGATTGATTTCTTGCTAAGTGAGTAAAGTCAAATACACTATTTGGAAATGTGATTCACTATCCCAGGGCAGGTACCCACATCTCACCTGGAAATCAGGCCACCCCCAATTACATCTACAATGATCATTTGTTACATGGGTGATAAAGAATAATGACTATTAAGGAAAAAAAAAAAAGCTAAGCATTTGGAAGCCAGAAATTTAGGTAAGAAAAGAGAAAGGAAGCTTGGTCACTGATATCAGGGCAAGAACAAGAAAATTTGGAATCCTGAGTACTACGTTATAATCAACACCCTTTCTGAGAACACAGAAGGGCCTAATCCCAAAACAGGAAGTACCTACCTCCTAATATTTTCTGCCAGAGGGGAAGATGGTGAACAAATCCAGGCTTTCCAGGGGCTGCACATGATGACAAGGACATTATCATAAGCCACCTTCGAGTTCCTGATATCTAGGCCTTTGTTGGCATATAAATCAATCAAATTGTATGGAAACAATTGATATTACATTAGAGTCTTAACATAAGATATAGGTTAAACAAAGTTACTAAGTTTTCTTCAGTAACAAAGAACGTGGCCCTTTTGCACTAATCCACTTTGCAACCACGATTTCATTTGCAATACACTGAACAACTAAGTGCTTCACAAATGCTTTTGGATGGGTTTAGGAATAAGGATGTTTTGAATGGTAATAAAAGGACCAGAAGGAAACTTGAAGGGAAAGTTGACTGCCACCCATATAGAGACCAATTTGACAGAAAAAGTCAGCTGGGCAAATATTTGACTTACTGCATTTGTTTCCATCTGTCCTTGTCCCAGAAAGTTTTAAGAGGGCTTAGCTGGGCAAATGTGTTTTTGCTTGGTGGCCTAGCAAGGAACACACATGATGAAAATATCCCTTTCGAGTTGTGCCAGGTTTTTTTTCAGCAAGCGTATAGTTCCTTTTGGAATGGGTGATCAAATTAAACAATTACTAAATCTTCACTTTACATTCCATCTGCAAATATGTTCTTCATATTTGTTCCTTGGTACATATTTGCTAGGAAATATTAAAAAGACTTTACATCAACTAGCAGATTATTGAAATTAATTGACTCAAGTATTTCTCATGGCCTACTATGTGTAAGGACCTTGGCTTTGTATTTAAAAACTTTTTTTTAATGGAATCAAGAAATCTCTGTGCTAGGTAACTATCTAAGGATGCTCATGGATATTGTCAATAGTAGCAAAAACTGGAAGTAACCCCAAAACTCACCTATCATATAATGGATAAATAAATTGTGGAATATTCATACCATGAAGTTTTACTCATCAATGAAATGATCGAACTCAACCTACACTTACCAATGTGAATGAATTTATCTTGCTGTAATCCCAGATAAATTAATTTAATTCAATTTGTATAAAATTTAAGATTTGGGGAAACTAAGCAACATAATGTTTAAAGACATATCTAGGGGGCAAAACTACAAAGGAAAGCAAGAGGAATAAAAATTTAGTTGGCAAGTTGCCTCCAACCTGCTGGTAATGTCCTGTCTCCAATAGTGGGTGGTGAGTATAGAGACCTTTTTTTTTCTACTATTATTTTAACTTTACAGATAGGTCATACATGCTTTATGTATGTATATTTCAAAAATTATTTTAAAAGCAGAGGTTTCAAAAATAATTGAAAGGGAAAAGACCAGATGTTGTTTCTTTCTGGTTGGATATCTCAGAAATACCAAATCTGTATAACAAATTTTAATTAGCTACTTTACTTAAAAAGACTTTTCTCAGGGTGCCTGGGTGGCTCAGTCGACTTAGTGTATGACTTTGGCTCAGGTCATGATCTCACGGTTGGTGGGTTCGAGCCCTGCATCAGGCTCTGTGCTGACATCTAGCTCAGAGCCTGGAGCCTGTCTTCAGATGCTGTGTCTCCCTCTCTCTCTGACCCTCCCCTGCTCATGCTGTCTCCCTCTGTCTCTCAAAAATAAATAACAGAAAAAAATTTTTTTAAATCTTTCTCTAAGTTTTTAAATATTCGGATGTTGATGTACTGTGGGTAATTTAGATGGTCACCATTGTGCGGGGAATGTGGAGAAACGGAGAGTATACCTCTAAAGAAAATCCATTCTCCATCTTTGGCTTACAAAGCCAAAGCCAAAAATGGTCACATTTTGTTAAGTAAGAAAACTGAGTTTCTGTTTAGTATAAATTTGAAAGGAGACAATGAATTAACTGAGATGACAGCTGCTGTGCATGACGATAGTGTTTATGAGCTGAGAGCAATCAACTGAATGTCAAACAAAATTAAGCCTCAGAACTGACTAGATAAGTCAGTGACCCCATCATAAAGATGATGAGACTGATCCAGAGATAACCAGTATTGAAATTATAATATTAAATATTTGTAAACATTTTATTAGAGCACTTAATTCAGACACAGATTATCCTTTTATAGTGAGAAAGAGAAAAAAATAATTTTGAAATAGATCTACCAAGAAAAAGATCATGGAATTGGGACTGCCTAACTTGGAAAGAGGAAAACTAAGAAGCAGTTCATTGGTGGCCAACCTCAGACCCATGTCGTACAGGAGAGTCCTGAGCCTATGTTTCCTGTGTCTGGAAAAGAAAAAACAAGAGACATCATATTTAAACTGAAACAGGACTAAGAGATAGAGGGAGAGGGAGAGAGAGATTATTTTTAAATATATAAATGTATAAGTTTTAAAAAATATTTTAAATATATAAATATAGAAAGCTATGCAACAAATAACAGGAATTTGCTTGAGGAATGGAATCTGGAGAAAGTGAAACCGGGGATGTATATTTTTAACTATCTTTAGTTCTGTGTTTGATTTTTTATAATAAGCAGATATTACTTTTTATTTTCTTAATTCAAACTTTTTTAATAAAGAAAAAAGTAATGGGAAATATTTGGGTTGGACAGCATGGTGGTTCTCATACTGAGTCTGTTATCCTTCTTATTCTATTGTTCCTCCAATTGGAAATAAAGAACTTGTATCCATAAGCATTGTCTTAGTTGAGCCTTGTTTGTTTCGTTGCAAGAAAGAGAAATTCACTTGAACTACCTGAGGCAAAGGTATTTCGGGGCTAGGAAGTGCATCTGGAACAGCCAGAAACTGGAAAGCTGGAAGCCCCAGCCCAAACCCTCTCTCTTCCTTACTCCTCTGTGCTTATTTGCTTTACTCTTCTCTTTCTCTACGCATCAACAGTTTTCCTCTGTTTTTCTGTTCACAAGAGATGACTTTATATTCTAAGACTAGCTTTTACAACAACCACCTACAATTCTAAGTCACATTTTCAAATCCCAAATTGTCCCCCTGAAATCAATCATCTGTACCAGAGTGTTAGGTTTACATATCTTTTTTTCCAGTTCACAGGGACCGAAGGAGAGATCTGAGAGTGGGAAATGGGCGCTTCCTCTAAGATGGAATGTGGGTCCAGAAGAGAAGAATAGCCTCTTTTCTAAAGGGTCCTAAATCATCATAGGGGCCTGCTAAGGCTCCACTTTGGAGATTATGCTATCCACTCCATATGTTCCAAAGTCCAGTGTACTAAATATTTTAATATTCCTGTATGGTTTCTTTTTTAGTAACATCACATTTGAATTTTCATCAGGCTATCTTATCCATGGAAATTTCTATCATGGTTATTCAGAAAAGATATGCTTTAAAAAATCTGGGTTGCTTTACAAATCAGAAGCATCTTTGCAACCTCTAAAGCCTGGGAGAACCCCAGTGAACATAAAATATCTGCACTGTCAGGAAAAGGGAAAATAACAGAAGTCACCCAGGGACAACAGAGGAAGATGACAGGTCATCAATTCCAGGTAACCTTAAAGGTAGCATGTCCATGGAGACGCTGCCAATCTCCTCTAGACAAGACAGGCTGTTTCTGGTGTTTTGCTAAAGGTCTGAGGTGGAGAGAGACAGGCTGAGAGCAGAAGTCTTCACATTAGGTGTATTTGTGAAGAGACTGGGTACAAAATGAGCAATAGAAACCATTTTCTAATGTAGAACTAAAGAATTCTAATGTTCTATGTAGAGAGACCATTGCAATTAAGTCAAATTAAGGAAACACTCTTTTGAGAAGATAATTTCCTTTATAAAGCCATGGAAGTGGATTTTCTACTCTTTTAGTTCTCATCTTTATTTCAGCAGTACCTTTTTTCAAACTGGATACTTAATTGAACAAAAGATAGTTAAAATGTGAGAACTTTCTTTAAACGAGAATCTACCCATAGTGAATTGTATCTTAATAGCTTGGCATTCATTGTACATCAGATCACACAATTTTTCTTTTCCTTTTTCTTTTCTTTTCTTTCTTTTTTTTTTTTTTTTTTTTAGGTAGGGGAGATAAGTAAAAGTTCAGACTAGATAAAAGACTCTTTTTTATAGTTTATTTATTTTTGAGACAGAGAGAGACAGAGCACAAGTGGGGGAGGGGCAAAGACAGAGGGAGACACAGAATCTGAAACAGGTTCCAGGCTCTGAGCTGTCAGCACAGAGCCCAACGCGGGGCTTGAACCAAGGAACCGTGAGATCATGACCTGAGCCAAAGTCAGGGGCTTAACTGACTGAGCCACCCAGGCGCCTCAATCAAGGACTCTTTCAAAATAAGCTAGGTTCAATGCGTTAATAAAGAGCTCCAGAAATTAGTTCAGTGTAAATAAAGTATTAATCAATGAAAATAATTCAAACTAGAAGATTATCATTTAATATTACCTATACTTCTCCTGACTAATTAACTTGATAGGCATTAGGAGATAGAAGCCATGACTAATACCTTTTCTCTTCTTGATCAATTATTTTTTATTGATGTGTAGTTGACAAACAGTATTCTATTAACTGCAGGTGTACAACATAGTGATTCAACAGCTCTGTATGTTAGACAATGCTCACCATGGTTAGTGTAGTTACCACCTGTCACAACATTATTATAATGTTATTGACCATATTCCCTATGCTATAATTTCATTCCCATGATTTATATATTTTTAACTCAAGTCTGTACCTCTTAATCTTCTTCAACTATTTCATGCATCCTCCTACCCTTCTCCCTTCAGGCAACCACCACTTCTATGTGCTTATGAGTCTGTTGCTATTTGTTTGTTTTTCAGATTTCCCATATAATGACATACTATGGTATTTTCCTTTCTCTGTTTGACTTGTTTCACCTAGCATAGCAGTCTCCGTGTTGTTGTGAATGACAGGATTTCATTCTTTTTTTATTCTGTGTAAAGATACACAGACTGGGGGTGCCTGGGTGGCTCAGTTGATTAAGCCTCCAACTTTGGCTCCGGTCATGATCTCAAGTTTGTGGGTCCAAGCCTCACATCTGGCTCTGTGCTGACAGCTCAGAGCCTGGAGCCTGCTTTGGATTCTGTATCTCCCTGTCTCTCTGTCCCTCCCCCTCTCATGCTCTATCTCTCTCTGTCTCAAAAATAAATAAAACATTAAAAAAATTTTTTAAAGTACACACACACACATCTTCTCTATCCATTTATTTATCCACGGACACTGACCCATATCTTGGCTGTTACAAACGATGCTAAAATAAGCATAAGGTTGCATGTATCTTTTCAAGTTAGTATTCATTTCCCCTAAATACTCAGTAGTGTAATTACTAAATGTATTATATTTCTATTTTTAATTTTTTGAGGAACTTCCACACTATTTTCCACAATGGCTGTACCAATTTACAGTCCATGGGCCAACAGCTTTTTAAACATATAGATGTTACTCTATAACTTCAAACCGCATAGGCCTGCAATCTTGAAAACATGCACTGTTGGTTTGACCCAAGGAAGATAAATTAAGACACAGCAGAGAGCTCAGTACTTTAAAAAAATCATATCTGAGAAATCTATTTCAAAGATTTTTCCCTAGATGATAAATAATATCTCTTCAGTTAAAGACCAGAGCACATATTCAAACAAAACCTTTGTGGGGTAACCACTTGCTTTAATTTAAATTAGTGACTCACTATTCTCAAAATACAGGCCACAGACCAGTAGCATAAACACCACCTAGAAACTTTTCGGACTATAAATTTTTAGGCTCCACTCCAGACGCACTGAATCAGAAACTCTGGGGGTGGGCCCAGCAATTTTAACAAGCCTTCTAGAAGGACGATTCACAGGCATACTAAAGTTTGAGAACCACAGCTTTAAACCAGTCTAGTCTGATGACCTTTGTCAAAAAAAGAAAAAAATCTAGGCCATTGATAGAAATAAATTCCCTATCAAAACTCTTGCAGATGTGTTTTATACCTTGATGGATTAATCATTCATCCTGGATATAAAGATTAACCAAAATAATTGCAATTTAGCAGCCTTTAAGCATTACCTTATTCCCTGATAAAAGAAGGCAGTTTCCATTTTTCAGATTACAATAGTATTACAATAATTTTTCTTTTGCAACTGAAGATTCTAATTACAGAATTCCCTCTAATCAGCACTGCAGAAATGATACTCTAGTTAGTAATGACAGAAAATGCTTGTTTAATGAGGTTGCCTAACTCAAGAATCAGAATTAAAATTTTCAGAGTTAACTTTTTCCCTGGCCTAAAGATTTTTAGACTGTATTCTACATTCCTGAAGATCATCTTTCATTCATATCTCATTTTTCTCACCTTCATATTTTTCCCAGAAATGGAACTTCTGAGGACTTCAAAGATATTATAAATGCTAGTTAACATAGAAGATTGATTACTGTGTATTTTATGGCCTACTTGCTCTGTTTCTTTTTTCCTCCATCCCTCTCAATGCGTCTCAGGACCCCTCGTTGATCTACAGGAGCCCTTAGGTGCTAGTTATATTATCCAGGGATTAATGAAGCTAAATAGAAAACCATTTTGAGTTAGTAAGGATGTTAACAAAACTTCTATAAGAATTTTTTTTTTAAATCTGTGATTTTTAGACCTAATCAAGCTTTCCTGCAGACAAAGGGCCCATTTTAAAATAGACTTATTTAAATTACATTATTCTGAAGAAGGTTTTAAACACATTGTCATTTATACAGAAAATAAATTATTACTTTGATTAGAAAGGAGAAAGGCAGGGAAACACATCCACATTTACTATAAAACTACATAAGTCATGTAAAACAAGAAGTCCTTCTTATTTATAAAACTTTCTTCTTCTCTAGGCTTATAAACAGAGTAAGAAATTTTCTTTTTTTAAGATTTCTGTCCCCCCTTAACATAACTCTTAGCTATTTAACTTTGAAAGGAAAGCTATGTAAAACTTTTGGCAAAAACCTTAAATATAATTGAATTAAAAATTCACAGCTAAATATTTTCCTCTATGTGAATTCTATGGTGTGTATAATTTAGATATCACATATCTCAAAATATTCTTATTATAGTTACCCAGACTTGTAGCCAAATTTTCCCTAAAAGGTAGCCAAATATTTGAAGCTGTTTATTCAGTACCAGATACATACTTTTCAATCACTAGTGGTAGTATTATTGTTCATTATAATAGTTTAGGGTAATAGTAGGATGCAATGCTATTATTATAATATTTAGTCAAATATCCAGGAATATCAGAATTTTGCCCCAGTAGTCACCCATCACTATAGGAGGGTGACCTATCTGTTTATTTAGTCAACACATTTATTAAGCACCTACTATTGGCCAGATTCTGGGGACACAGTAATGGGCAAAACAAATCACATTTCTACTTTCACAGAACTGAACCTCTGTTTGGAGAGACAGATCATAAACAAATATATTAAAGAAATATTTAATGTATCAGATGACAGGAAGTGCTGATATGAAAAAGTCAGTTAAAGGATTACCAAGACTAGAGTATAAGTGAACAGGGAAAGGCATTCCATTTTTATAAGATGGCCAGGTTTGGAAGGGCCTTTCTGAGGGGGTAACAGTTGCAAAAAGCAGAAAATGAAGTGAAAGAAGTTTCATGAACATAGAAGTTGGGGCTGAGGGGTGAGTAGTGAGAGGGAGGTGAAGACAATGAAATATTAGTAGCCAGGAACCGGATGGTCACAGGCTATGTAAAACAAAGGAAATCCTTTGGGCCCATTCTGAGTGAGACAGAGAACATTAAAGGTGTTCAGAGCAGACGCATGACATGGGTTTTTTAACGATTGATTACTCCAGCTGCTATGTTAGTGGCAAAGTTGGAATAAGGACACCACTTCAAAACTATTCTAATAGCCCAGGCAAGACATGATAGAAACTTCGATTAAGGTGGTAGAGATGGATGGGGTGAAAACTGGTCATATTTGGAATATATTTAAAGGCAGATTCAAGAGGGTTTACTTACCGGTTAGATACAGGGTGTGAGGAATTAGGATGATTCAGAGTTTTGGACTCGAGCACTAGGAAAATGAAAGTTCAGCAGAGAATATACTTATGGCAGGAGGGAGAGAAAATACTTCAGTATTAATGGAAATTGTGACATCTTGGGAGGTTCCGTCACATCAATTGAAGAACTTAGTAGGAGAAGGATATAACTGGCCAAAGAGAACAACGTCCAGAAAGAATGAAGGCCCCTCCCCCAGGACCACAGCCTGCAAAAGGTGAGCAGGATCTCCATGGGAGCCAGACACTCGTGGGCCACCTGCATGTGGCCCCTGGACAACAGACCCCTCAGCATCGGACATCTTTGGATGCAAGTCCCCGTTGGAGATAGGGAAGCTGGCGTTCAAGAAAACGGGAGGCACCATGTGATAATAGCTGATGGGACTTGGGCATGATTAAAGACTCCAGGGAAACTCCAGAAGTAACTGTAGGAAATCTTGCAGGGGCTGGAGGCTCTGCAATCCCACGAGTAAAATAAGAGACATCAAAATATAGGCCAAAGTTAGTTTAATACTTATGTCATTCAAATAGACTTTGGCTAGTCTAGGATTTCCTCCATGTTTCTTTGGTTTGAGAGATTTCATCAACAAGAAATGGAGAATTGTTTCCCTTACTGCCATTCTTCACTAGGGCAATGTTTTGCAATTAGTTTTCTGTATTATGATGTTGAAAATAAGTCCTAGAGTGACACAAAGTGATATTTAAAATGTCTAAAACCTTTCTTTTCATACGATTTTATCAATGAAATATACGTACAGCTTTAGATATAAATCAGATTTCTATGTGATTTTGCTTTTGATATTTCTCAGGCAAACTACTTGTGGTCTTCCACAATCAGATGTGTAGTCTACTAACAGCCTCTTTTGAAATAGGTGTGTTCTAAGATATATTGCATCTTTATATGTACAGTATACATACTGCATGCTGCAAATGGTATTTTAAATCACTACAAATATGGTGGAGGAGAGATAAGAGGCTTTTCATATCATATCGAGGAATATAAACACCTCTTCTCTGAATATACAATATCAGCTGTCAGTAAGAGCTGATGATTATTTATGTAATAGAAAAGATGCATTTTGGCTTTTGGGATACACACAGCTGTTTTTCTCAATTATTCTTGCCTTTTCACCCATCATATCAAGAACTACCTCAGAGATAAGAAACAATGACCATTTTCTTCCAGGAACAAAGTGAGAATTATTTTGTTTCATGATGTGATTTTTCTTTCACAGTTCTGAAAGCCTAGTTGGTGTGGAGGAGTTATTTCTTAAAAATCTTTTTCACACCAAAGATAGAGTAAAAAAGAGAGAGAGAGAAAGAGAGAGAGAAGCCGTCAATACAGTGCTATTTTCATGTTTTAAAGGAGCACTGGAGTAAAATTACAATCTAAATGTTCAGGACCAATTTTAAGATTATCATAATGGAGTCCGAAATGGAAACTAAGTTTCTGATTTAATTTACTTGGATAAGTAAAAGCAAACCCTATGAATTTGATGAGGGACTACAGATGATTTAATATGAAGCTTTGTTCTTTATACCAAACAATTAGAAATGATAGTATATTAAAAAACAACTGCTTATGGGTTTTCCTGGATCATACGCTGGTGAGCATGTCATTGTATCAAGTAAAATAGAAAGAACTATTTTTACACAATCTATAATTAACTCAAGGGACTTCACTCTGAACTTACAGCTCAGCAAGGAATCTAAGTGGATTTAACCCATAGGAAAATGTAGCTATTGCATTTTCATGAATAACTCTCAAGGGCTACAATGGACATGAAATAAGGATATCACTTCCCCTTTCTGAATACTGGCACTGCTTCCACGATGTGGGAAGACCTTCTGTGAGGTATAAGCAGACGTTGCCTTGAGTGAAAGAAACTTGAAACATGATCTCCATTATAAGGAACTTGTTCTTCACTATATTCCTAGCACCTACCACCACGTCTGGCACATAATAGGAGCTCAAGAAATATATTCAATACATGATTGAACCTATTTGGGAACACTGTACATGTTAGCATGCCTTCTAATGCAAGATGTGACAATGTTAATCCCTAATGTATGCAACTGAGCCAAAAGGAAAGATTATCTGCAAGTGTTACAGTAATTCTGCCCAGGGCCAATTAAAGAATGTTCTATGGCTTCATTGGAAAACTAAAATGAATTACAGGAGAGGGTGTCTGTAGTTTAAATCTTTGCATCTGTAGCACGCACTGTTGACATCTCAACCATAATAACCTCTCGGGTTTTACCACTGTAGCTCTCTAGTCTACCAGCATCGGCATCCCTTTGCCAGAGGGCTCACCTGGCTGGCAGAATCAGGGCTGGCTTCTTCAAAGGTAGGAGCAGTACAGTCATACAAGTTCCTCTCCTCAGAAGGCAGACCTATGCTTTGGCTTTAATTCTCTGCAGTTCCTATATTGAAATTCTTGGTAAGGGTGTCTTAAACTCTCATATTCTGGAAATGGATTCCAGTGGGATATTTAGAACATGTCCAGGAGGCTCGGAGCCTCACTCATACTCAACACACTCACCTTGCTACCTTTCTGCCTCTCCCCTACCCTGACCCAGTGATTCTGCCACTCTGCCCGTGGCAGGGGCCTGGGCACAAATTGGGGTGAGTCAAAGTCGGACACATGCATACAAGACATCCCATCCACCCAGATGTAGGATGGGGTGGGCTGGGACACCAATCAGGCAACTGAACATCAGCAGTTGCTCTGTGAGCACCTGTGCCAGAGGGAGTGTGACATTAAATGAATAGCAAACACACGTACGCACATGCACATACATGAATTTGTACATGCAACTTGCACATACAAATGTGCATGCAACATGCACATACAAATGACATAGAGAGAGCGAAAAAAAAAAGAGGCACTTTTTCTGGCTTCTTGAGCAAGGAGCTCTACATTCTCATTTTGCTCTGGGCCATGCAAATCTAGCAGTGGACTCTGAGTGGAACCATCTCTGCCCATAGGCATGGCAGACCAGTAGTGCTAAGCAATGAATCTCTACCCCACCTACCTCATCCTCCCCTTAACTAACCACCGATTGTTGCAATTGGTGGGAGAATTATGAAGCATGTGTTTTACGTTGACTTCAGAGCTCTCTAGCAGGATTCAGCTCCTGGGAGCATGCAGTAACTTGCTTGATAAGGTGCCCTTTACAGACTACCTTCCCAGAACTATCTCCCTTACTTTCCCACTGAAGTGATCATCTTTCCACTGGTGATCCTAAGATCATCCTTCAAATAAATCACTTCAATTTGATTTCTTGAGTCTGTTTTTGGAGAAACCCAAAGTAAGATAGATTCATAAGCCAACATTTGAGACATTTCTAAAATCCTTGACTAATTGAAAAGTATCCCCTCTAGAGTAGAGTCCTTTCTTCCACAGGCTTCTCTCCATTCAGGGGCTTTGGGGTTTGTATTTCTGTTTACCTTTCACTATTTAGGATGCAAAACCAAACAGTCTTTTCCCTGTTGTTGATTCCTTCCTTCTCTGATCTGAATGCAAAGGGTCTGAGTTCCCCAGGGGTCCCTCCGCACTATAATTCTATGAATTTCCAGGGCTCTTTTTGAAAGAAAAGGAAACATTGTTCTCTATACCTATTATCACAAGATACAATAATTTTCTGTGGATTTCTGAATTCTGCTATGGAGGTATTTGTTTTTGTTCAATGTGACCTTCAAATTACAAAGAACCTACACATGTCTAGCTGATCATTTTTTCTCGAAAGCAGATATTTTCAACTGAATCTGAAAATGTGACTTCAGCATTCCTTTGCAAATTTGGGGAAGAAATTGGAAATAGTGCAAAGGTGTTGGGGTATGAGATTTATTTTAGGAACAAAATCTGTTTTACCCTTAACTATTTCTAAGTTTTAAATCTTTACCTTAGAATTTTATTTTTTATACCATGAAACTTGGTTTTATTATTATTACTATTATTATTATCATTATTATTATATGTCCTCTGGCACTGCTGCTTTATGCTAACATGAGAGCAAAAGAGCTTGGAGGAAATCTGTCAAGGTTTAAGTCAAACCTCCCATTTTGGGAATGTTTTTGAGAAAAAAAAGAATATGCTAAAAAGTAGAAATTAATTTCCATGTGCTCCCTGTTTCCACCAGTGATTCTTGGAGTCTTGGATGAAAGTAGCTGCAGTCGTTGGATAGAAAAAGGTCCCTCCCTTGCCATGTCTGAGATGTAGCAGATGCAGGATGGATGAAACCAAATTAGGGCTGCCAGAGGAAATTCTCAATGATCCCCCAACATAAGTATTTTATGAGGACCGTATCTTCTCCAGGTATAACCCTGAAATCAAGCCTCTTGACTCAGAGCTATCTGCTTGACCTATCTCCCCTGATTCTCAGTTTTAACAATCCTTTATATCTATATCTTTATATATCCATCCACTTTCCTGTCCCAATTGCTTGTCCCTGGGGAGAAGTTCATTCATTCATCTGTTCATTCTTTGAACAAATATTAGTTGGCAACCTAGAATGGGGTTTAGTGAACTGTAATTCAAGTACAAATGTGGTCTGCAGAATGGCAGCATCAACATCACCTAGGAGTCTATTAGAAATGTAAATTCTTGGTTCCCACAACAGATCAACTGAATCAGAATGCCTGGATGGGGGTAGGGGACTTATGGGGAACGAGAATCATCTACCTGTCCAGGTGCATCTAAAAGTAAAGAACTGCTCTTGGTCTTAACTGGAACCCAATAAATTGAATTTCTATTTTTTCAATGTTTATTTATTTTTTTAGAGAGAGACAGAATGCAAGCAGAGGAGGGGGCAGAGAGAGAGGGAGACACAGAATTTGAAGCATGCTCCGGGCTCTGAGGTCTCAGCACAGAGCCCAACACAGGGCTCAAACTTATGAACTGTGAGATCATGACCTAAGCTGAAGTTCAATGCTTAACTGACTGAGCCCCCTAGGTGCCCCACCATTTCCAATAAGTTTTCAAGTAATATTGATGCCACAGGTCCAAGGGCCACACCTGAAGAACTAATCTAGAAGTTCAAATGAGTATTCCTGTTACCTGACAAAAACCTGAGTTTAAATCTCCCCAAATTACTTTTCAGCTTTAACCTCCACTTTGATCAAACCAAACCCAATTTTATTCTGAATGTTTCAAGTTCAATTTGCCAATTCACAACTTTTTAAATTTGGTGGTAATTTGAGACAGCTGCCACTGTATTCCTATGATCACTCTCGTTGTCTTCATTTGTGTTACATGTACTTTACACTGAAAAGCTCATGGCATGTTGGACTGGGCACAAATTAAAATTAGGTTTTATGAGTTAAACTATAAATTTACCACATTACCTGTATAATTTTCTACAAGTCACTTACCATTTTTGAAACTTATTTCCTTACCTGCACAATGGAGATGGGATGGATTGAAAGACATTATGTATTTGAAAGAAGTTAGCAAAATGATCTGGCACATAGCAGGTGCTCAATAAATGTTATTTAAATTTTATATCTTCTTTAAATGCCATCAAATACCAGGTAATGACATGAGATATGTTAAAATCATTAAACTTTTAATCTTGTATATGTCTTCAGAGTGCATTTAGTTCCATTTAAAAATTGATTTGCCTTTAATATTATCTATATTTTATTCCTTCTTCATTTTGGTGACCTCTAAGAAGTATAAAAATTTTATTTTCCTTTGATTTGTAAAAATACCTAGAGTTTTTAAAGTATAATTGAATGTTACAGTGGTAATTCTAATGTTCAGTTTCCTATATTTCTTTGTCATTTGATGTCAAATAAAAGTCATAGCTAAATGTACCCTAAAATTTCTCATTAGAAAAATTGCTTCAACATTGACTAAGCTTTTCATCTAAGCACGTGAAGTCTCTTTATAGGCATTAGCGAAGTAAGTTTTTTGTTTTGTTTTGTTTTGTTTTGAGAGAGAGAGACAGTAGGAGCAGAGGAGGGGCAGAGAGAGGGGGAGACACAGAATCCAAAGACAGCCTCCAGGCTCTGAGCTAGCTGTCAGCACCGAGCCCGACTCGGGCTTGAACCCACAAACTGTGAAATCAAGACCTGAGCCCAAGTCGGAGAAGTTGGTCGCTTAACCGACTGAGCCATCCAGGCGCCGCGCAAAGTTAGTTTTAAAACACCTTCATCAGGAAAGTCAGAATTAGAACACATGGACTAGAACCACATAGGGTAGTTTAAGAAACAGAGGCTCACAGTATATCTATCAGAGTGATAGCCCAGCCTGTCCCCTCATTCCTATTGTTTTAATGACTGATGTGGAACTCCAACTTTGAAATGCTTATTTTTGTTTTAAATGTCATGTTTGCATAAAAGTAATGCATGCATATGCTTATAAAAATCACATAGGATTGAAAGGGTTATAATGAATAGCAATAATGTCTTTCTCCATACCTCCATAACCCCAGGTCCTGTTCCCTGGAGACAACATCTCCTTAACTAGGAGCTTTCATATTTATAAATAGAATACTTATATTGCTACTCTTGATTTACCGGTTAGCTACTATTTATGCCCTCCTATGATAAATGAGGATTTAGCTATTACAACACAACTACCACCACCCCTCCCCGGTTCCGCCTGCTGTGATTATATTGGCTGTAATTAAATAACATAACAGTATTTGGAGTATTTTGAGTACACATGAAGTTTCACTGCAGAATCAAGTAGTTGTACTTTCAATCAGTTGCACTAGAGTTCCGTTTTCTTTCTTACACAGCTTTTCAGTTTTGTTCTGGGAATTCCTGATTATTTTACTTTGCTCTTGCAAGTTCTTCTTATAACCATCTTTTTTTTTTTTTCTGGAGTCCCATCCTCTTAAGTACTTATCAAGTGAGTCCCTCCTCTCTTTCTTACCCCAAATATAGAAAGTTTCCATATCAACTTTCTGCTTCATTTGGGGCTACTGCTCTCCAGCACCGCTGTCTTAGGACTGCCCTTGACTACTGTCCTGGGTTGCAGCCAGCATTTTCTGGATTTCATGACCAGAAATTTAATTTACTCCCTGTATTGATGGAGGCAAAACTGAGTCTTTGCTGGTTGAAAATGTTTTTCTTCTACTCTCTACCCCCACACTTGATAGACAACTTGCATACACTTCGAATTCAAGGTAGAAAATCGTTTTTCATCAGAATTTTGAAAGGATCTCTTTGTTGTCTTCTAAAGACAGTAAATGTCTGATTAGGAATCAACTCCAAAGCTAATGGATTAAATGTGCCATGGTCTAGTTTGGTGTCCCCATATGTAAACATCTTAAGAATTCTTAGAGAATGAAAGAAGGATATAGATCACATGGTAAAAAGATTTTGGTTTAAGGCAGAACTGGCCACATAATTTAAGGGACCCAGTACAAAATAAAAATGTAGGTGCCTTTATTAATAAATTATTAAAAATTTAAAATATAAAACGTTCAGGGTCCTATGCATCTGCACAGGGAGCACTCTTGTGAGACTGGTCCTGATCTAAGATCTAGCTCTATAGACCAGCTCCTTCATCTTCACTCACTCATGTCACTTCACTGAGCCTTAGGGTCCCATTTGTATAGTAGGAATAACAATAACCTTCCAACCATCCAGGGTTGCAGTGAGTTATATATATTATGGTAAAAATAATATATGCATAAGCACTATGTAAATCATAGAAGTGTAGAGAAGAGTAAGCATTTATGGAATATTTTATTTTATCATTCATTGATAAAAAAGGTTGGTGTATGTGTCATTGTCTCCTCTTTTATGGATACATAACTAATGTATAGATATTTCCTGTTTTCAAATACGTATTTTAGAGCCATCACACACTAGAGTTTTGTATAAGAGAAGCTATAACTCATTGTTGACCATCACATCATATTGATGAAGGTGTAACATAAGACTTTTTTACAGACATATTCTACTAACTTCACCTTATAGATAACATTTTAGAGTCACAGCAGTAACTGAGAGTGTGATTTATTGTTATTTGGTCCTGAGTTTTATCTGGTGGCCCTATTAAAATATTAGACCTTTATACAATTTCAAGCTATTTTCATTTGTACATGTGTAGATGGCTCTGTTTTGCTGTTTGAATCCTGAATTAGTTACTAACCAGCTATATATCATGTAAATTACAGATTTTTTTTAGCTTTATAGGGTTATTGTGGGGGTGAGTTATGGTATGCAAGATTTCAGACACATAGTAGGTGCTCAGCAAATGGTTACAACTATCATTACTATCTTTTGAGGAAGAACAGGAATAATTATTTTTTCTTTCAAATGACCAAGCATACCAATCTTTGTATAAGAAAAGTATTCCAAAAGCAGCCTGATTCAAACATACTAATGTTTAGTTTCATGGATTAAAATGATTACTCAGCCTCTCCCTAGATCAGCACTGAGCTTTAGACCTGAGGTCCACAAACTGTTTTTGTACAGTTTGTGAACCCAGAATAATTTTTACACTTTTGTTTTTCTTTTATTGAGGCTATTTGACCTACAACATTGTTGATTTGATACATCTGTACTGCAATATGATTGCCACCATGGTATTAGCTAACCTGTGTATTATGTCACACCATCATTTCCTCCAGTGTTAGGAATGGTGAAGACCTAGTCCCTCAGCAAGTGCAAAGTTTATAATGCAGATTTGCTGTATATAGTGTACTCTTAAAAGGTTGAAGAAATAACATTTTGTGACATCTAAAATTATATAAAATTTAAATTTCCTTATCCATAGCTTTATCATCACATGGGCCCTGTTCATTCATTTGCCTATTTTCTGTGGCTACTTTGCACCACAACAGCCACTGAGTAGGTGAGTAATAACTACCTCAGAGCCCTCATGGCCTGCGAAGAGTTAATTATTTCCTATCTAGATTTTAAAGTTTTGCTGATCCCCAGACCATCAGTCCTGACTTCTCATGACACAGCCACAACCCAGCAAGACCAATCCAGTCCCTTACATTGTTGGCTCTCTGTCTGGAAACAGTCACCCTGCAGCACCTGGTATTCCGCCAGTCAAACCGTCCTGAGTTCTCAGCTCCTGACCCCTCACCTATGTCCTTATACCTGCCGCTGCTTTGAAGGCTCTGACCTCAGCTTCTTGTCTTAACCACAACTCACACTTATCTCTGATAGGATATCCCCTCTTCTAATTGGAGGGGAGACCAGCAGATTCCATTCAGAGGCAGAAGTCTACTCCAGCAGCTAATCCAGGAAGAGACTTCGAGTGTTTACTGGATGCGATTTTGGAAATTTTGGTGAATTTTTCCACAGTATGTCTTTTCACTCTTGTCCACCAAGGATGTTAAACATCAGCTATATGCCTAACACTCTACTATGTTAGAGGGAAATGGAGAAGATGGAGAGAAAGTTGAGTTAGGGAAGATGGAAAGAGCAAAGGTGATAAGACAAAGCCATCAAGAAAATGAGCCAGTTTGGTGACAGACTGAAAGACAGTCACAGAATGACTGACTGACTGACTGGCTGACTGGGGGATTAATGGGAAAGATTGAGAAAGACTTTGCTCTGAAGATAGGATCTGAGTTAGTTGGACCTTAAAGGATGTAGGCTGTCAGTGTGCCCTACTGGAAGAGAATAGGAAAATAAATAGGTAGGTGAAATGAGTTCTGCATCTGAACAGCCTACAACTGAAGTCACAACTTGTAAAGGCACCTTCTTTCCCCAGTTTTCTACCCTCTACCACTGATGTCCCGCCACCCAGTTACCATACCAGTAAATTACAAGAAGTCGCCTCCAATGAATAGACTAGAAACTGGTGACTCTCTCTGGCTGGACCAATTAGGCTTGATCAATTAATCACCAGTAAGGTGACTCTCTCCCTCAGGGAGGCAGACAGGCTTGCACAAGGGCAGAAACAGGTGAACAGGGTGCCTTTCAGTCTCCATTTGCACCCCAAGGGTCAGACACCCTCATGAACAACACAACCTAATAAATACACTGTAGATCTGAAATGGGTGGATCCTATGTTTAGATCTATTTTGTTGGAATTTTCCTGTGTGCTAAAATGGCTTAAACTAACATTTGATGATATGCTCTGTTGGTGAGGCTGTGGCTAAACAGGTGCTCTTGTTGCTGGCGGGAGAGCAAAAATCATACAGTCCCCACAGGGAGGAATTTGACAAAATCTGGTGCCATCACATATGCCTTTACCCCTTTGACATAGCAATTCCAATTCTAAGCATCTGTTATAAGGATGTATTGGCAAAAGTAAAAAATGATTTCTGTCAAAGGCTGCCCTTTAAGACATCATTTAGAATAGCCACAAATTGGAAATAACCAAAACATCTATTAACAGTAGACTGACAAAACAAACCAGGATTGCCAAACTTTCTACAAATGGCCAAATAGTAAATATTTTAGGCTTTGCAGTGATATGGCCTCCATTGCAATACTCAGCTCTACCATCAGAGCATAAAAGCAGCCACAAAACATAAACAAATATATGGGGCTGTGTTTCAATAAAACTTCATTTGTGGACACTGAAGTTTGAGTTTATATAATATCCATGTCACAAAGTATTATTCTTCTTTTGATTTTGCTTTCAGCTATTTAAAAACATAAAATTCATTCTTAGTTTTTAGTCTGCACAAAAAGAGATCACAGGTTAATTTGGCTCTCGGGCTGTACTTTTGTTGACGTCTGGTATAAAGTATGGTACATCCTGACAATGGAATCCTATATAATTGCCTAAAGAAATGGGGAAGATATCTGTTTGTTGTTATGGGTCCAGAATGTAGTAAGTAAAAATATCAAGGGTCAGAATGATGTCTATACCATGCTATCGTTTGTGTAAGAAAATTAAGCAAATAGTATATATGTAAAACATTTATATTTTCAAAAAGAAATGAGGGAAGGATAAGCCTTACAGCAGCTACTTGGATGGGGAGGAATGGATAGAAGTGGAAATAATATTTCTGTGAATGTAACTTGTAATAGTGTGTTGGCTTTGGAATTTTTGACATAATTAACAAATAAATTGAAATCACAGAAGAAAATATTGATTTAGTGGTCAACATTTAAAAAGTGTGATTTTTTAAAAGAAATCCAAAAGATCCTTTCTCTTGAAATATTGAAAGATCTCGTTGGCATCACTGAGTCCATTCATCTAGTTGGCAGCTAGTTTTCTCAGGAAGGCACATTTTAACAATTTCCTTTTTAGTAAGACATATATTCTCTGATTTTGCTACAGGACCCACTCCATTGGCTTCACCTTTCCTTGCCTGCCTGGCCTGTGTGGGCACTAAGTTGGTAACTTCTGCCCTAGGAGAGGCAAATGAATTAATACTTGATGCTTCATAGGGCAGTAATAGGAAACTATGCAGTATTTTGAGCACAAGTATGCAATGATAAAAGTAGTATTTCAGGGAGATTAACCTGCCAATGTTATGAATAATGATCTGGAGTAGGAAAGAGCCTGATCCCAGAGAATCCAGATTTGGTTATGCTAACATAGGCATGAGATAAATTGACCTACATGGATGTCGGCTGCAGGATGGAGAGAAAGTAAAGAAAAAGCCATCAGGACAGGGAATCAGAAAGGATGAGGAACTACATTAGAGCTGAAAAGGACCTGAGAGATCATCTAAGCACACCTCTCTCTTTTATAGGAACCTGGAGCCCAGAGCGGTAAAAGATTGTATTTGAAATTTCACATCTGGTTAACATCAAAACCATCTACAGTTTTCAAGTCTTAATATAATCGCCACAAAATTTTATTATTTTGAGGTTGCGATTGACTGGGAAAGCCAAAACTAGTTAAAGAACTTTATAACCCTTATAACCACGTAGGCACTAATTGCACCATAGTGTCCCAAGCATATGAAGCAGCTACCATTCTGGCTGATGGCAAAGTTGCATCATTGACAGAAGTAGAGACTTGCAGAGAGAATTTTTCTTGGGGAGAAGATAGTAGATTTGAGTTTTAAACATGGGGGTAAAATGAAACATGTAATTGGTGATTCTAGTAAGCAACCGAAAATCTTAACAAATAGGCGATTTTTATATAATTCTCAGTTTATTGCTACCATAAGATTATGTCAGTTTATTTAGTATACAGGATCTGGAATAACAAAAAAAGAGTATTGTCATTATACATTTGTCAAAACACATAGATGATACAACACTATATAAATAACAATGTATCAATATTCACTCATCCACTGTAACAAATGTACCACACTAATACAGTATGTTAAGAATAGGGAAAATGGAGGGGGAGGAGTCACATGGAAATTCACATAGGAATTCTCTGTACTGTCTATTCAATTTTTCTGTAAACTACTCCAAACAATAAAGTCTATTGATTTTAAAAACTATATTGGTGGAAATGGAAGCTTTTGTGAGGCTACAAAATCAAAATTGCCAATTTGTTCCCTCAGTAGATCTCCTGGCAAGTACATCCTCAGAAAAGATACAAATGACTAAATGCCAACCCAGATTTAGAGTAAATATTAATTTTTGCTTCTGAAAAAAAAAGTGAGAATGTTTTAAAGACCAATTTAAAAATTAAAAACAGAAAAAAAAGTTTTAAAAAAGGAATTGCTTGAAACCCAGGGACAGTTTTCCAGCATTTTTTTTTTCTGCTGAAATTTGACTTGCTGGTCATTGACATTATCAATGAGATTGGTCTTTGTACCTGACAGAGGTCTTGCACTATAATGTAGATTGCAATACCCACTCACTAATTCTATGGCAAATGGCTGGAAAATATACATACAAGACTGCCAAAATGAACCAACCCAAATGTGTCAACGCCCTGGGAAATAAATACTGATCTCTGTTCACTTGGGTTATTATCTTCAGAGTAATTAAATCAATCCAGGGTTGTTCACGGAATCATGCAATCACATTTTCATGACTTTAAAACAGGTAAAGAGTAACTTGTCATTTGTGTTTGCTCTCCAAGACCGTTCTAAATGTTTGTTTCTTCTTCCTCCTCCTTCTTTTTATTATTATTATATTTTTGAAAGAAGTTACTGCCTAACGACAAGGAAATGAATCAGAACACCCATAGACACTGGCTTTGTAATGCCACAGATTTAGCATATTGTAGTGTTAGAGCTTCAAGAGCCTGACTTAATTATTTTATTCCCATGGGTCTCAACTGGGATGCCTGCACCCACCTACCCACCTGAAAGCCATTATTGTAATTCAAACTCTTCATTTTAAGATGAGGAAACTAAGGTTCTGAGAAATTGGTTGATTTGCCCAAGCTCTTAATGGTAGGTCCCCTGGACTTGAATGTATTTCTCCTTTCCCGTACAACATCCTTCCTTTCACATTGTGTTACCATGGGTCAGTTGATTCAGTTCTGTGTATCTCTGGCATATATCAACACAAAACAAGCATGTTAGAATGGGATGATTTCTCCAGTCCCTTCTACAATTCTGTCACTTATTAAACTGAGTATGTGGCTGTGAGGAGGAGACAGTAGTATTCAGCTCTGATTCTTTTCTCCCTTTCCCTTATATAAAGAAAAAAGGAAATAAAATCTATTAAATCCAGCATACCTATGGAAGTTAAACTGTAGCTGGTCTGACTTCTAGGGTCACCCTATGTATCATTGTGGGCCCCAGGAGGCTCCCACGAGGTCTCAGCTTTTCCAAGTAGACTAACTAGGCTTCCACTTTCTACATTACACCCAACTACTCCTCTAGAAGAAGGCTCTTAGTTCACAAAATACACACACTGGCCTAATCACTGTCTTAAATTTCTCCTTGTTTGCAGAGCATTCAAACTATAAATGGCTGTTAAGCCAACATTCTTACTCCATGTGAATTTAATTATACATAATTACCTTCTTTATGGCTGTCTAATATCTCTAGACTGGAAAAAGATCTCATCTTCCTTCCTCCTTCGGAGAAAGGTCTGAAGGAAACTTTAAAACCTGGTAAATTACTCTTTCTTTTGTTCATCTTCAATTCTATGGCTTAAATTCTCCATCAAGCAAGGAAGACCCCTTTTCAATATACTCTCCAATTTTTAGACAAACAAACTGCCAGGAGCTGAATTGCTGTCCTGTGGCCAACAGACAATTCCTGGCTTCTGGTTCTAACTTCTCTGTGTACCTCTTCGAATTGTAAAGATTAGTAACACAGTAGGTCACTGTGGGCTGTCTTGCCTTGTAAGAAGGACTTTGGGTACACGTACATCCCTACATATGCCCTGACCAAAGACTACATACAGCAGGGATTCTTAAGAACAAAGTAGTATAGCCCTTGTATCATGTAATAAGAAATCTAGTATCCTGGGGGAAGAATAAAATTAGAGGTACAATCCTTGAATATCTAGAAGCCATTCTTTAAATAGGATCCTACCAATGATGAACACATCTGAGATTATTTAATTTTCCAAACCTAGGGGAGAAGCTCAGGGTTATGGTTTATACAATTAGTAATCACCTTTGCAAAAATGCTGCTAATTCTTCTTGCTCAACAATGTTCAATACTCCCCCCCCGACATGCATGTTTCTTTAAGAGAAAAATCCAGAAAATATTGCTTCACATACACTTATTTTTTATATTTCAAGATAATAACCACAGCCACTAGGACAGGCTGCTTGGGAGCTTCAATAGCATCAATCAATTTCATAGTTAGCAGCATCGTCTTTCTTTGGAGAACATTTTGTATAAAGTAGAATGTGCCCCTGTTCTTGCCAGGGCAGACAAAGGGAGCTGACTCTAAAGGGTGAGAGCAAGCGTGCCTATTCTCCATGAAGGGCAGGGAAGGGGAGAATTAGTCAGGAGCACTCACTCTTCCATCTGCTCCCCAGATCCTCCTACTGTTTTTGCCTTATTTGTCTTTTCCCTTTAAATTTGGACTGTTTGCATAGATAGGCAAAAAGATGCCTCTTACCTTTCCACAAATACTGGACAGTCAAACTGGGCTTTCGACAACTGCCTGTCATTACTTCCTCTGTCCCAGGTTTTTGGGCTTGGGATCTGAAATGAAAATAAAAGAAAATCTCAATGCAATAATGCCTTTTAAATTACTCTTTCCCCTTTCTTTTCCTCTTCTCTTCCTACCTATTTTCTACTTCCCAATTTATGGAAGGAGTAAATATGTGGATAAATATGGAATACATTCATTGAAAAACATTTATGTGTTCTTTACTTGCATTCATTTGTTCATTTAACAAATATTCTTTGAATTCATCTATGTGTTAGCTAAGTATTGGGTATGTATGTAGTAGTCAACAAAATAGACAAGGTCCTGGGGGGCCTGGATGACTCAGTTGGCTGAGTATCTGGCTCTTGATTTTGGCTAAGGTCATGATCTTCAGTTCGTGGGATTGAGCCCCACATCAATCTCTGTGCTGTCAGAGCAGAGATGCAGAGATTCACTCTCTCCCTCTCTCTCTGCCCTTTCCCGTTTCTCTCTTTCTCTCTCTCTCAAAATAAATAAATACACATAAAAAAATAGATAAGGTCCTAGTGAAGCCTATAGTCTTCTGAGTTAGACAGTAAATCAGAAAAGTATTTGCTGTGTGAAAAAAATAATCAGGGGTCCCTAATTTAGACTGGAGGTCCAGAAAAGGCTTCTCTGAGAGGGTCACACATATGAACATCTGAAAAATATTTTATTGTTCTTCTAATTATTCTGGTATAAAAATCTATGAGTATATATACATGCCTGCAAAGTAAATATAATAGAAAAATGTAACTGTGAACAGTTATTTGTAAGTAGAGGTCTATTCATTTTTCCACCAGTGAAACAATTTCATACAGCCAGCTTGCATCTTCTAGTACTAAATTAAAAATACTTCATTATTTAATGTCAATGGGACTTACTAAATAAAGTGATAGAATTAAGACAAAAGCGGGGGACCAGATACACTTTCCTTTAGAGGTGTTAGAATTTAAAAGCTCAGTATGAATGAGCAACGGAGTCTGCTTAATATTATGAACACATTCAAAATCTTTTTTGATTACTTTTTGGTTGTTATTGCAAGCAATGCAAGAAGGACAAAGAACCCAAAAACCTAAAGGAAAAATTTTTCTAGTTGCAATCTTGTTTAGATTTTAGAACTTTGTTATAAATCCATGGAATACTGTCTACCCTGACCTGCTCCCAAAGAAATTATTGAATTAACAAGATAATGCATTTGTAACTGTCTTTCTCATTTATAAAATGCTTAAATAACACCCCACTTAACTCTCAAAACAAATGGTTGAAGTAGGTATTCTTATTATACTCATTTTAAGGAAGAAATAGAGTTCAGATACATTCATAGTGCATTAGTGAGTAGGGAAACTGAGCTTTAAAACCTGGTTTTCTGGGGCGCCTGGGTGGCTCAGTGGGTTGAGCATCCCAGACTCTTGATTTCAGTTCAGGTCATGATCCCAGAATTGTGGGATCAAGCTCACATCCGGCTCTGCCTCTCTCCCTCTGCCCTCTTCTCTCTCTCTCTCTCTCTCTCTCTCTCTCTCTCTCTCTCCCTCCCTCTCCCCCACTTCTGCACACCCTCTAAAATCAAACAAACAAAATCTTAGTTTTCTGACATCAATGCCTGTGGTCTTGCTGTTATAGTGCACTGCTAAGCCGTATTGTAAGTCGGAGACCCTGAGCCTGTTTTGAGTTGAGTGACAGATTTCACAGAGCAAAACATCAGTTGGATAACCATACTTTCTGCTGTGTCACTTCATGAAGACCAAGGGGTCACAACTGGATCTCATTCTAGTTTTCTTCAGAGACTCATTATAGGACCTCACAGTAAAAAGCAGAAGGGCAGATAAATCTTAACTCTTGATATAGTTGTGAGACACCTTGTGACTTGCATCTGCAAGAGCAAACATGGCTTGGGCGAGACTCACAGTCCTAGTGCACTTCTGTTATGCGTGCCTTTCGTAAAGAAAAATGATGAGGTGAGGGGAGTAGAGGTTCTTGAATTAGGTGAGAATTTGTAAGCATGCCTAGACCATCTCCTTCTAGATCAATATTTAGTGGAGAGAGTTCTTCACAAGCCTGATTTGCTCTTTAAAGGAGACTTGAAATCCTTCTGAAAAAAGATGTGTGTGTCCCAATAATTGCAACATTTAAAGAAAAGTTAAGTTCCTGGCCTCAAGTAAGATGATAGTAGTAGTAGTAGCAGTAGTAGTAGTAGTAGTAGTAGTAGTAGTAGTAGTAGTGATGGCAGTGTAAAGAAGAGAACACATTAACTAATAATGTCTCCATTATTCTGAAATAACTCTACTGTAGGCAACTTAGGCACTCTTGAATTATTTTCCATCTCAGAGTATTTAGGTACAATTGGCTAATTTCTGATTATAAGGAAAATCCTTTTATAAAATCACAATAGTTGTGCATGACTGACATTGTTGGTTGACCAATCTGCAATCATTCATAAAATGATTTGTGCAAAAGGCTAGAAAGGCTCATACCAGGAATGTGAATTAGTCCTGGACAAAGAAACTTGAGGGAAGTCTCTTTGAAGTTTCAGGGAGGAGTTTCTCTTTCCTGGTGAGGAGATGTGATTGACTTCTAATCCTCCCATCTTTTTGCCTTTAATTTGGCCATGATGCCTGGAGCTGATGCAGCCGTTTTGTGACCATGAGCTTTGAAGGTCATGAAGACAGATAATCAGAAATCTATAGACATTATGGCAGGAAGACTGAAATTACCTAGGCCCTAAATGTTGTTTATCAGCTGAACTAATACCAGCATTTGGTAACTTCTAGCCTTTCTATTATATAAGAAAGTGAATCTCTTTGTTTAAACTACTATTCCTGAGATTATTTGTAAGGTGCTGCTGAAGGAATTCAGTTGATAACAATGTGTAGTTTTGACTAGTTACTTAAAGACTTTGAATTTAAGTCTTTTTGTATATAAAATAAAATAAGGTTGAGCCCTTTTAGATACAAGAATTCTCTGATTCAAAAAGTACTTTGGAGCACATGTACCCCAATGTTCATAGCGGCACTTCCTACAATAGTCAAATCATGGAAAGGCTTAAATGTCTATCACCTGATGAATGGATCAAGAAGATGTGGTGTGTGTATATATATACATACAATGGAGTGTTACATGGCAGTGAGAAAGAATGAAATATGGCCATTTGTAGCAATGTGGATGGACCTCAAGGGTGTCATGCTAAGCAAAATAAGTCAGGCGGAGAAGGACAGATACCATATGTTTGCACTCAAAGGTCTAACAGGAGAAACCTAACAGAGGACCATAGGGAGGGGAAGGGGGAAAGAGAGTTGGGGAGAGCAAGGGACACATATCTTGAGAGACTATTGAATACTGAAAACAAACCGAGGACTGAAGGGGGAAGGGGAGCGGGGGGGGGAAGGGGGTGATGGTCATGGAGGAGGGGCACTTGTGGGGAGAAGCACTGGGTGTTATATGGAAACCAATTTGACAATAAACTATTATAACTTTTTTTAAAAGTACCTTGGCCCTATTGTTTTCAGAAACAATTTAAAAGAAAAATGCTGTACACATTTCAAGCTTCTACTTTCAATTTTATAAGTAGCCTTACCTTTTAGTGCCACAGGAATAATGAAACAGTACATATTTTAAACAGATTTTGCTGTTATTTGTTTACTATTAAACTGGCTATATCACTTTAATGCAAAGTGTTTTGTATTTTCATAATTCGTCCAAAGTGTGAGTCCTAGTCAATGCAATGGGAATATTCCACTGGATTTATACAAAAAGCCAAAATGCACAATTTATATTTTCCCATACAAAGAGAACGATTGGCCTGACACTGAAAAGTATCTATTTTAAGAGGACTAAGACTTGATCACAAAAGGCCTGTCAATCCAGTCTTTACTCTGAGCCTAGCACAAGGAAAATACTTTTTCCAAATGACGACTTCAAAGAAAACATCTTTTTATTGTTGCTATTTAAAGATCACTATGGGAGGTGATGCTTGGTCATTGAAAAGGAACTATCTCCATAGGCAAAAGAATGAAAGTAAGGGATTTTTAAAGCGCTTCCTAAGTAGATTTGCAACAACAGACTTACAGGGAATGAGTATTACCTTCATTTTCAATAGGATAGTATGTTATCATAACAAAAACTATTGTGTCTTCTCACATATAGTTTTAAGAGTTTAAATGAGAGAAGGGTTTTAGCTACATCTGGAGATTAAATTCCTGAGAAAATACATTTGTTTTCAATCATAAAAATTAGGATCTTAAAAAAGCAATTCTAGTGAGCAGAATCTTTGAGTATATTTGCAGTGAAAAGTCTAAAAAATAACGTGTTATTACTTTTTTGTGTTTCAATTTTTTTAATGGTTAAGTTAATACATCAGCAACCAGCTCTCTGCTCGTCACATTTTAATAATCAGCACGATTCAGGATGTAGTTCCAACTCTAGGTTTGGTTTGAATGGTGGAATATTTTAAAAACTCAGTGTAGTATACCTTTTAAAGTTCTTTTTGAAAACCACTCAAACCAGATTCATATGATACTGGATTTAACATAAAGAGTAAGTAAGTAGGCTGACAACTTGTTTATAGTTTTATGGATAGAGCTTAAACTAGTCAGAATCTCAACAAATTTCTGAGAACTTAAGAAAATCAAATAGGATACGTGTCGCTTCTGTGTAAGCAAATCCCTGTAAATTTGTTCTTGTTTCTGTGTGACAGATGGTGCCAAGGAGTAAAAATTGGGTATTTTTCCCTGAGTGGGTCACGTGTCCAGTCAGCTTAATCACGAATTCTTAAGGTGGCTGTCCTCCAATTCAGAGACCATCTCTGCCTCAGACTTCCTATTACTCAGAATGCAAAAGTGAAGAGTTAAACATTTCACTTTCACTAAACTCTCACTCCAACCAGATAACCATTAGAGTCAAACTGCACAACTGAGCGGCTACAAACCAGTTTGGATCTCTAATAACCAATGTCAACTTGGCCCTCAATGTGGCCTTGAACTGGACCGTGACACCCCCACGGTCAGTCCACTCCTTCTCCCATTCTCCACAATTACTTCCAAGTTCTGTCTTCTCTGGTTCCATCCCCTTCTGTACTCCTAATACTCACAGGACTTCCCATTCACCTTTTAAAAAAAAACTTTTTTATTTCTTAAAGCCTCAAACAGATAATTTCTTCAACCCTTCAATCTCCTACCACCAAATCAATACTACTTCTTCTCTCTCATCTTGATCCTTAAAAATGGAGGAAATGTTTCCTCTCATTATTTAAGGCCGTTCTCTCCACACATTCTGTGGACTATGTTTCCTTCTATATTTCCAGGAAATTCATAGGCTTTTTGATCTCAAATTTTAATTGTTTTGATCAGGCAATATATATAAGTAGTTCAAAAATTATAGAAGGGAATATGATGAAAAGGCGCTTTTTCATTCCTAGTGCCAAGTACCTAGCTTCTCCTTGGGACAAACGTTCCGTCACAGAGATATTCTAGGCACACACAAGTACATGTACGCAAATGTCAGGGAGGAAGAATTTCCTCTACCCTTCAAAATCCTTCCACCTGGACAAAGATTCACTTTGATATGAAACATTAACAAGAGAAAATCAAATTTAGTTTCTTATGTACAGGGAATCAACAGAGACATGAAATTCTAAAGGCCAAGCAGCCTAATGCTTACCAGAGCTACGGAAAGCCTGAGAGCTGTGGAGCCTAGGGATACAAAAAGGAAGAAGACCATTAGCAGGAAGGTGAGAGAAGTTGGAAAACAGGGATTGCTGTGATATGTAGATTAGTTTCTTGGGTGAAGCGGAATCTTTGTTAATCTCTTCCTTCCTGGTCCCGGCAGGCAGTTGAAGGGGAGGGAAAAACTCTTCTTGAATCTTCTGGGTTCTGATTGCTTTGAAGTCAAAATAATGGTCATGCCAAAGCGGTCCATCTTGGGGTCGGCTGTCCTTTGTCCTCATACATACATATTCTTTTTTCTTTTTTAAGTTAAAAAAAAAAAGGAGTATTATTTACACAGTTACCTATCCGGGTTTTTTTTTCCCCATTAGAAAAATGCATCTTGGAGACAATATTAATTCATAAGGTGAATCAAGTGTCCATCTCTGGTCAGTTCAGGTAGAAGAGGGAACAGTGCAAGTCATTTCCCCCCAGGCATGGCTGGACTGACCAGGGAGCACAGCACGTAGGCCTAGGCTCAAGGCATAGGCACACTCGCTTATCACTAACAGGAACCTGTGGGCCAAGGAGTTAACCTGCATTCACCCAGAGATAGAATCACCAGCAACACCTAATGAATTCTCTTCATTTTCAATAGGACACTATGTTATCAAAACAAAAACTATTGTGTCTTCTCACATATAATTTTAAGTTTTATTTTTATTTATTTATTTTTAATTTTAAGAGTTTTAAATGAGAGAAGGGTTTTAGCTATATCTGGAGTTTAAATTCCTGGAAAAAATACACAAATTTCAATCATAAAAGTTAAGATCTTAAGAAAACAATTCCAGTGAGCAGAATCTTAAAGAATAAAGATTTTTTTTTTCAGATTCCAAGTCTCTCTCTTTAAAAAAAAAGTTTATTTCTTTAGAGAGAGAGAGCAGGTGAGGAGGAGAGAGAAAGAATCCCAAGCAGGCCTGTTGTGGGGCTCAAACTCAAGAAACCATGAGATCCTGACCTGAGCTGAAACCAACAGCCCTTAACCTACTGAGCCACCGAGGTGCACCCAGAGTCCAAGTCTCTTAAGAAGGAAAAGATCCCTGTGGGACCTGATGAAGTGGCAGCAGAGCATCTGCTAAGTGACCTCTTGGGCCTTCGATTACTAGTATCCACTCCCCACCCCACCCGCCACACACAGATTTTCCCCTCACTTGCAAGCTATAGGGGAGTTTGGAACTTTTGAGCATTAACTCTTTCTTCTCCTGGGTGGTGCCACAACAATAAACCACCTATTTTTCTTCACTGCAAAGTCTCAGTGTCAGTTTTTGCTGACTTGCTGCACATCAGGTAGACACAGTCTTGTCTCACTGAGGGGTGCCTGGGCGCCTCAGCCAGTTGAGCATCCAGCTCTTGATCTCAGCTCAGGTCTTGATCTCAGGGTCATGGGTTCAGGCTCCGTGTTGGGTTCCATGTTGGGCTCCTTGCTGGGGGTGAAGACTACTTAAAAAAAAAGTATTTGTTCATTCTTTTTTAAGTACATAGAATTTATTATGAATGTCCCATAAATTATTGGATTTGACCTTATTGATACACATTTAACTTGTCTCCAAACTTTTATTACTATAAGCAATGTTGCAACAAACAATATTGTACATTGAAAATATGCTCTAGGTTATGAGGCACCTGGGTGGCCCAGTTGGTTAAGCATCTGACTCTTGGTTTTGGCTCAGGTTATGATCTCCTGGTCTGTGGGTTTGAGCCCTGCATTGGGCTCTGTGTTGATGGTGCAAAGCCCACATGGGATTCACTCTGTCTCCCTCTCTCTCTACTCTCTCTCTCTCAAATAAATAAATAAATTTAAAAAAAAAGAGAAGAAAATATCCTCTAGGTTAAATTCCTATTCATGGATTCCAGGGTTAAAGGGTAAGCACAATGGAAATTTTGTTTGATATTGACAAATTACCCTCCATAGATATCAAGCCAAACTATAGTCCCACCAAAAGAAGCATGAGAGTGATAATATTCACCCAAGAAAAGGGCATCACAAAGTTTTTCACTGATCTCATACCACAAATTTAAAAAGCATTTTGTTTATTATGAGAAAAATCTTTTCCAATTAGAAGCCATTTGTAATTCCTCTCCAAGGACCTGCTCATATCCTTTCTCTATTTTCCCATGTTGTTGAGTTTTAAAAAAATGATTTATCAAAGTTATTTACATATAAAGACAGCTTTTGTAATGTAAGTTGCAATTGCTTTTGGGCCATGCAAAACATTTTTTATAGTCAGATTTATTAGTTTTACTTTTATGGCTTTTGGCCTTTGTAATATACTTAGAGAGCCCTTTCCTACTCCAGGTTTATGGGGGGAGATTCTTATGGCTCCCTCTTCTATTTTTATGATTTCTGTCTTAAAGATTTCTTCATTGAAATTTCACAGATTTCTTGTTAAAATCATTTTTAGATATTATATCATATTTATTGCTATTGTAAGTGAATCCTATTTTTTATTAGATCTCAATTCATTTCAATATATGAAGGGTACTGACTTCTGTATGTTAATTTTGTAATCAGTCACCTTATTGAATTCTCTAACGGTAATAGGTTTTTAGTTAATTGTCTTGGGATTTTCAGGTGTACAATTATATTACCTACAAATAGTAATCATTCAATTTCTCCCTTTTTCTCTAATGTTTAAACCTCAAATTTCTCTTCTTCATTTTCTCCATTTAGTACCCCCAGCATAATGTTAGACAGTAGTGTGGTAATAGTTATTCTTGTCTTGTTATTTGGGTTATCTTATATGGTAAATTATCTGCTAATTCCCTAATATAATCAGCTTCTCCCTATCTCCTAGATCCTTGCAACCTGGAAAACTCTCTGTGGATACCACAAGACACTCCAGTTACTGCTCCCTTACTTTTCTTTCAGAGCCATGTGACTTGAATAAGTCACCTTTACTTGTTCCTCTCATGTCCTCCTCTTGTATTCATTTCTACATTAGTTAACATAGACCCATGCTATGGGTTCTGTATCTGGATATCTAATAGTATAATTATTATATCTGCTTGGGGGGGTCTCATATGTACCTCAAATTCAAGATTATAATATTTGCCTATAAAACATTACCTATTTTTTATTTTTTGTCTTTTGTCAGTGAATAGCATGAGCATCTATTCAGTGCTCATATCAGAAGCTTTAGAATCATCCTGGACCCTGTTCCTCCTATCCTCAAAATCCAACCAATTCCCAAGTCTTATCAATTCCTTTTCACCTCTGTCAACTTCTCTATTTTCATCACTTTGGCTCTGTCATTAATTTTTGCTTGATTTCCTATATCTACTTAACTTGAGTTTGCTCTTATTCTTACCAATATGTTCTCTCTATGGTAGTCAGATTGCTCTTTTTTAAAAGGGAAAGTTGATCATGTCACTTCTCTATTGAGAATCTTTCAGTGGCTTCCCATTACTATTAGGAAGAAGTCCAAAATACTTAGTTAGCATGACTTATAAGAATCTCCTTTACCTAGACCCTTCCTACCACTCTAGTCTCTTATGACATCCTCCTATTCTAAATTGTCTTAGTATATGCAGCCAGAAAAATAGAATTAAAGGACTATTTCAATGAGCAAGAGATTACCTGAAGATCAGGACACTGCTTTCCACCCTGGGCGGAAGCTCACTAGCCTTTACTTCATTTTTTTAAATGTTTATTTATTATGGAGACAGAGAAACAGAGCATGAGTAAGGGAAGGATAGAGAAGAGGGAGACACAGAATCTGAAGCAGGCTCCCGGCTCTGAGCTGTCAGCCCACAGCCTGACATGGGGCTCAAACCCATGAACCGTGAGATCATGACCTGAGCGGAAGTCGGGGGCTGAACCAACTGAGCCACCCAGGCACCCCTCACTGCATTTTCATCTGCTGGTGACATAGTACCTGGTCCTATTGCTGTTGAAACTAAATAGACACTTGTTCTAGAAATGCTGTTAAAAATCTTTACTGACTTCGGGAGCCCAGAGTCTTCTACTACTTCTGTTGCTCTACCAGAGGCTCCACCAAAAGCAGGGAAAAAAAGGCTTCTTTATTTCTCCTATTTGAAATGTCCTGCCAGTTCTGCATAGTGGCAGAAATTAACAGGAAATGTGCTGACAAAGGAGTCTGCAAAATGTAGTTTGCTAGCTTCCAGCCCTGGGATTCAGAGAACATACAAGGAAGGTCAGGGATGGAGCCAAACGCTACACACAAATAAATGGCACATGTTCCTACTCTAACTTTTCAAAATTGACCAAATGTGGGCTTTACACTGAACCCTTGCAACACACACACACACACACACACACACACACACACACACACACATACACACACACTCATACAGTTTTCATAGGGTTAATACCAATTTGTTTTCTAGGTCTTAACTAATAATAGTTAATATATAGTGTTATATTAGCTTCAGGTATACAATATAATGATTCAACAATTCCATATATCACCCAGGGTTAATCCTCATCACCTATTTAACCCATTCTCCCTAACCACCACCCCTCTGGTAACCATCAGTTTGTTCTCAATAGGTAAGAGTCTATTTCTTGGCTGGTTTCACTTTTTTTCTTTTGATCATTTCTTTTGTATCCTAAAGAGTGAAACTGAATAGTATTTGTCCTTCTCTGACTGACTTATTTCACTTAGCATTATACTTCTAGCTCCATCCATGTCATTATAAATGGCAGGATTTCATTCCTTTTTATGGCTGAACAATATCACACACACACACACACACACACACACACATACACACATACGTGTGTGTGTGTGTGTGTGTGTGTGTATCTCACATCTTCTTTATTCATCTATCAGTAGACACTTGGGCTGGTTCCATAGTTTGATTATTATAAATAATGCTGCTATAAATATAGGGGTGCCTGTATCCCTTTGAATTAATGTTTTGTCTTTTGAGGGTAAATGCTCAATAGCCCAATTACTGGATCATAGGGTAGTTTTATTTTTAACTTTTTGAGGAATCTCCATTCTGTCTCCCAGAGTGGCTGCACCAGTTTGCATTCCCACTAACAGTGTAAGAAGGTTCCTTTGTCTCTACATCTTTGCCAACACTTGCTATTCCTTGTGTTTTTTATTTTAGCCATTCTGACAGGGATAATGTGATAGCTCATTGTAGTTTTGATTTGCATTTCCCCAACGATAAGTGATGTTGAGCACATTTTCATGTGTCTGTTGGCCATCTGTATGTCTTCTTTGGAGAAATGTCTGTTCATGTCTTCCACCCATTTTTTAATTGGATTATTTGTTTTTTGGGTGTTGAGTTGTTTTAGCTATTTATTTTGGATACTTCAGTGAAGCTATCTTTGGCCCCATGTATAAATTCAGAACACTTAATAAATATTTTCTGAGGTCCTGTGCCTTTCCAATTGCCATTAATAAAATTGTGACTAAGAATTGCATAATTATTTATTTAATATATGCCTCCCCTGCTAATCTGAAAAGTCATCAAAGAGAAAGATCTCTATGTCTTCTTTATTGCTATATCTCCACTCCATAGAGCCTGGATGGTCTGGAATACTTACTGAATAAATTAAGTGTATCTTCTATTACAACATTCAAAAGCATAGTTCATTTATTGTCAATAATCCCATATGGAAAATATATTTAATAATTCTGAAATTCCTCAGGAATTTTTCTCATGCAGTTATAAACACAGAGATTGGCAGAAATGACATATTCGTTTCTCCAGGTGAGCTGTATTGGAAGTATGAATGCCTAGATCTTTTTCAATAACATAGGGTATTTCACAGTAATTTAAGTAACTGTGGAGATAGTTAAGGAAATAGGTAGGAAAATACAAATTCAAGAAATTAGATAGGATTCTTATGAAATGCATAAAGGGCAGTGTAAAAAGGACAAAGAAAATTAGAAAGCAAAGACTCCCTCCAATCCCAAGGCTCTAGCCACCTAGTTATAGAATCACATATGAAGACAACACAGCCTGTTTAGTCACATACATTTATACAAAGTGATATTTTCAAACAGTGAGTGGTAACAGCTAAGCATTAATATTTTTTATCATGAAAGGGAGGGAACTGATTATCTTGACATTATAATCTTGGATTATAGCTCTGCTATTTATTTCTATGCATTAGGGCAACTCCTTTGTTTAGCTTTTTATTCCTGTAAGACAAAGACTGTATTACCAGAGGGCAACAGAGCTATTAGCAGTGTCTTATCTTTAAAGTTGAGTTCCAGATTCTGAAGTTGGATTTTAAGAATTCTAATACTCAGAGTGCCTGTGTGCCTCCGTCAGTTAAGAGTCTGACTCTTGATCTTGGCTCAGGTCATGATCCCACAGATTGTGGGATCAAGCCCTGCTGTCAGCACAGAGCCTGCTTGGGATTCTCTCTCTCCCTCTCTCTCTGCCTCTCCCCTGCTTGCACACACACTCTGTCTCTCAAATAAACAAATAAATAAATAAACTTAAAAAAATGAATTTTAATACTCAAAGTATTTTATTTCTTTCTAATAAGTGAGCAAATCTATGCTAAATCTATCTTACATCCTTCTCTGCTTAGAATAGAACAACCCGTAAGTTCTGATTTGGGGTGGTGGTGTGGAGATTCAACAATATTTTTTAAGTTTATTTATTTATTTTGAGAGAGAGAGAGAGAGAGAGAGAGAGAGAGAGAGAGAGAGAGAATGCACTGTCAGTGCAGAGCCTGATGCAGGGCTCAATCTCACAAACCATGAGATCATGACCTGAGCCAAAACCAAAAGTAAGATGCTTAACCAACTAACCCATTAAGTTGCCCTTCATCAGCAAACTTTTAAATTAATGCTAAGGGAGAGCAAAGGGTGACAAGATAAATTAAATGAGAAGGTTACTGATATAATTTATCTTGGAGAGAAAGCTTCAATTTTTTTCAGAGAAGTAAGAAATAATTTTATCCAAAAAAGAGTGCATGGGCTAAGGATAGGAATGGAAGCTTGTAGAGAAAGAAAAAATTTGGGAGCAGTCACTGTAAAGGTTTCAATAAGGATGATTGTAAGGATTGTTGAGTAACTTTGGGAACCTGAGGGGAAATTTGACACCATGATATTTCAGGAATTAGAACTGGTGCCCCTTTGAGATTTTATCAAGCAGTTCTGATCTGTGGCAAGAATGTTGAATGTTGTTAGTGAGGATCAGCAAAGCAGTCAAGGACTAATGAGCACATTATTGAAATGGAATCCAGTCTGGAGAGGAAGGCAGAAAAGCCAGAATGGGAATAATGGATTTGGAAATAAGTGTTAGAAGACAAAAACTGGAAGATAAAGAGTAAATTCAACAGTGATGGTAAACTGGTAGGAAAACGGAAGGCTGGTTAGAAATCTCTTCAATGAGAAATTTCCACTGACACCAAACATCAACAGGAAGATGAAAAGTAATTATATTGTCAAGGACTTCAAGTAGAAGTAGAATAAAAAAGCATATGGGGCTGGGTTATTGAATGAAGGCTACAGAACAATGACCTGGAAGTAGACATACAAAGTTCTGTTTTAGCTGGCATGGGCTGAAGTGGAAAAAAGCAGAAGTTTTCTATAGAAGATAATACAAAAGATGATAAATTTTAAGAGAAAATACATCTTTTTTTCATTTAGTTTGAGAAGGCAGGAATGTTAAAGGCAAGGATATGGGGATGTTTGTTCATGTTGGAACAGGTGTCTCAAGGAGTCTCATAAAAAACAACAACAACAAATAGATGGGTAAGGAATGGAGTTGGCCTACAGTGGAGCTCAAGATTAGCTAGACAGGGTGGTTAGAAATAGGGTTGCGTTTTATGTTAAGGTCCTTGAGTGTTGGTCAAAGAAATTAAAGTAGGAGGGTTGGCAAGTGTACTAGTAAAAGAAAACCCAGAATTCCTTTCTACTCACACAAAATGTGGTGAGGGGTATTCCCACCCTAAAACAATTCTCCAACAATTTATATCAAGTTGGTGTCCCACAATTCAATTATGACACTAACCACCTGGAGTCAGCACAGACTCAATGTACTTCAGACACTAAGTGTCCCTAATTGTCACCTGTACTTCTGACCACTGGCCAAAAATTGAGGGTTTCTATGACTCTCCTCTCGCAGGTTTAACAGTTTGCTAGAAACCTTCTCAGAACTGAGGGAAACACTGACATTTACTGGTTTATTATGACACAATTTGGGAATAGCCAAAAGGAAAAAGATGCACTTGGCAATGTATGTGGAAGAGGAGTAGAGCCTCCATGCCTCACCTGAGTGCAGCCCCTTCCCAACTCCACGTGTTCACCAGCCTGGAAAGCTCTCCAAATCACTTTGGTCAGAATGTTTAATGGAGGCTTCGTTAAGTAGGCATGACTGATGAAATCATTGACCGTTTTGATGATTAAGTCAACCTCTGGCCCTTCTCCTCACTCTGGAGTTTGGAGGGAGTAGTGAGGCCTAAAGTTCCAACCCTCTAATCACGCAGTTGGGTTTCTCCAGCAACTAGCCCCCATCCTACAAGAGTCATCTCACTAACATAAATGCAGATCTGGTTGAAAGGGGCTTATTAAATGACAAAACACACTCCTATCATTCAGGAAATTCCAAGGGTTCTGGGAGATCTGTGCCAGGAATCCGGGAGACAAAGATTAAGTGTATATTTCTCATTACATCATAATTAGTTTACTACTGATGCTGTAGCAAATTGCCACAGATTCCTCAATGGCTTACAGCACAGACTCCTCAATGGCTTATTACCTTTTGGTTTTGTAGGTTAGGAGTCTAACAACTGGTCTCAGTTGGCTAAAATCAAGGCATGATCAGAGCTGTGTTCCTTTCTGGAGTCCAGCTCCAGGAGAGAATCCAGGTCTTGGCCTTTCCTGTCTTCCAACCTTTGACATAGTCCTTGGCTTATTGTCCCTTTCCTCTGTCTTTGAAGCCAGTAATGTGCATCCTTTGACCATTTTCCATAGTCTCATCTCCATCTGACTCTTTAGCATTTCTCTTTGACTTTTAAGGATCCTGGTGACTGATTCCACTGGGCCCACCTGAATAACCCAGGATACTCCTCCTATTTTCAAAGTCAGCTAATTAGCAACCGTCACCATTTGCAAACTTAATTTGCTTTTGCCATGAAACCTAACACAGCCACAGGTTTTGGGCATTGGAATGTGGACATCTTTGGGAGACCATTTTTCTGCCTAGCACAGAAGGTCCACTGCAAAAGTATGTAAAAGGTAAGGAAGGAATGCTTTATTAGTACAATCTAGTTAATGATAGGCAGTGTATTAGAACAGGTTTCAAAATTTCAATTACACTTTGGAAACTTGAGCTTTATCAGAATTCCACTCCCAGGTTGCTGATGATTTGTGATTCCTGAACCTAGATTTAAAAATACTATTACTACTACTAACAATAACAAAAACTAACACCTCTTGGCTCTGTATATCAGACCTGTTCTACAGTCATCGTATAAACTAACTTTATCCTTAAATAATACTGTGGAGAAGGAACAAACATTTCTTCTAAACAGAATCAGTAACTTGCCCAAGGTCACAAAGCAGAGGATTTGAACTGAAACCCGGGCAGTGAAGCTCCAGGGCTTTTAATATTACATCACACAGCCTCCTTAAGTGCATCTCTCCGGGTCAGGAGACGTGGAGTGGCTGATGAGTATATGTTGTGGGTTAGATACCAAAGGACACAAGTTAGAAATAAAGCTTCAGGCAATTAATTAGGGCAGGATTTCTTGAAACACCCATGAGGGGAAGAGTGGCTCTTCATTGTACTGAACGTACGCAGACACCAGATTTCTTTTGTTCACTTCAACCTAAGTACGAAACCATCCACAAAAACTGTTCTTTCTTTTCTCTCCCTTTCACTTAACAAATATGTATTAATGATCATGTAACAGAAACTGTACAGGCCATTACATGAACCTGAGTAATGCCCACATGAATTAAAGGAATAATATAAAGTGGAAGTAAGTTATAAAATTTGCCCAATTGTTATACAACCATCAATTATATTATTTCAACTTTTGTCATTTGATTTCCCTGCTCTCATTTTCTTCTCCACATTCTTTTTTAGTATTTTTGCCTCTGCCCATATGTTTATTACCTTCTTTTGAGTGCTTCTCATTTCATTCTTTTTAAAAATTTTTTAAAGTGTTTATTAATTTTTGAGGGAGAGAGACTGAATGTGAGTGAGGGAGGGGCAGAGAGAGAGAGAGAGAGACGATGACACACAATCCAAAGCAGGTTCCAGGCTCTGAGCTGTCAGCACAGAGCCCGATACAGGGCTCAAACTCATGAACCATGAGATCATGGCCTGAGCCGAAGACAGACACTTAACAGACTGAGCCACCCAGGCGCCCCTCCTTTCATTCCTTTCCATCATTTTGCTCATGTGCCTTTTGCCTCCTCAGCTGCCTCCTCCATAACTACCTTTTATCTAGCCACATATGTTCAAACTGCTGTGGGAATAAACTATTTTGTCCCAACATACTAAAGTTCTCTTGAGGTCATTTTCTCCTTTCCATTCACTTATTACTGCTCAAATTTAGACTTTCATTTGCTCTGCTCATCACAACTTCCTTACTGAATTTCAGTTATTTTTCCCAAGCCCACTGACAATCCATCCATCCTCACTTTCACACACCTGACTTTTGTAGAAAACCTAATGTTGTCATCGCCCTACTCTAAGTTCTTCAGTTGTTCCCATGATCTATCAGATAAAATTGAAACGTCTTTGTAAGATTTGAAAGCTCCCTGCCTACCTAACTTCATTTTTACCTTTCCTCCTAATTCTGCTTTGCAGATTACCCTCTGGCTGCATTGTAATACTTGTGGTTTCAAAAACATGTCATACTCTGCCATGCCTCTGTACCCTTCTATCCCTCCTATCATATTCTCCTATTCCCTCCCCTGTTTTTACCCCATCCATATGGAAAATTCCTGGTCATTCTTTTAGTTGGTTCAAATGTTATCTTTGATCTTAGGCCTTCCCTGTCTCCTGTAGGCAGACCTAGCACTCCCCTGCTCTCTCCTACAGCGTATCCTTCCACTGCTTGTAAGAATACTGTTATTGTTATTTGGGGTCAGGACTTGGACTGGTTTCATTCCCAACACTTAACATGGAATCCAGCAGACTGTAGCTCAGTCATCTTGCTCAGTTAGCCTACCCTTTTACCTATCCTTCCATAATGCTATGGCATAACTCTTCCTTCTGCCTCAATACGAGTTCCTCAAACTGTATTCTTTGGAACACTAGTGCACCTACAAAAGAGGTGTATGTTATAGAGTTAGGCTTTAGGTAGCAATGTGAAATGTACATTTGTTTTCATTGTAGTTTTAGGAAAGAAGTCCACTTTTTCTTTTCTCTGACAATCCTATCTTTAAAAAAATTTGTTTTTAATGTTTATGTATTTTTGAGAGAAACAGAGACAGAGCACAAGCAAGGGAGGAGCAGAGAGAGAGAGGGAGACACAGAAACTGAAAGGAGGCTCCAGGCTCCAAGCTGTCAGCACAGAGCCTGACACGGGGCTCAAACCCACAAACTGTGAGACCATGACCTGAGCCAAAGTCAGACACTTAACCAACTGAGCCACCCAGGTGCCCCAGACAATTCTCTCATTTTCAGTTCCATAATGATTCTCAAGGGCAAACAAATCTGTAAAAGAAATAAATCACCTAAAATCAGAAATTTCTATGTTCTAGATAAAGAACATCAGCAACACCAAAAACAAATCATACGTATGTATATATGACTAAAACATTAGCATGATTACCATCAAATTTACTTATTTCAAACCCATCTCTGTTTAACCTGGATTATTGCCAATGAAATTAGAACACAGTTTGCCCATTTACCTTATTGTTTTTATTTACATTAATTGACAGATTGGCATTGGTTCTGTTATTTTAAAGATTGACTTAGAGAAAAGTAATTGTTACAATGGAAAGTTTGGGGAAATAGTCACTGAAAAAGTAGAGCACCAGTCAAAATCCAATCATGAACACAGGAACCATACTATGGTACTGATTAATAATTAGGATATTGTTACCCAATGGTTGGAGAACGTCTCCACACCATAAAGAGGAACCTTGAGGTAATCAAGTGATGTAAATGATAAGGAGCCAATGCTGCCTTTAGAGCAGGGTAAACGAAAGGAAAAGGTTGGGTTATTAAAGCTCAGAGGAGGGTTTCTGTTGAGCGAGGGCTCAAGCCTCTGAGAAATAGGCACTGGCCAGCGCTGGTGTCTCTACAGGGATCTGATGAGTCTGGTTCTTAGAGTGTACAAGAGTGAGGCTGGAGCCAACTGGTGACGACTGTGTAAAGGCTTATTACTGCTGTCAGGATGCTGGTTAGGAGCAGGAAGCAAACAGAAAGGAACTAGTCTCTTTTCCCCTCTGCTTTCCACCCTCCCTCCAGGGACTTCTACTGACAGAACCCACTGGGAAGCCAGCTGGCAAGGGAGACATATAGTTTGCAGAGCCTCAGCCCCAGTATTACAAACCCAGTGTGGAAGGGTCAATATGGAGCAGAGAGATGATAGCTTAATACATAGTGCTAGGAGTAATTAGAGTCTTAAGTAATGGTCATTATTCACCTTCCAGCTTAAAAAACTCAACGTGATCATATACTCCAGACCTTAAAAAATTAATAAATTAATATTCTTCTGTTGAGTTTGTCTGTGATTAAACAAACACTAGAATATGCTACAGCTATCATTTAGTCATCCAATCTGAGACTTACATGGCAGATACTTTTTAGGTGTTTGTTTCAATAGTGAGTTTGAACAACTATTTGTTTCAATAGTGAGTGCAATGAAGAAAATAAAGCAAGGTAAAGGGGATAGAAATTGGGGATAGGATCACCTCTTTCATATTGGGTGGTGATAGACGGTCTCAATGATAGAGTGAAATTTGAGCAAAGATCCAAAGGAAATATGAGAAAGCAGTATGAATATATGGAGGCAAAACTTTTCAGTAGAAAACAGTTGCATTTGATAGATGTGAGGTAGGTGAAGATTTTGCAAGTGGGTGGACTTTTTGTGGGTTCAGTCTAGCTTTTTGCATAGTTCTGCTTTAGAAGATTGTGATTCTAGTAGGGTGACATCACCTTATTATCAAATATAGTACCAAGTTCAAACATTCCACAAACCATTGCTCATCTCTTCCACTGAGGGAAAAGCTATACTTCTTCAAGCAGCAGGTTATAAAAAAATGTGCTGATGGTAAGGGGAATGAGCAGAGTACATAATGGCCCACCTTCCCTATAAAATGCTTTCTTTGTTTCAGAGTCAGCTATGAAATTCTAATAATAGACTCAATCCTTTAGTTTGGATTATTTGAGTAAATGTAAAATGCCCAGCACTGTACATAATTACTTCTTTGTTAAGATGTCAACCTTTGTTTTTTAGTTAAGAGTTAATGAACCTCGATAATTGGCCAACAGTCTTTGAGGCAGAAAGTGGGATGGACACCATCAGTACTCTTAACCCAAAACAATGAAATCATTGTTGGCAGTAGGATCATGTTGCCTTTTGTTCAGATAATTTTCTTCTTGGAAAATACATGCATACTTTGGATTTAATGGTGCCAGAAATATTAATAAGTTAGCTATAATTATTTCTGAACCAGTTCATCACTCAAACAATAAAGGTGAACTTATCTGTAAGGTTAGGCAACTAAAATGGTATAAAACCCAGTTACACTCTCATGATAAAGGGTTTGTGTTCTGTTTTGTTTTGTTCTTAAAGTCCACAGCAATTCTGGCCCTTGAAAGAAAATGAACTGCACCACGTAATATAAAATCTCTTTTTGTAGCTAGTAAATAATTTCCAACAGGAAGGTTTGGGGTGAGTATGTCTTCATTTGAGGACAATGTAATTTAAGACTGGACACTAAGAAAGTAGAAATTTGAGTTACCTCAGTAAATTTGTTTTTAACTTTAAAAGGAATCTTGAGAGGTCAGTGGTGCCAACTGGAAGGCAAGAACTTGGTTCTGGCAGAAAAACCAGCTGATATAGCTTGTATTTTCAATTAACCTCTGTGCCTAGGTTCCTCTTGCTGTTGGGAAGGGATGACAGCCATTGCTACCTTCCACGGGAAGCAAGCCTGTGCTTTGACATCCTCGCTGAAGATGTTCTATCAACACAAGTAATGAATATTAGAACATAATGCATGTATGCACATAAAACATCAGCATGGTGCTCTTTTAATGCTTATTTAACATCTATAAATACTGCTCTTCCATGCTCTCTCTTGACTTTAGGTCAGAGGAGAATATAATCATAGCATGTCACTAATACAATTTCTCAAAATATGGAGGAAATATATATTTTTAAAGCTCCGTATCATCCTTTTGAGAAGCACTAAACCTGCTAATCCCTCATGGTCTCTGTAGCAATTGCACAATGGCCCCCCCATATTAAGCCTCTGGCTCCTTTTCAAGTGTTGGCTAAATTACTTCTTCTGGAAACTGGAACGATCATGGTAAGGCTGGGGGGAATGAATTGGCTAGCTATATTAAAATTTTGGTTGTTTAACATTTAACTGAGTCTCAACAACGTGTTGAAGTGCTATCTAAACAGAGAATTAGCTAGTAGCTGCACAGTGGGCTTTATCTAAATTTAGCAGTTAAATTAGGTTTAGAGAATGAGAAAATAGGAAAAGGAATTTTCTCAAGGGAAACGGTGGTGTCAGCACAGCTGAGGAATGTCACAATAGCTACATTTCGTCAATTATGATCATCATCAGGGGATCTCCAGTAGAGACGCAGGACAAGGTTTATTCATGAGCGCATCCTGAGGATAGGCGATGGAAAGGAGTGGCTGCAGGAGATAGGCTTAAAAGGGACGACAGAGACAGGCAGAAAGAGAGAAAGAGTGAGAGAGACCGAAGAGAAAGGGGGTGGAAGACAGGCACTAAACCAGAGGGCTGGGAGACAGGAAGGGAGGCGTAAGTTAAGAAAAAAAGAGAGGTAGGCAGGGGTAGAATGGCGTGTAGCTTTGGAGGTGAGTAAAACATTGTAAATCAGTGGGTGGAGGGTGGGGGAACCCTAGTGATGGAAGGGGCGTGCTCTTGGCTGCAGGCAAGCGTTAGTTTTAGCTGCGATAGGTGGCTGAATCCGCGTTCGACTTTTCTTCTTATTGGAGCCACATTTACGGCTATCTGGCGGAGATGGCAGGACCTACATAAAATTAGTTAATGGTATCACGACCGAGGACGTGTGTCCTCTGCCTCCAGTACCCCTCGGGACAGTCCAAACTGTCCACCGCCCCTGCAGAACCGCCAGGGGCTGTGGCTTCAAGGTCAGGCCACCAGGGCTGTACGTTTTGGGTGGATGGAGAGGGTAGAGCGCGCAGCCATCTCGGGTGAGGGAGGGTCGTGCTGAATCCCAGGTCTCTTAAGGGCAAATGCTCAACACGTCCCGAGGTCGCTTTCCCGCGATCAGCTTAAAAGAAAACAGGCAGTGAAAAGAAAATTACACGTGCGAACATACCAATGAAACAAAACCAAAGAAAAACACCACCGCACTCTAGGCGCTCCGATCGGGGAATCCATGGCCTCCTGTTGCCAGTCGCCCGGCGAGGACAGCGGACAGCCGGCGGCCGGAGAACCAAGAGCGAGAAAGCAAACCTTCTGGGGGCCCCTCTCCCCGCTCGTCTCAGTTGACCCCTCCACCAAGCCGCCCTCCCAAGAGAAAGGATCAAGAAAAACGCCTGTGCAAACAAGCCTCGGAAGGCTGGGGGAAGTGGGCTGGGAAGAAAGAAGGGATTCGGAGAGCGCCGCTGTCCCGGGAAGCAGGAAGGAGAAAGTCTCTCCTTTCAGCCCCCTGCGTCCCCCGCGAGGAGGGAGATGACTAGTTCTCCACGCTGCGTTCAGCTTCCTAGACAGGGACCTTTAGCGTGGGCAACGGAAGGGCAGCCCATCCTGCCTTTCCCTCCGAGCCGCCCCCCCTCCTCCGGTCCCGGCACCCAGCCAGAGGGAGAGCGCGGCCGGGGCGAGGCGAGCAGCCAGCACGACTGTCCCGCCGCCCTCCGCCTCCGTCAGCGCCGGGGCAGCGGTGGACCCGCGAGGGGCGGAGTGGGCGAGACCATTGGAAACGTTGGGAAGGGGGGACGAGGCGGGGACGAGGAAAAAACGAGGGGCGGGGCCTACTAACCTATTCCAGATTTTCCTGTCTTCTTGAAAGCCCTGCTTTGGGAGAAACCCGTTATCAAAGTGGAGAAAAGAGATTTTTTTTGAAGGGGGAGGAGCGTGTGTAGGAGGGCGGGGTGGGAGGAGACGCGGCTTGCAGTCCCCGATCAGACGGGAGCTGGAGTTGTGCGGGGAGGGCGGGCGAGTCCCAGCGCCTGCTCTGAGGGTCGGCTTCCTCTCCCCCTCCCGTGCGGGGCGGGGTGGTGCGTTCCGAGT
>NC_043704.1:57672909-57719439 GCF_006229205.1 Suricata suricatta
CGGGGAAGGGCCGGGGCCGGCGGGTGCTGCGCCGGCCGGCCGCTCCCCTCCCCCGCTCGCCGTGCCTCTGCCCGACGCCGATTGCTGGGTGCGCGGGGAGCTCCTTCGTGTTTGCTCCCGGGACCGCTACCTCCTCGCTCCTTCGCGGAGGAAGCCGAGAGCGCGGACTTCTGGGCTGGGGCGAAGGTGCCGGGCTGCACGTTTGCCGCCTCCTTTTTTCCCTGGTGAAACTTGAGCTGTGCGCCCGGAGACCTCCGGGGACCGGAGCCCGACGGGATGAAGCCTTAGGCTCCCACCCCTCCTGGCCTTCCGCTCTGGGGAAGGCACCATGTTAGCCCACCCTGCAGCATCCCTTACAGTCCTCTTCCGTCCTCCGGCCCGGTTCTGCCCTGGCATCCTCTGGATCGCTTTGCGTTGAGCCCGTAGCTGCCTTCCAGTTCATGGGACGTGTCTCGCACTGTCCATGTTTATTTTAGCGAACCCTGTTTGTCCTCAGGACTTGGATTTGTGTGTTACGTACCTGATTGCATTGCCTGTGCTCTGGCTGTTCGGATCAGAACAGACCCCCACGCCTCCTCCCCGTCTCTCCCCTCATTTTCTGTTACAGTTTTCCTGTCACATTTGGGAGCTGGTCTCTTTGTAAATCCTGTTCCTAGGTATCCGAGACTAGAAATCCACTTGTTAAGGATCATGTTAAAAAAAAAAAAAATCTGGCTTCATGCAAGAGAGATGGACGTAGTGATCATTAATGGAAGGCGGTGATCTGGGAACGTGAGGCCACACCAGTGTTTGGGGATTAGCTCTAGCTTTTGGTAATACTGAAATACTGCAGGAAGTTATTCATTCGAAGACTCTTACTACTTGGTGAGGAAGGTGAAGCAAAACTTAAGGTTGCGCAAAGATTGGTGTACCTAAGACATTTTTATTGGTACCCAAGGCTGCTGTTGGATCTGTGGTTAGTGTAATTGTAAACGAGAGCACAAGTTTCATCAGTATTTACTGAAAGGAGAGATGTGTGCGGATATCTGGGATGGTGTGTTTTAGAAGAAAGAGAGTCCTATTCCGGGAGGTGTGTCAGGGTAGTTGATTATGAGGGAGGCAGAGTTCTCAAGAGATTGAGTGCCCCTTATGGGCTGAGAATCTCCTCTACCAGTTCACCACCGTGTTTCAAGCACGGTAATGAAAGTTTCTGATTTACTGGGTATAAGGCTGATAAGTGGCTTGTTATCTAATCTGCATTGTTTCTGTATCTCCACTCCCCAGCTGTTTGGTTCCTCAACACAGTTCTTAATGCTCTTACCTCTCTAAATTGATGCAAGATTCTACATTGAATTTGTATACTGTTCTTTGCCATTAGGGAGGATGGTGGATTACAGTTGAGTGGGAGAAAAGTTGGAAGGGGTGTTAACAGTTTACTATCCTGATTTAGATTGTGCTAAGGACTAAGTGAATATTATTTGTAGCTCTAATAAAGGCTTATCTTGCTAAACAAAGCCTTATGGAAGACTGAAAGTAGGGGATATGTGCATATAATCAAAGAAATTGAGTTTGGATAATAATTTCATAGCTTTTACCAGTGAAGGGCTGATTACTTTTGAAGGAACACACGGTTTTCATGTAGAAGAAGATAGGTGATTTTTTTTAACATCCTTTTAGTAAAGTGCTATTGGAAGAGCTTGCTATTTTTATTTAGGGTCTTAAAAATTCAAACAGTAGAGGCAAATGGACTGTGATTTAGAGCAGGTGTAAATTGAAGTTTTTAGAGTCAGTTTTGCTGGTCGTTGTAGAGATAGGCGCTTGCTTTGTGTTACTGTGCACTGTTCTTTTAAGAGCTTCCTTTTCTGGCTTATAGTGTTAATAACACCCTAATTTGTGAACCCTTATGACAAGTTTTTTTTCCATCAACTTCTCTCTATTTTAGAATTCAGTCTTTGAGTAGGGCACAGTTGCCCTAACGTATGGATGCTTACTTAGTAAGTATGAAAGTAGAATTTTCTTCATGTAACCTGTTCCTTGATTTGACATTCATAGTACTACTTATAAGGTTTTGCGTGTACCAATAATGTTTTAAGTAGTCAGTTTTAGAATTGAAAAGATCTTTAAAGAGATGATTATCTGATGATTTGCTAATCAGAATATTTTACTTGTTTAACATGTACAGTTTTCTTTTTGCTGCCTTTTTTTATATGCTGCTTACATTTAGCATGACCTTAACTATGTTCAATATCATGTTAGTACAGGATAATTTTTATATCATGTTTATTTGCTAAAAGCAAAACCCTTGCAACTGGTAGATTTGATATTCTGAAAGGTGTAAAAAATTACATCCATATTGCTGTTTTGAGGGTGTATACTGTCTTATTTGAAGAATTGAACTTTTAAAGTGAGAATTTTACAGGTTTACAAACTGTCAGGTTTTTTGGTTTGTTTTTTAAGCCTAAGAAATTCTTAGGTATAAAGGTCAAGGGGACTAGATTTACAACACCAAGTGACTTGATAAATCCCATTTATTTAAATCCCATTTTTCTAGAATTCCATTTTTCTTTTCTTAAATTGAAGTGTAGTTAACACACTGTGTTACACTAGTTTCAGCCATATTTCTTTATAATAACAGTATTCAGTTCATATGTGATCGGATTTATTTCCCTTCCAACATTTTTCTTGAAAGGTAGAACTGTTAGCAGGGATATGGGATCAGTGGGGGAGATAATCAAGCTTATTTGACCTTTGTCCATTCCAGTTTGAATCTAGGATTCAGTGCCTTTCCATTTTTATCAAGGTTTTATCTGACAATAGGTGTTAGAAGATGATAAAAAAAGAAGATCTGTTATTAAATTGAATCTTTAAAAGCACTTTCAGTATTCCTGGCACTTGATAGGCACTTGGGGACATAATACATGAGTAAGGCGGAGTCCTGGCTTCAAGGAGCTTACCGCATTGTGATAGACATGAAGAAGATTGTTGATTATAGTCTAGTGTTTATGATAGAGGTCTGCATAAAGTACTGTGGGGTTGCCCAGAAGAGGGATCCCAAATGCGTTAGGTAAAGATAAATGTGAACTGAGAGAAATAAAATTACGTTTTGAAATCAGTGAGGCAAATCTTACTGAGATTAGACAGTGTGGTAGGGGGTAGAAGTTTGTTCCTGTCTCTTTCTGATCTTTATGGTTTAGATACTAAATGGGCAGTTTGATTATGAAAAAAGCCTGCCACTTACTAGCTTTTGTGAATTGTTGGCAAGCTATTTAATCTCATCTTTAAAAAAAGATATCGTCACCTTGCATATAGAGTTGTTGAGAGAATTAAATCAGAGAATAAAATAATAAAACACAGTACATGGAGTATGGTGAACATTCAAGTGTTAGTAGCATTTATTAGATTGCACATCATAAACTAACCTGCCTGGTATTTGCCATTCTTAAATTCTACCCTAATGTCTTGAATAATTGAGTTTTCAAGGTAATTAACCTAATCTATTTGCACTTTACAGCTTTTGTTTTTAAATATGTAGCACAGCAGTGCTCCTGAAATATTTGTTAGATTTGTTTTAGATAAATATTCAGAAAACCAATTCTCAGAATATTAAGATATAGTCAAATTAACTAACTTTTGTAATTGTATGGAACCAAGTTGAATCTTCCTTTGATGATGTGGAATGCATTTTAAGATTTGTCAGTTTCATTAGGTCACTTGAAATGTATAGAGTTGGAGAAAAGTGTCTCAGTATGCTTCTACTTTATCAAGTTACATCCTTAACAGATAAAATTGGAAAGTGAACCAAATTTAAGAGCAGGCAAAAAAACTCAAATCTTCCTTTCTTGTATTTAGCTGTAGCATCAGACATAGGAACTGGAAAAAGCTGGGAATTATATATTTGTGTGTGCGTGTGTGTATTTACTGTCTTATTTGTTTCATTATGCTTACATATATCTATATTTAATTTAGTGATTCTGCAACACTAATGGAAATTTTGCATTTGTATAGTTGGGTTAAACTTATTGCCTATTATTAGAAAATTATTGAAGAAAAGCTGGCTGGGTTACCTTTGTTAAAAGAGTATTTTGACATTTTGTAATTTGCCCCTTTAAAATTAGAGTAAATAACATTATTATAGCATATTCTGTAATCCATTAAAGTCTTCATAACAACTCATAGTAAGTAAGGACTAACTAGTTTGTGAAAGTTTGGCATTTAATTAATATTAGCTATTAATATATAAATTTAGGATAAAATCTAATTCTTAAGATAGTATTGGAATGATTATTAAAGATGATTTTATGTTTCAAGCATTCAGAGCCACAAATTTAAGTATAATAATTGTCATACTTTTGGTTACCTTTTTGTATTTTTATCTAAAATTCTTTAAAGTCTTGACTATGTATCCTTTCCTGAATTTCATAAAACTTAAGATTTTAATTTTTTTTTTTACGTTTATTTATTTTGAGAGCAAATGAAAGAGTGACCACTTATGAGGGAGGGACAGAGAGAGAATCCCAAGTGGGCCCAGGAGCCACGAGATCATGACCTGAGCTGAAATAAAGAGTCGGATGCCTAACCGATTGAGCCACCCAGGCATCCCAGGATTTCTATTTTTATAATAGGTTCAGACATTTAATAATTTATTTAAATAAAATTTGTTGTGAGTCTTTATCAAGGGTGAGTTTTAATTTTTTTCCTAAATGACTCACTTATTATTCTAAAGGTAATTAATTTAAAATTTTAGTAAGAGGTCCCCTGTATGAGTTCGGAAACAGTCATATTGCAGGTACTATAGGCCATTTGATACTTCTGCTATACTGTATTACTACTGTTTTATAATAGTACTGTACTATTTTAGAAATGATATTGTATTGCATACTTAATCTCAATTTTATGTATTCACTTTAATATAGCATTCAGGGTGATTGCTTTTCTTGCAGTCCTATTTACTGTCCAACATTCACTCTGCTAATTAAGATGAGTAGGAAAGAACTACCTGTTGCACTGTGTAGATATCCATAAACTGGAATTTGAGGCGTGTGTAAAAATATACCAGCTCATAACTGGATTAAGTGGCTAAGAATTGTCAGTATGCTTTTCGACACTTCAGATGATTATTTTGCAGGTGTAAGATAATAAATTACACCTGTGGATCTATCGATAGGGAAGTACTTTTTAAAAAGCTTTGATTTCCTTGAATTTTAATGGCAAAGAGAAATCAAACTTGTTCTAATTTAAATAGGTTAGCTTTGCACTGAGTGGAGGCTTTTTAAAAGGCTCTCAGTTTAGGGTTATTCACAAGAAATAAAATTAAAAGGAAAGACGGTGCTATAAATCACTGTTCTCAAGTAGCCAGTGTCAGCAGAAGTAGGGTGTGTGAAGGTGGGTTCAAATCCTAGTTACTAGGGAATCCTTTTTCAAACATCATTCAAACAACAGGCCCCACTGTGGATTTACTGGATTGACAATTTTTGCAAGAGTGGTGGGGAGTAAAGGCTGGGGATTGGGACATTGGTAGTTTGAGAGAGACATCTTCAGGTGATTCTTTCTTCCCGTGATGAGTGCTATTTATTACATTTAAATTTATGATTTGACCAGATGTGGTCCTTCTTCTGAAAGAAATATAGTCTAGTCTTTTGTTCACTAATGTATCAGAAGTGCTTGGCATATAGTAGGCACTCAAATGTCATTATTTCAAAAGTTTAACAGCAAAATCAAATTTAAACTAGCTAGCACTGTCCAGTAGAAATATAATACGAGCCATATACAGAATTTTAAGTTATCCTTATGCCACATTAGAAATAATAAAAGGAACAGGTGAAATTAACCTTAATCATTGATTTTATTTAACACAGTGTGACCAAAATATCACTTCATTGTTCATTTGATACTAAAGAATTGAGGTATTTTATATTTCCTTTCCTAGTAAGTAAGTCTTTGAAATTTGATGTGTATTTTAACCGACAGATTGTTATTTAAACTAGCTATATTTGATGTGCTCAGTAGTCAGGTATGGCTGGAGGCTACCGTATTGGACAGTGCCGGCCTAAACTTTATGTGTCTCTGAAGCAGATGATGCCCTTCTCTGCCCCTTACTCATAAATCCTAAAATAACATTACTTTTCCTGCCTACCTAGTGAAATTCTGAAATAACTGGTTCAAGATCAGTTTTCTCTTTGAAGCCTTCCCTCACCACTTCTTGACTAAAGTGAGCTTTTTTCTTTCTAGTTTCTCTTGTATTTGTTATGTAGTATTTAATTATAAGTTGTTTTGTGATGTGTGCTCTTTGCAGTAAAGATCTTGGCTCATGCTTCATTGTATGTGTCATAACACGTATAGAATAAGCACAAATTAGTTTTCGAACTATATAGATTTGATTAACATTTGCTTTTTTGCCCATTAATAGCTGTTTAAGGAATTGGCCCAATTTGCTGTACCATAAATGGCATGAAGAGAATACTTTGTTTATTATTTCATCTTCCATGTTGAAATAATAAAATAAAATAGAATAATAGCTGTAATAAATAACTATGAAACTTTTGTGAACTTAATTTTATTTTTTATCTGATCCTAGGTATCTTTCATTCCTTAGGCCCTGGAAGCCTACCCTCTTTTGTGTTTAATAATGTGACATGTGATCATTAGAGGGAAAAGCATGCACATTCTATTCACTTTTTTCCCCCCTTTCATGTTTTTAGGTTTAGAGCAATGTTTGCCAAAGCGGTTCTGTTGAATTAAGGTCTCAGAAGATATGTTTCTTGGAGAAACAACTGTGGTTAAGTAGGCTTGGGAATGGAAAAAACTAATCATGTAACCCACTTATGTAAAATCACTGTGTGCATTAATTTAATACTGGTCTAAGAAATTGTTCCATAAAATACACTGTTTTACAAACTAATTAAAAAAATTCTTTTTTGTGTAATACCTGTTATATTGCAGAAGCTAAGTTGTACAGAACATACTCGGAAGTAGATCCTTAGATTTGTATATTTGATATTCCTATTTTGACATTCCTACTTTTTTAGATGGGGGGACTGAATATATATATATATATATATATATATGTTTATATTTATAAATATATAAAACTTGTATAATGAACTAAAAGAGGTTGGTAGGTTTTAAAGTTGTTGCTTGATGAGATAGTTCTTCATTGGTTTTTCTTTTTTCTAAAAATTCTTTTGCTCTCTTTTGTTTTGTGTCTTTATTCCCCATTGTCTTACCCATTTTGATACTGAGACATTTACAAAATTGATCTTCTAGGAGGAATACAGTTCTTTTTCCTTTGGTATTGCAAAATCAGCTGTGCATTATTTATTTCAGGACATGTAGTTTACACAGCTTATGTGTGACATGCCTCACTTTATGTATAACACATCTTACCTTGAATTTTCAAAACAAAGTATAAGATTAAGATAGCTAATATATTTTGTAATGGAAATATGTGAGTGTTGTTATTGGGAAGGACTGAAAAATACCAGGAGGCAGTTATAAATACAGGTGCATACAGCTAAGACTCCAATTCAGTGTTGAGAACATTGTATACAATTAACAATGTGCTTGACTCCTAATAGCTTCAGTTTAGAGGAAAAACAGAAATGTTAATGAAATGTTAGTATTGGTAAACTGCGGTGAGATCATATTTGTATAGTAACTATTTCTATGTATTATCCATGATAGACATGATTGTCATTATTACCAGATTATCTTAGACTGTTTTTCAAATTTATTAATATAATTTCTGATTTAGTCATAGCTACTGTGGGCTAGATTAAGATTCATTTCACAAGTGTCCTGTCATTATGAACTCCAAATTCCCTTCTAATTTGATTTAGATTAGAGATAATCATTCATGGCTAGAAGTTCAATTCAAATATTGGCTAGGTCACATCATTAAACTGTCTAGTTTTAAATATGCTTAGGGATATGCTGCTTATTTTATTTTAAATACAAAATTTAAAAAAACCTCTTATTTATTACTTACTGAAGAGATTCAAGTGGGAGAAGGTACTTAACTACAGTTTTATCCTTCTCATTCTGGGCATAGGGCTAGAACATCATAGCATTTTTCACTAAACCATGAGTCTGCATATGTTAATGGCTCTAGCTGCTGCTCTAAACCTCTATTTCTGCTTTTTAAAAGAGATAAAAAGTTAACCATGAACAAAAGCCTTAAGTAACATGTTCAAATTATGTAGTATTGACTATCAACTTTTATAGTAGCTTCTCCATTCCTAATAAGCATTGTAAGTATATGATTATAAATATATATCTATGATTATTTTATTACAGCTTTGGCTAATTCACATTAAAACCAGTATAAACTTTAATATTGAAGTATAATGGTGAGAAATTCCTATTCTCTTTCACGTTGTTACCTTCTGTTGTACACTAGTGCAGTGTCAAAGATTTATTATTTTTTTTCTTTTAAAGCTGGTATAGCTTCTATGGTTACTTGACTGATTTTGAATAATAAAAAAAGGCATATGAGGCTAGAATTAGTAACACTAATGAAGACATCTATACTTAGGAAAAAATAAGACTGTTTGGTTAGGCTATTGACATTTTTTTCTGTATTTAAGATTATGAAAAACATTTCAACTTTTAGATTCTTAAGAGTTAGCAATTTTGGTGGCTATTTTGAAACCATGCATTGTTTATCAAACTTATTTTCCATATATGTATAAAACGATCTGCACATGATACAGTTTTGGTATGTCAATTGTGAAAATGTTTAAATATATAAGTAGTTGGTGACGTTTGTATAGAGCATGCAAAAAAGTCTCTTGTCCTCTAAAAGTTTGAATCCTAACAGCATCTACTAAAATATAAAAACAAATCTAAAACTGCTTAAGAAAAATGCACATCTTTGATGATACTACTGCTGCTTTGCTGCCCTCTACAGTCATCTAAAATAGTCACTCTTGATTTTTCTTCCATCAGATGATTAAAATACTTACTTGACCTGTGAGTGGGTTGAGTAATATTTACTGTTAAAATATACTTTTTTAGTCACAACAGTTGATCCATACCTATAATGCAGAAAGTAAAGGACTTAAAAATTGGAGCAGGGGATATTTTGGGGACTGTTGAGCATCAGTGAGAAAATAGATAATGTATTAACTGAGTGCTAGGTGGTTCAGAGACTATCACAGTGAAATAAGACATGATGGTTAGTCTCAAGTTTATAGGCCTACTGGGAAGACTAACTGTATGTTAAAATATGTACAAAAGAAGATGTTTGTAGAAATATTGCAAGTAGTATGGTACAGTCTAAAAAAAAGATCAGTAAGATCTGAAAGAGTCAAAGAAAGCTAATTAGAGATGAAACTTTTGAGCTCTTGAAGAATGGATTAAATTCAGACAAGTAAAACACGGTTATTTCAAATAGGGAAGAGGATATTAAAACACAAAGCATCTGGTACACAGGACTATGTAAGGGGCCTTGAAGTGTTTGTACTTAATAAATGTAAAATTTAATTGTTAGGAGATTTGGAAATAGAGGTATGTGTTGTGTGTGTGTGTGTGTGTGTGTGTGTGTGTGTGTGTGTGTCTGTCTGTCTGTCTGTATGTGTTAAATCCAGTTATTTAGCCTCTCCGTCTGTTTCATTCCCTAAAAAGTTGGCTAAATACTTCATTTACAGCGTTGCTGTAAAAATTAAATGAACTCCTTCCTAAACTGCAATACAGTGCTTTATAAATACAACTAACAATAATGCAATGAAAAGTGAGCTGTCTTTTATTAGAAATATAAAAGTATTGTGGGATTATAGAAGAAGGAGCAGTTTTATTGGCAATAGAAGAAGACTTAATAGAAGACCTAATTTTGTAGTTGAACCTTGAGGGAAGAATTTAGATTTCCATTTGTGAGGGAAAGTCAAAGAAAAAGAGAGCATTCCAGGCTGAGAAGATCACTGGACTGAGAATTTTGTGGAAAGAATGTTCCTGTGTGGTTCAAGCATGAACTTTTTGTAGGGAAGTCATGGATTTTTAAATACTTTACTGATGCTGAGGAGACTTTGTGTGGTAGGCAGTGAGGAGCTTTTGAAATCAGGTAACTTCTGAATCTGTCTGATTTGAGGATGTTGTATTGCTCTGATAGCAGTGTATAAGATATTTTGGAGATATGAGAGACAAAAGGGAAAGCCATTGTAATTGTCTGGAAGAGAAGGTTATGGAGACACAGCAATTTGGTAGAAGGCTTGAATGGAAGGATGGATCTGAGTAGAGTACCTAGTATTTAGATATAGTGGTTGAGAAAGGAAGAGTTGGATATAAACTTAATGCTTCTCTTTTTAATGGCTAGAAAAGTATGGTAAAGATATTAATTTTAGTCCAGTAACTTTTTGGAGGCATTTAAATTGCGGTGCCTTAGGAATGTATTTTAGAACTGTAGTTGAAAATTTATTATGAGATGGTGGAGGTAGTATGTGGAATTGGGAATTACCAGGATTGAGATACTTGGAATAGATGAATCATTAGAGAGAAGGCAGAGGAGTAGGAGAGAGGAAAGAGAAGTGGACAGGGGACTGGGAAAATTCCTCAAGATTGAGGTATTTTAATTAGATGAGAAGGGGGGTCATCTGGGAAAAAGTTTAGTAGTTAAGAGGAGTGCATGGAGGACCCAGTTAATTTAGTAAACGTGGTTAGGAGAGGTCAGAGTCCAAAAAATTAACAAATGAGGGGGTAGTGAAGAAGTAGTAGGGTATGGCCCACTCTTGGGAACGAGAAAGAGTAATTTGATGGGGAAAGAATAATGTATCAGTTGTTATGGGCTGAATGTTTGTCATCCCAAAATTGAGATATTGAAACCCTAACTTCCAATGTAATGGTATTAGGAAGGGTTCTTTGGGAGGCAGTTAGATTTAGATGAGGTTGAGGTTAGAGCCTTATGACATTAGTGGCCTTAGGAGAAAAGGAAGAGACATCAGAGCTTCCTCTCTAGATCATGTTGTGGATACATTAAGAAAGCAGCTATCTGTAAGCCAGGAAGAGAGTCACCAGAGCTAATCATGCTAGAACTCTGAACTTGGACTTTTGTCCTCTGAACTATGAGAAATGTTTGCTATTTAAATTACCTAGTCTCTGGTATTTTGTTATAGCAGCCTGAATTGATTAAGATATCAGTCAAGGTTCTTAATTATAAATAGAAACTTTACTTTCATGGGACATCTGGGTGGCTCAGTTGGTCAAGCATCTGACTCTTGATTTTGTTTAGGTCATGATCTCATGGTTCAGGAGTTTGAGCCCCATGTTGGGCTCTTCACTGTCAGCACAGAGCCTGCTTAGGATTCTCTCCCTCCCTCCCTCCCTCTCTCTCTCTCTCTCTCTCTCTCTCTCTCTCTCTCTCTCTCTCTCTCTCTCTCTCTCTTCCCCTCCCTCCCTCCCCCTCTCTCTCTGCCCCTCCCTAGCTCAGGCTCTCTCTCTCTCAAAATAAATACGTAACTTTAAAAAATGAAAGAAAAACTTTTATTAAAAGAAAAAATTTTAAAGGCTATCAGGTAGTTAAGATATGGAAATCAAGACCCAAAGGAGACTAGGCATCAAGAGCCATATCCAGAACCACAGCCAAGATAATGTCAAGGGACAGTCTGTCAAGGCCGTTGCTTTTTGAGACCCTGGATGTTATATATAGCTTTGCCTTTTAGACTGGCATTGCTGCTCTTAGAGGCTGAATAGTGTTATTACTATAGCACAAGGGACTATATTTTCCATGAGTGTCCACTACAGAAAGTTGAAGGAAAGCTTTTTTTAAAAATTGACAAATAGTTGACAATGTTCTGTTAATTTCAGGTATACAAAATAGTGATTCGACAATTCTATACATTAGGCTGTGACCACCATAAATATAGTTACCATCTGTCACGATGCAATGTTATTATAATATTACTGGTTGTTTTGTTCCCTGTGCTATATTTATCATCTTCATGACTTATTTTGTAAAAGTTTGTACATCTTATCCTCTTAACCAATTTTGCCCTTCCCTCCAACCCCCTAATTTTTGGCAACCATCAGTTTGTTCTTTGTATTTATGATTCTGTTTCTGTTAGTTCATTTGTTCTGTTTTTTAGATTTCACGTATAAGTGAAATCATATGGTATTTGTTTTTGATTTGAGTCAAAGGTGAACACAGCATTAGAGGATATGAGGTATGAGCTAGTTTGAACAAGGCTGGAGATATAGATTCATGAAATATTAAAACCTTTTAGTGACATACATTATATAGAGAAGTATTCATGGTAAGTGTGCAGTTGGATGAACTGTTGCAAAATGAGCAAATCCATGGAACCATCACCCTGGTCAAGAAATAAATTTACTGGCACTCTAGAGGCTTCCTCACACTCTTTCCAATCACAAATCTGACTTCCTGACTTTTAACACTGTAAGTTTGTTTTAACTTTCTGTATATTTTTTTGCTGACATTGTGAGATTCATTCATGTTGTTGGATGTAGCATTTTTTAAAACATTACTGTGCAGTATTCTCTATCACTATCCATAATTTATCCGTTTTAATGTTGGGCAGACATTTGGGTTGTTTTCACTTTGAGGCTTTTATGAATGGTACTGCCATGAACATCATTGTATCTCTTTTGATGATGAAATTGCTCGTTCATTCTATGCCTGTTTTTGTTGAATAAGTTGACTAAACAATAACAATTTATACTTCCTATCTGTAGCTTATAAGATTTTCATTTACTCCACATCTTAACCAGCCCTTTGTTAGTGTTAGTACTTTCTCTTAACCATTCTGAGCAGAAATCAATGGCTTATATAACGTTATGATTGTAATTTGTATTTCCTTGATGGCTAAGGATTTGGTCCATTTTGAATATCCTCTTGTGAAATGCCTATTGATTTTTCCCCCATTTTATTTAGTTGTATTGTCTTTTGTCTTTTTATGGATGTGTTACATTTATGTATGAACCCTTATATGTATTACAAATATCTTCTGCTCTGGTCTTTTCACTCTATTGATGGTGTCTATAGATGAACAGAAGTTCCTTAATAATTATTCAGATAGTCAAAGCCATTCTTTGTCTTTATAATTAATTCTTTGCCTTATATACAAAATTGTTCTGTAGTACATCATGATAACATCATCATGAAAACATTTTCCCTAGGAATTATCATTTTGCCTTTACTGTGATTAATCTAGAATTTGTTTTTGCAATTATTAGGTAGGGCCCATATTTTTCTTCATTTATTATTCAGTTGACCATCACCATTTTTGGAAAGGACCTACCAATCATGCATTGCTGCCTTTATAATAAATCAAGCAGCTGCCCATGCCTGGGTTTATTTTGATGATCTCTTCTTTGTTCCATTGGTCCACTTCGCTATCTTGGCACCAGTGTCACCATATCTCATTATAGCTTTATTCATTTTAATCTTAACATTTATTTATTTTTGAGAGACAGAGCAAGACAGAGCATTGAGCAGGGAAGGGGAGGAGAGAGAAGGGGGGACACAGCATCCGAATTAGGCTTCAGGCTCCAAGCCATCAGCACAGAGCCCGACGGGTGACTTGAACTCAAGGACTGCATGATCATGACCTGAGCTGAAGTCGATCGCTTAATCAACTGAGCCACCAAAGTTCCCCTCATTATAATTTTATGAGGCATCCTAGTATTGGGTAGAGTAAGTCCACCTATTTGTTCAAGTTTAATGTAGCTAGTCTTGGTCCGTTTCCTTTCTGTATAAATTTTAGTAGCAGCTTATCAATTGCCACAAAAAACCTATAGGGATTTTTTATTGTGAGTACATTAAATTTGTGTGAATTAATGTGGGGCTAAATAAACATCTTTATAATACTGAATCTTTCAATCTGTTAATCTGGTTTCTCTTGCTATTTACTGAGGTTTTCTTCACATTTTTTTCATAAAACATTCTGGTTTTTCCTGTGTCAAGGTCTTGCATAACTATAAATTTTTTATTAAATTTAATCTAAGTTCTTTTAATTAAAGATTCAAGCTATTTTTTGATATTATTATGAAAGATATTTTAAAATATTACTAATTGGTTGAGACATATAAATAAATACCTAATGCTTTAATTTAGGTATCATGATCTTATATCCAGAGATGGTGCTAACTTCATTTATTTCTAATACTTAGTCAAATCATTTGGATCTTCCATCTACATGGTCATTCTGTCTGTAAAAATTGAAAGTCTGTTTCTTTCCAGTCCTTACACTTGTTTTTTCTTTTCCTTTGCTTGTATGTTCTGGAGCATCATAGCTCCGCTATGATGTTGAATTGAAGTGGTGATTGCAGGCATCATTGTCTGATTCCTAATCTCAGAGGTATAAAAATGTGTCCAGCATTTCAAAATTAAGTATGATTGTTGTAGTTTCTTTTTTTAAAATAGAATCCTTCTTAACAGATTAGGAAAGATTCTATTCCTAGTTCGCTAAGAATTTTTATCACAAATGGTATTTAATTTTATCAAATACTGTATCTTAATTTTGAGATGATTAGAGAATTCCTTTTCCCTTTTTCATAATGTGAATTACATTTAAAAATTATTAAGCCATCTTTGTGTTTCTGTAAAAATCACAGTTTGGTTTTGATGAATATATTTTTTATTACATCACTGGATTCAGTTGACTATTATTTTATTTTATTATGTTTATCAGTTGTCCTGGGATATTCCTTACTTGTGATCTTGCCAGGCTTTGGTATCAAGGTTATCCTGTGCTCTGTGCTCAAAAAAAAAAAAAAAAAAAAAACCAAAAAACTGAGAAGTATTGCATCTTTTATTATCCTGTGTCTGAGTTTAAGATTGGTATTACTTTTCTCTTTAAGTGTTGGGTTGAATTCATAGGTAAAGCCATCTGGGCCTGGAATATTTTTTATGAAAAGGATTTTAAGTTGATTCAGTTTTTTAATAGTTATGGTACTTAGATTTTCTATATTCTGTGTCACTTTTGACTCTATTCTGTTTTTCTAGGGATTTGTAAGTTTCTTGCTTTCAATCTAGTGACATGAAGTTTTTTATAATGTCTTCTTACTACGTTGTTGTTGTTGTTGTTATTGTTGTTGTTGTTGTTGTTGTTTAATACCTGAAAGATCTATAGCAGTGCCCCCCACGTCCCCTTTTCATTTCTTATATTTGTAATTTGTATTGTCTTGATTTCTGGATCAGTCTTGTCAGGAGTTTATCAGTTTTATTATAAAGACTTCTCAAAGAACCCACCATTGATTCATTGCTGATCCTCTCTATTTTGTATTTGTTTTCTATTTCATTATTTTCCTGGTCCATATTTGCTTGATTTTTTTTTGGAGAGTTTATTTCCTATCTCTTTTCTACTTCTTGAGAGGAATGGCTAGATTATTGATTTGTGGCCTTTCTCTTTTTCTTATATATGCATTTGAGCTTATTTTTTCCCTTTAATTATGACTTTATCTGCATGTGTGCAGATAGATATTTAAAACATTAAAAAATTTCCATGTGATTTTTTTGAGCCTTGGATTATTTTGAAAATTATTACTTAACTAGACATGAAGATATTTTAGTTGCTTTAGATTTTGGTTTTTAACATTGTGTTAAAGAACTTGTGTCTGATTTCACTCTTTGGGCACAGCATTAGGTCAATGTTGATAATTCCATGTATACTTAAAAAGATTGAACATTGCTTTTGTTGGGTAATTGTTTTCTTACTCTGTATGTATCAAGTAGATCCACTTGGTTGTATTGTTCAAGTAAGTCTTTATCCCTTCTGATTTTTTTCCCCTGAATCAAATCATATTCCATGATGTGGATTTTTCTTTTTTTTTTTCTGTGAAGTTTTGTGCTATGGTTTGAGGTTGAGTTATGATTATTAACAATTAAATTAAATTTGGAATTTTTCTATCTTTCTGGTACTTGACTCATTTATCATTATTAAATAGCCCTCTATCCCTAGCAATACTACTTTCCTTAAAGTCTGCTTTTTCTCATTTTAGTATAGCTTACATTAAGTTTATTTTGGTTAGTGTTTGCATTTTATCTTTTCTCCAACTTTTACTTTTATCCTTTCTGTGGTCTTAAATTTAAGATGTATCCCTTGTTAGCAGCATGTAATTTTTAAATCCAATCTGCTAAGCTTTGTCTTTTATTTGGCATATTTAGTTATCTATGATTAATTAGTCCCTTACATATTTGGGCTTAACTCTACTGTTAACTTTTGGTTTTCTTCTTGTGCATATGTTTGTTGCTTTACTCATGTATTCATTGCTTTCCTTTGTACTAGTTATTTTTCTTTCATTCCGTTTTCCCCCCTTGCTAAATTTCAGTGGCTACTTTGGAGATTACGAATACATCCTTGACTTTATTAAAGTTCCATACACGGGGTGTTGTATGTAAGCCAATTTGACAATAACTTATGCATATAAAAAATAAAGTTCAGTATAAATTACTGTGTATATTTCTCCTTTTTAGACAGTGCAGGGACCATCAGACCCTCTAACTCTATCCTTATTTTGCTGTTAGTGCTAGCGTCTGTGTCTGTTGTATCCCTTGAGACACTTATTTTATACCGTAAACATTTATTTAGTTTTTCCAGTATGCTTACTTTTTCTGTAGTTCTCTCTGCATCTTGTAGTTTACATCTGGAATCCTATTAACTTCTACCTGAAAAACATCCTTTGTATTTTCTTTAGTGTGAATCTGCTAATTTATTTTGTCTGAAATTTCATTATATAAATATATAACAGCTTTGTTGATGTAATTCACATATCATATGTTTCACTGATTTAAAGTGCATAATTAAAAAAAATTTTAATGCTAATTTATTTTTGAAAGAGAGAGGCAGATCATGAGCAGGGGAAGGAACAGAGAAAGAGAGACTTACACAGAATCCAAAGCAGGCTCCAGGCTCCAAACTCTCAGCACAGAGGCTGACGTGGGGCTCAGACTCCTGAACTGTCAGATCATGACCTGAGTCCTAGTCAACTACTTAACCAACTGAGCCACCGAGGTGCCCCTGAAGTGCATAATTCATGGTTTTTAGTATATTCAGAGTTCTGCAACCATAACCACAATTAATTTTAGAGCAGTTTCATCACTCTCTACTCCCCTAAAAGCAATCATTGTCCCATTTTCCCTCACCTCTCCCAGTACTAGGCAATCATTATCAATATACTTTATGTTTTATTGATTTATGTATTCTGCATATTTCATATGTTATATATTGTGTTCTATGTCTGATATATTTCATTTAGCATAATGATTAGAAGGTTCATCCGTGTTGTATATCATTCCTTTTTCTTACCAAATAATATTCCATTGTGTGGATATATCACGTTTTATTTCTTCATCAATTGATGGACATTTGCATTATTACCACTTTTTGGCTATTGTGAGTAGTCAAATTGCTTTATGCATTCATGTGTTACTTTTTGTATGACATATATTTTTATTTCATTGAATATTTCGCTAGGAGTAGAACCAGGGTAACTATAAGCTTTTGAGGAATTGCTAGTTTGTTTTATTTTTATTTTATTTTATTCTTTTTTAAAAATTTTAAATGTGTATTTATTTTTGAGAGAGAGAGAGACACAGAGTATGAGCAGTGGAGGGGCAGAGAGAGAGGGAGACACAGAATCTGAAGCAGGCTTCAGGCTCTGTGCTGACAGCGGGGCTGGAGCTCACAGACCATGAGATCATGACCTGAGCGGAAGTCGGATGCCAAGCTACTGAGCCACCCAAGCACCCCCCTGGTTTGTTTTACAAAGTGGCTCCACTGTTAAATATTCCTACTGGCATTGTAGGAGACATTTCCACATCCTTAACAAACACTGCTTATTTGACTTTTTGATTGTAGCTGTCCTGGTAGGTGTGAGGTGGTATGTCACTGTTGTTTTAATTTGCATTTCCCTGATAGCTAATGATGTTAAGCAAATTTTCATGTGCTTATTGCCTATTTGTATATCTTCTTTCAAGACATGTCTATTTAAATCCTTTGCTCATTGTTCAACTGGAATATTTGTATTTTTACTATTGAGTTGTTAAGAGTTCTTTTTATATTCTGGGTACAAATGCCTTTGATACATGACCTGCACATTTTTTCATCCAGTCTGTAGGCCGTATTTTTACTTTCTTGATATTGTCCACCTAAGCACAAAAGTTTTTATTTTTAATTAAGTCCAGTCTATTTTTTTATCCTTTTATTGCTTGTGCTCTTGGTATCATCTGTAAGTAGGTTTTGCCTAACATAAGTTCATGACAATTTGCTACTCTGTTTTCTTATAGGAGTTTTATAGTTTTTGCTCTTACGTTTATGTCTATGTTTTGGATTAATTTTTATGTATGCTATGACAAATTTTTATGTGGATATTCAGTTGTCCTAGAACTGTTTATTGAAGGATTATTCTTTCCCTATTGAATTGTCTTGGCTGGCACCCTGGTTAAAAATCAGTTGACCTTAAACGTGATGGACTTCCCATACTATTGTATAGATCTCTATATCTATCATGCTAGTTTTCAACAGTTTTGACTTCTGCATACAGTTTTGCCATACGTTTTTTACTACTACAGAAAGAGTATAGTATAGTTTTGCAGTGTTTTGAAATTTGGAAGTGTTAGTCTTCCAACTTTGTTCTTTTTCTTTGTTTGGCTATTCCTACTGCCTTTAATTTCCATATGATTTAAGGTAAACTTGTCAGTTTCAGCAGTTTCACAATAGGTTAATCAGGGAAAGTTTAACTTGAAGACTTATATACTTTTGATTAAAAAAAACTATATAATATAAGGAGACTCAACAAATTGCCTGTTTTGTCGCTTTGGCACATAGGAATGAGGTGAGAATGCTGCTCTTGAAGCTCCCAGGTAGACTGTTCTGAGGTGAAGAGAAGAAAATGAGAACATTGTGCATCCATTCAACAAAAATTGTTTAGCTCCTTCTATCTGCCAGGCACCGTGCTATGTTTCTTGGTTTCATTCTCATGAAGAATGAGAGACCATCCCTTCCCTCCTGGAGTATCTGTATCTGTGTATCAGACCCTGAAATGAAATTCCTCTGGTTTAACAGCATTATTATCAGCCTGTCTATCCCCAAACACACATCCAAATTCCTTTTCCAGTTCATAATTGTTCCATTATCCTTCCTTCATTCAAAACAAGAAAGACCACATGCAGCACAGGCCACTCCAGATCTCCAGATGTTGTGTAGTTTGGTTGATGGATCAGTTGTTGGTGACAAGGGCTGGGTTTGTCTGGGAGTGATCTGAATTTTATATCTTGGAAGAAGAAAAGAGAAGTAATAACATCAAAACTAGAAACCAAAAGGGCAAAAGAATAACACAGTCCCAGGCAGGTGAGCATCACACTTGGAATTAGGTGAGAACCAGGAGTTAGGAAAGGAGATATGTGCTGTGGGGAGTCTGGCTAGGTGTTTGACAGCATTTCTGGAAGTTTAAAGTCCTGGTTAACTCAGATTTTGTATTTTATTATTTTTCCCCCTCTTAGAACCAAAGGCAGGCTTATTGTTCAAATCCAAGGTCAAAATGTTTCCTTAGCATTTTGAATTCTGCTGTTTCCTACATGGTCTCTTAATTAGTTTTTAGGAAAAGCACCTCTTCTTTCGTGGCCAAACCGTTCTACCAAAAACTTGTGGGGCAGTTGCCCTGTGGTGAAAAATTCTGTCCTGATCTGTACTCAAGGCTGTAGTACATTAGAATGAAAACTTACTAGCTTCTGACCTGTGCACATGATTGTACAGAAAGATGTGTATGCCCTTCTGAGAAGCCAGTCTTTGGAGTAGGGTAGGAGGTGTGAGGAGTTGCTGAGAGACAATAGGAAGACATGTGGATGAAAGGTAGACACTGACTGTATCTTACCCCTTACCACAAGTCTCTGTGGGCCAGCCACCCTAAGGAGTGTGAACCACTGGTTCTATGAGGAAGTGTACCCAAGGAAGGAGAGACTTGGGAGAGGTTCAGACTTTGTTGAGACGTATATAGTTCAGGCCACCTGACCATAGAGAAGGCTGTAGCTGGTTTGCAGTTATTAGGCAAGGAATAAGCTATTTTTTGGGAGTGCAGTTGGTGGTATGAGTGTGTAATGAGAGCTCTGGTGCTAGTGGGAAAGTACACTTCTGAGAACATTTGGGCAGCATGGAGTCTGGTTTCTGTGTTATGAGAACAGAGGAGGGATTATTGCTCTACTGAGGCTGCAAGGTTGCAGGGGGGCTGAGTTCTAGACGTATGGCTGCAACTGGCTCGACTCAGTATCCTCATTCCCATGCTGCTGACTCCTAGTCTGCATTGGACATGGCAGGAGAGTCTCATCTTCCTGCAGAATTCTGATAGTGCCATCTTCTGAGAAAGCTTAATGCCATATTTATATGAAAGTACTTAAAGGAATTCCATTTATCAGAGAGCGTATGTGGTTGGTACATTTGGAGTTGACTGGCAATAAGTTGATAATGCATCCATCTCCATAATTTAAAGGTACTTTAAAGGTACATAAGATTAGAAGCTAAATATGTGTTTTGTGTATCTCTTAAGCCAAATGAAATGAAACAGGTCTATATTAATGCTTTTCTAGCAACTTTGAGAACGATAGATTCATATAAATAAAACATTGTAATTTAAATATTTAGAAAGTGGAATGGAATATGGAATTTAATTTAAATATAGAATGTAGAAACATAATGTGTAATTCTTTTTAAATTTTTACTAGTCTGTTTTTTAAATGTTATAACTTGCATTAACTTTTGACTTAGGTGAGATACTCTGCAGATGCTGATTTACTGTGTTAGTATATCAAAATCTTTTTTAATGTTTATTCATTTTTGAGAGTGAGAGTGTCAGCAAGCAGGGGAGGGGCAAAGAGAGAGAGGGACACAGAGGATCCATGAAAAGCAAAATGTAAGTGGAAAAATGGTTAAGGTTTCCTATTACTTTGTCATGTTCAGGGTCATTTTTTTGTATTGGTTTTTGCCTCAAATCTTTGAAGAGCTCTTGGATGCTTTCCTTCTTAAAAGATACCTTTGTAGCAGAGGGAATATAGTTAATTGTATTATCATAACTTTATATGATTACAGCTGGTAACACTGGTGAACATTTCTTAATACATAATTGTCAGATGACTATGTTGTACAACTGAAACTAATATTATATGTCTATTATACTTTTAAAAAAAGATACAGATTTTCCAAGACCACCCTTAGATTCAGTAATTCTCTAAGAAGACTCTTAGGACTCAGCTTATATTTGTACTCAAGGCTATGATTTATTACAGCAAAACCTCCCACAATAAGCAAAAGGTCATGAGACAGAGTCTGGGGAAAACTGGGCACAAGCTTTCAGAACTCTCTCCTACTGGAGTCTAACAGGAATGACTTGTTATCAACCATGTAAGCTCATTAGGGATTACATGAACAGAATTTTTATTGGAGACTGATCATGTAGGCGCTCCTTGCCTAGCATATACCCAAATTTCAGATTCTTAGAAGGAAGAATCAAAGTAGGTGTTCATCATAAACCTGTTGTTTGTACAAAACACTTTAGGCACAATGAGCCACTATTCATGGTGGGAACTTTCCCAAAATAGTGGTTCCTCGCCACTAGCCAAAAGCCATCCTGTGTGAAGGTGGTTGGGTTTTTTTTTTTTTTTTTTTTTAATTTTTATTTATTTTTGACAGCGAGAGCGTGAGCTAGGTAGGGGCAGAGAGACGGAGACACAGAATCTGAAGCAGGCTCTAGGCTCTGAGCTGTCAGAGCCCGACGCAAACTGTGAGATCTTGATCTGGGCCAAAGTCAGATGTTTAACTGATTGAGCCACCCAGGTGCTCCATGAAGGCCTTTTTATGGATAGCAGTTTATGCTCACTATGTTAACTCTTTATTGCACAAAAGACCATTGTCTCTGAGATTTTTCTTACCAGCCTATAATATCTTTTCTGGAAGTTTTCATTCTGGTGCTGTCCTGATCTTACTAGAAGGAATTAGTGGAGCATATAATTCTTATTGCTTAAAGGTTATAGGTAATAGGGTTGACTATCATCAGTCATGCCAGTAGGAATAATAACCAAGTTTGCATATACATAGTGCAGTTTTAGAGATGGAAAAGATCTGCATCTTGTAGATAGTGGGGAAAAAAAAGTAACTTTAAAAACTTTTTTTTTTGAGATTGCTTGCTATATTGAATGCTGTATTAAAGATCTTAACTAGATTTAAAGGATAGTGAATATTTGCTGCTGAGATTATTTTTATTGAAATTAGGATGGAAGAGAGCAGGGTGATAGGATTATAGCATAAATTTGGGATGGTCTAGTGTTGTCCATCTTTTGTCCAGGGTGCGAAGAGAGGCCAAATTGCAAACCATGCTGAAAATGACTGTAGATATCTGGACATCTAGTCTAATAATACTCAGCCCCCCTACTTTTTTCACTTTCTTTCCCTTTCAACAGTTTTTATATGTATAAAAGTAAGCTTCTCTGATAGAAATTCTAAGCACTGTCCTTTCAGATATTCTTGTCGTTACTTTCCCCCCAGTAAGTCTAAACATCTCTGTTCCCATTTGTAATGTCACTACTCTTGTTCTGGGGATTTATTGTCTCTTGCTTACTTTAGTGCAGTAGCCTCCTGTTAGTTTCCTAGGACTGCTGTAACAAATTATCATAAGGTTTGGTGGCTTAAAACAACAAATGTATTCTCTTGCATTTCTGGAGTACAGAAGTCCAAAATCCAGGTGTCTGCAGTGCCACATACCCTCCAGAAAGCTCCAGAGGAGATTCTGTTTCTTGCTTCTGGTGGCCTCAGACATTCCTTGGCTGCATAACTCACTCTGCCTCTGTTTTTACATGGCCTTTGCCACAGTCTGTCTTTCCCTTGTTTGTCACTTATAAGGACTTTTGTCATTGAATTTAAGGCCCACTTGGATAATCCAGGATGTCCTCATCTTGAGATTGTTAATTATATTTGCAAAGTCCCTTTTTCCAAATAAGATCATAATCACAGCTTTACACCCCTAATTGCTCTTCTATTATCTGTGTTTTTTTTTCCTGCACTATAATTTTTTGGCTTCCTAAATACCCACTCTACAGTATTACTTCTTTTTTTCTCCTGCTTATTTACACTTTCTCTGATTTGGCTTTAAGCTCCTGATGGGTAAGGAATGTTTTTTCTTGTCCTTCCTCAGCATAAAGCCTGATTGATACATGTAGGTGTTAAATAAGTGTTAGTGAACAAAATGGATGTACAAAGAAACTGAATTAAGAATTTACCTTTCTGGGGGCGCCTGGGTGGCTCAGTCGGTTAAGCCTCCGGCTTCGGCTCAGGTCAGATCTCACGTTCGTGGGTTCGAGCCCCGCATCAGGCTCTGTGCTGGCAGCTAGCTCAGAACCTGGAGCCTGCTTCCAGTTCTGTGTCTCCTTCTCTCTCTGCCCCTCTCTCTCTCATGCTCTGTCTCTCTCTGTATTAAAAATAAATAAAACATTAAAAAAATATTTAAAAAAGAAGAGTTTACCTTTCTGGTTTCATCTCTGTTATTATGTTACCAATACTTGGGTTTTTCTGATTTCTCTAAATTCTCCTTGCATTTTATGTTTCCGTGAATCTCTTTACTTTTGTTCTTTTATCAGTAGTACCTTTTTCTCTGATTGGAAAACGACCTTGCCTAAGTTCCAGGTTAAGTTCCATCACTCTTACACAAATTTATAGAAATAAAATTAGAAACACTAGTTCATTCAGACTTAGCTAAAGGAAAATTTCATTGTTAAAGAAAATTTTAGAGACCATGAGCACGTGTGTGGGAGAGGGGCAGATAGAGTGCGGGGAGAGAGAGCAAGAGAGAGAGAATCTTAAGCAGATCCACACTCAGTGACGTAGCCCATCATGGGATTCCATGACCCTGGGATCCTGATCTGAGCTAAAATCAAGAGTTGCACACTCAACTGACTGAGCCACCCAGGCGCCCCCAAAATTTTACTTTTTAGATGGGGCTTTTCTCACTTGCTTCACACACGTCTCATTCCTTTTTCGAAGTCACTATACATTGGCATTCTTAAAAGTGGGTATATACCATTTTGTCTCAGAATGTCTAGGCAACAGTTATTCTGACATAATTACCAATAATGCTCCTTTACTTCCTTTTCACTCAAAAGAATGTGTGTTTTGTCTTGGCTAACATTATATGGTCACTCTACCCATACCATCCATTGCCTTGGGAGCATTATTTTCTCTTCTGGATTCTCAGCTCTTGGAAATCTCAGGCTACTCAATTTTCTACATAATAGTACCTAGAACTTAGTATTCAGTAAATGAAACTCAGCAAATATTTGAACTCTTACTGTGTGCCATATCTGCTGTATTTTCATACACATTAGCTCACTTATTCTTTCAACCTTTCTTAAGCTTACTTTTCAGCCACTGGTGAATGCTTGGAGAGAAAAAAAAATAATATAATCATGCAGATTGGTGCTACTGTAGAATTAGATGTTAGCTTTAATGAGACCTCAAACAATTCTAGCAGTTCTTCCTGTGGTACTTAGTGCACAGTCCCATGTTTAAATTAAAAAAAAAATTACTGAACCATGTTAATTAGGTGATAATAGTCCCATTTTATAGGAGTTAAAACATTTTATAGGGGTTAAAACAGGCTGTTGAGTACCCAGGGTCACACTGGTAAAAATTGAGATGTCTGTGTTCTTGAATCTAGGTTAGCCTGATACCAAAGTTCTTGCTTTTTCATTCCACCTTGTTATCATTAACAATTTAAGTCTCATTCTTAGGTCTCAGAAGTAGTGTACTACTGAACCATAAGCTCCATGTACTTGTTTAGAGATGAGCCTCTTTTATTTATAACAGTAAGTTTGATACTTTTTGATTATTAATGCATGTTGTATAAATGTGTGTACATTTTTACTTGGGTCATTATAGAAGGCTGTCATTTATGAGAATTGATAATAGATCACTCTCTTTGAAGCACCTGTTCTTTAAATGTGTACTTCATCTGAGAGTACATATTTGTAGGCCTTCTGTTTATTATGTGTCCCTTATAGTAAGGTTAAAGTAAATTAAAGGATCAGAAGTAAATTCATTAGTATGATTAAACAATTCTTTCAGTTGAAAATTGCTAGTTACTGATTATAGATCTTACTGCAGGAATAACAGTAAAACCTAAGATAATTACTATAGTATTTGGGAGAGTAAATGTTATTAGGATTAAAACTCATAATTTCATTAGTGTTTAAAAATTGCCATAATTTCACAGATTGCACTGGGATTGAAAGAGCAGATTCTTAGTAATTGTTATGAAAATCCATTTCACCTCTAGTGGGAGTAGTGCTGACTTAAGAACTTCAATGCCCCCTCCACCTTTTTATTTTGAAAATCACTGAGCTTTTGAATGTCCTCACTAATATTCTTATAGATACTAGAATTTATTTATAATGTGCCTCAGCATAATGGAGTTGCCAAGATTACTTTTTGAAGCCAGAAGCCTTCTTGTTTGTCTTTAGCCACTAGCTGTATATAATAAGGGCACATCACCTCTATAAAATGAGATTAGATCAGATTCCTGTAAGTTCTCTCCTGATCTAAGGTTTTGTGCTTCTGTCCTGAAAATATGAAGGAATTGTGCTTTTAAAGTATAAACTAAAGATTTAGGTCCTTTATTTATGTTGATTGGTTAAATCAAGATATTTTCTCTATTTGAAACTGAAAGGTAGTGATTGAGAATAGATAGTAGAAACAACATTTTAGAGCATTTTGTAAAGGCTGAAGTTACTACTTGAAGATAAGATAATATACAGTGGGATAAAGTTTATATTTAGTGTTAATATATAGAAATAGTAGAGTAGAAGTTTGCTATCTCTTGCACTTGTTTTTCCCTATGTTTGGTTATTACATGTAAATCACTGTTACAGAAATCTACTAGTTAAAAGTTAACCTTTATTAAACTTCCATTCTAGAACTGTACTGTCTAGGACTTTCTGCTATGAAACAAATGTTATGCAGCTGTACTTTTCAGTACCATAGTTACTAGCCACATGTTGTGGCAATTGAGCATTTGAAATATGGCTAGTGTAAATGAAACCCTGAACTTAAAATTCTATTTAATTTCAATTAATTTAAATTTAAACAGCCACTTGTGGGTAGTGGCTGGGACGGTGCGATTCTGGGGGTCGTTAAACATTGTTACAAAGCATAATTAGGCTTTAGTTCTAGTCTCTATTGCTTCATTTCTGATTACTGCCCTTTACTCATTTTGGATTCAGCCTTCCCTCCAATCTTAATTTCTGTATTTTGGCCTCATGCTGGATCTTTGACTAGCTTGCCTTGGTCTTCCCAGCTATGAAAATCTTAGTCTTCAAGGCAGAGCTTAAATTCTACCTATTGCAAAGTTTCCCCTGATTCTGCTATGGAAGACGGCCACTCTCTAATTATTTGTATGACTCAGCTTAAGTTGTTTTTTTTTTCTTAATCCTTTTGATTCCTGATATGTCTTATGGAAACAATAATTACCTATCTTACCTCCTGGTGTGCTTTTTAGGGGGGAGGGATGGGGTGTGTGGATCAAATGAAACTATAAAATGAAAAGTCCAATAAAATGATATGTAAAAATAGACAATTTTTAGGAATATACAACTGTAAGGTAATGAGACATTTTATAAATGTGAAAACTGAGTTTCAGAGAAATTGGCTTCCCCACTGCCTGATATTATCAACCTCACTTTATTTAGTACTTCAGTTCCAATAATTCTTCACCTTCATTGGTTTCTATAATCCTTTCATCCTATTCCTCATTCTTACCTTCTTGACCAGCTGAAAGTCTGTAGTCTATCATTGAAATCACTTCCTTGCCATCATCTCCTGCTCATCTTTTATTTGTGCTAGCCTGGTAAAACTCAACCTAGGTTAAATCTTACAGTTTGCCTATTTCATGCCTCCACTCAGGCAGTGAATGCTGATCAATGTCACCATAATTCAAAAGTAGTGACTGCAAGTGGTTCTTGGAACTACCCTGAAATCTTACATTTTTCTAATGGGTGGGTTTTTTTTTTTAACTCCTAAAAAGTTATTGATGGCTACAGCAAGCTTTTGTTAGTGTGGATCTTATCTGTCAGTATTTACTTGGTTAAAAATTAAAACTGAGTAATCTAAAAATGCTTTAATTTCTTCAAAAATAGTCATTACAGGGGTGCCTGGGTAGCTCAGTCATTTAAGTGTCCATGGCTCAGGTCATGATCTTGTGGTTCATGAGTTTGAGCTCTGCACTGGGCTCTGTGCTGACAGCTCGGAGCCTGGAGCCTGCTTCGGATTCTGTGTCTCCCACTCTCTCTTCCCCTTCCCTGTTCATGCTCTCTTTCTCTCTCTCAAAAATAAATAAATATTAAAAAAAATTTTAAATAGTCATTACATGTCAACAAATATTTTAATGAAAAATAAGTATTTTTAAAATTTATTTATTTTGGGAGAGAGAGAGCTGACCTGAGCTGAAAATCAGGAGTCGGACATTTAACTGAGTCTCCTAGGCACCCATAAAAATAAGTATTTTCTAGGGGCGCATGGGTGGCTCAGTTGGTTAAGCCACCGACTTCAGCTTAGGTCATGATCTCACAGTTCGTGAGTTCGAGCCTCGTGTCAAGCTCTGTGCTGACAGCTCAGAGCCTGGAGCCTGCTTCTGATTCTGTGATTCCTCTCTCTCTGACCCTCCCCTGCTCACATTCTGTGTGTCTCTCTCTCAAAAATAAATAACACTAAAAAAATTTAGAAAAATATTTTCTATAAAAAATTAGTGAAACAAGTAGTATAGTTCGTTATTTTGCAAATGTCTTTAGCTTCTATCTTAATAACAATTGGATTTTCATACCTGCTTCTGCATTTAACCTGCTGAATATCATAGGTAGCCTCTGGAATATCCACTGTATACTCATGATAGAATGGAATGAAATAGATAACCTTATAGAATGAATGTGAGCATAGTTTTGATTTTATTAACTCCCTGGAAAAATCTTAGAGACTCTCAAGGGTCACACTTTGAGTACTTTTGCTTCATTCTATCTGTTCTTTTCCACAGCTGTTTCACACCTTCTATCTTCTTAAGCCTCTAGACATCATCTCTTATTCTCACATGAAATCCTTTCTTTTTTAAAGAGCGAACATAAGACGTCAGAACTTTCACCACCATGCCTACAGATCTGTACAGGCAGACTCTGCCAGCTACACGTGATACACGATGGATACCTAGCAATGTCCCCGAGCGCTGTCCCACAGTCCCTTTTCCTCAAAGATACCACTTTAACAGCTGTCTCTTTTGTGTCATAAAGTTTGCTTTTCAGTCAGCATGGATATATGCTGTAATATCTCTCATTTAAAAAGGACTCTCCCTGATGTATAATCTCTCTTGAGCTATTGTCTCTTTGTCTTTATAGTAAAATCATCTCAAGAGTTCTCTATATACTAAATGTTCTCCAATTTCTCTTCTATTCTCATTTTTATATAAAACAACATCATTGGGTCTAAATGACCTATAATAAGCTGCACCTACTTAAGGTGTACAATTTGGTGAGTTTTAACAAAGGTGTATGCCTGTTAGTCTTTGCTACAGTGAAGACAGTGAAAAGTTATCCATCACTGGGAAAGTTTTCCTTGTGTCATCTATTAATCATCCATCTCATCTCTTCCTGTGTCCCTCCCTTAAGCAACCACCTATCTGCTTTCTGTCACTGTAAAGGAGTTTGCGTTTTCTAGAGTTTTACATAAATTGAATTATACTTTATGTATTTTTTCTCTTAGCATAATTATTTTGAAATGTATCCATGTTGCATGTATCAGTTTATTTCCTTTTATTGTGAATATTTGGTTATATAAATATTCCTTTTAAAAATTTTTAATAGGGGCACCTGGGTGGCTTAGTCAATTAAGTGTCTGACTTTGGCTCAGGTCATAATCTCATGGTTTGTGAGTTCGAGTCCCATGTTGGGCTCTGTGCTGACAGTTCAGAGCCTGGATCCTGCATCCGATTCTATGTCTGTCTCCCTCCCTCCCTCTCTATCCCTCTCTCTCACTCTCTCTGTCTCTCTGTCTCTCTCTCTCTGCCCCTCCCCCACTCACACTGTCTCTCTCAAAAATGAATAAACATTAAATAATAAAATTTTTAATAGACTTTATTTTTAATGTATTTAGTTCTGAGAGGGAAAGAGGGAGGGAATGCATGAGTGTGGGGGAGGGGCAGAGAGAGAGAGGGAGAAAGAGAAACCCAAGCAGCCTCCAAGCTGTCATCACAGAGCCCATTGTGGGGCTTCAACCCATGTACCATGAGATCATGACCTGAGCCGAAGTCAAGAGTTGGGCACTTGACCGACTAAGCCACCCAACCACTCCAGGCCTTTACTTTTTTAGAGCAGTTTTAGTTCACAGCAAAATGAATGGATTGTACAGAGAGTTCCCATATGTACTCTGGTCACCCTTCCCTAGGTAACCCCCCCACCAGCTTCTTTCAGAGTGACACATTTGTTACAATTGATGAACCTACATTGACACTTCATCATTCATCACACAAAGGCCATAGTTTTCATTAGGGTTCACTCTTGGTATTGTACATTCCCTTGGTTTTGACAAATGTATGACATGGATCAACCATCATAGTAGTATGCAAAGTAGTTTCACTGTCCTAAAAATTCTTGATATTATTCCTGTTCATTTCCCCTCCTCTCCCAACTGCTGGTAACCACTGATCTTCTTACTGTCTCCATAATTTAGCTTTCCCCAAAATATCATTTATTTGGAATCATTCACTATATAGCTTTTACAGATTGACTTTTTTAACCTAACAGTATATATTTAAGGTAACTTCATGTCTTTTTATGTCTTATACCTCCTTCCTTTTTACAACTGAATAATACTCCATTCTTTGAATGTACCAGTTTATTTATTCACCTATTGAAGGGCACTGGTTGCTTTCACAAGTTTTTGGCAATTAAAATAAAACTGCCATAAACATCCATAACATCCATGCGTAGCTTTCTGTGTAGATGTAAAATTTCTACTTATTTGGGTAAATACGATGGAATACAATTGCTGGTTTGTAAAGTAAGGGTATATCTAGTTTTGTAAGAAACTGCCAAACTGTCTTCCATAGTGGCTATACCAGTTTTCTTTTCCACCAGTAATGAATGATAGTTTCTGTTGCTTCGTATCTTTATGCGCATTTTGTATTGCCAATGTTTGGATTTTAGCCATTCTAATAGGTATGCAGTTGTATCTAATTGTTTTAATATGCAAGACTTTACTGACATGTTATTGAGCATCTTTTCATATCCTTTTTTGCCATCTGTATATCTACTTTGGTAAGATGTCTGTTAAGGTCTTTACCCCATTTTTCTTTTTTTTTTTTAACCTATTGTTTTTTGCCCCATTTTTCATTTTCATTTTTTTTTTTTACTTATTGTTGAGTTTTAAACGTTCTTTGTGTATTTTGGATATTGGCCCTTTATTATACATGTCTGTTACTTTCTCCCAGTCTGTAGCTTGTCTTCTCATTCCCTTGGTTGTATCTTTTGCAGAGCTGAAATTTTAATTTTCATCATGTCTGTCTAGCTTGTCCATTATTTCTTGGATCATGTCTTTGGTGTCTAAAAAGTTATCACCATCCCCAACATAATCTAGGTTTCTTCCTATATTATCTTCTAGAAATTTTACAGTTTTGCATTTTCATTTAAGTTTGTGATCCATTTTGAGTTAATTTTTGTGAAGGGTGTAAAGTTGGTCAAGATTCTTATTTTTGCATGAGGATGTCCAGTTCCAACATCATTTGTTAAAAATATTTTCTTTGCTCAACTATATTGCCTTTGTTAATTTGTCAGAATCTATTGATTATAGTTGTATGAATTTATTTCTGGGATCTCTTCTTTTGTATTGATCTGTTTGTTTATTCTTTCACCAGTGCCACACTGTCTTGCTCAGTGTAGCTTTATATTAAATCTTGAAGTCATGTGGTGTTAGTCCTATGACTTTGTTATTCTTTTTAAATATTTTGTTAGCTATTCTGGGTCTTTTGTTTCTTTGTCCGTATATGTGTTAGGATCAGTTCGTTAATATTCACAAAGTAGCTTGCTGGGATTTTGCCGGGGATTATGTTGAATCTATAGAAAATTCTGGGAATAACTGACATCTTAACAACATTGAGTCTTCCTGTCCATGAACATGGAATATGTTTACATTTATTTAGTTCTTCTTTGATACCTTTGATTAGTTTTGTAGTTTTCCTCAGATCTTGTACATATTTTGTTCAGATTTATATGCAAATATTTCAACTTTGGGGTGCTAATGTAAATGATACTGTGTTTTTAATGTGCAATTTTACTTTTCCTTGCTGTCATGTAGGAAAGTGATTGTATCCTACAGCTTTGCTGTAATCAGTTATGAATTGGAAGATTTTTTTTTGGTCAGTTCTTTCTGATTTTCTGCATCACAAAATCATATCTGTGAACAAAGTTTTATTTCTTCCAATCAGTATACATTTTATTTCCTTTTCTTCTTACATTGGCTAGCATTTCTAGTATAATGCTGTAAAGGTACAACAGAGGGGTCACCTTGCCTTGTTCCTGACCTCACTGGGAAAGCTTCTAGTTTCTCACCCTAAATCTGATGTTAGCTGTAGGTTTTTTAAAAAATAATCATTCTTTATCAAGTTGAAGATGATCCCCTCTGTTAGTTGTGGCTTTTTCTTTTTTATTGCTGAATAGTGTGTGTATATGTATAGCAGTATATACATATGTGATAGTATAGCGTGTATGACTATGCCACAATATATTTATTCATTTTCTTGTTGGTGGACATTTGGGTTGATTCCAGTTTTTGGCTCTTAAGAATAAAGTTGCTGTGAACATTTGTATACAAGTCTTTGTATAGACACATGGTTTCTTATCTAGTAAGTGTAGACATATGAGTGAAATGGGTGGATGATATGGTGCTTGTCTGTTTAAGAAACTGCTGGTGTCTTCCAATGTAGTTGTACCATTTTGCAGTTCAACCAGCAATGAAGGAAGGTTCCAGTTCCTCCACATTCTCAGTCTTTTTAATTTAGCCACTCTATTGGATGGGTAATGATATCGTATTGTGGTCTTAATTTGCATTTCCCTAATGATATTGAGTACTTATTTGCATTTCCCTAATGATGTTGAGTACTCTTAAGAGTATGTTTTGAAGAATAGATAATTTTTTGGTGAAATCCACTAATTGTTCTTTGGTAACAAAGCTAAGAAATATTTGCCAATCTAAAGTTGCAAAATTTACATTTGCATGTCCATATGGATTTTAAGAAAAAGAGCTTGTCAATTTTTATAAAAATCTGATTGTATTTTGATTGGGATTGTGATTAATCTGTAGCTCACTTTAGAAAGAATCAATGTTTTAAGAATATTAAGTCTTCTATGAAAAAAGTTTATCTTTTCATTTACTTAGGTCTTTAATTTCTCTGCAAATTTTATAGTTTTAACTGGGTTTTTTTCATAACTTCTGTCAGATATATACCCATTTCATTTTTTTCTTTTGATGTTATTTTAAACAGCAGTGTTTTAAATCCCTCCCCACCCCAAATTCTTTCAATGCAAATACATGGAAATAAAATTGATTTTTGTATATTGATCTTAGGTGCTATGTAAGGACATCTGTCCCTGCTAAATGCCCTTGGTATAAGTAGCTTTCTTGTAGAAAATCCATCAGATTTTCCACACAGATGATTGTTTTCTGCAAATACATTTTTATTTTATTCTTTCCTAATCTAGATGCCTTTTGTGTCTTTTTCTTGCTTGATTGTACAGTGCTGGATAGAAGTCAGCAAGATTGCCTGGCTGTTAGAGTCTCTCTCCCTGTGTTGAGGTCTTCAGGTTCACTCCAGGTGGTAAACTGAGGTCAATTATTGGGCTTTCCTTGTATGTTTACTCTCAGGATCAGTAATAAGCAGAAGTCTCTATACTATTATAAATCTATTCCCATCAGGCTTTATCCTCCACACTCACTAAGACAGTTGCTAAATTCATTGGTTTCTTAGTGGTCCTTGTTTGGCCAGTTAGCAGTATTTGGGATAATTGATCACTCTCCGTCTCTAGGTACTTTGTTTACTTATGGTGCAAGATTCTTCTGGGTGCTTTTTCTTCTCCCCTGACTATACTTTGTCATCTCCTTTTTTGAATTCTACTGAACTTCCAAACCTTTAAATTTTTTTTAATATTTATTTTTTAATTTTTGGAGTGCAACTGGGGGGAGGAGCAAAAGAGAGGGGAATAGAGGATCTGAAGTGGGCCCTGCACTGACAGGCTGACAGCAGCAAGCTGGATGTGGGGCTTGAACTCACAAACCGCAAGATCATGAACTGAACCCAAGTCGGATGCTCAACTGACTGGCCACCCAGGTGCCCCACAAACCTTTAAATGTTTGAAAGCACCATGGGTGCTTGGTCTTTATGTTGTTAATACTCTGTTTTTTATTTCGTTCAGTCTCATGACTTTATATACCTTTTATATGTTGATTAGTCTAAATTTATATCTTCAGTTTGTCACTTTCTCCGAAACAGCATAGGTTTATACATCCAGTTACTTACTCAGCATTTCCATTCGATTGTGAAATAGGCAAGTCCCAAACTGCACTTCTGAACTCTCTACCTTGGATCCTTAAAAATGCTCCACTTGCTGGTCCATTTTGGTAAATGGCAACTCTATGATTTCACTTGCTTAGGCCAAAAACTATGGAGACTTTTGGCCTTTCTATTTCTCTTAGGCCCATTGTTTGTTCCACCAGGAATTCTGTTTGTTTTTCTTTCACAATACAATATATTCAGAATTGTGCTTAACACTGCTTAACACTACCACTTTGATTATCCTGACTCAAATCCCATCTTCTCTCCTGCATCTACAAAAATGATGGTGGTGCCCTATATGAATCCCTGTCACCTTCCTTTGTTTTCCTCCTTCTTACTATCTGATACCTTATTTTAATTCTTTTTCTCCAATTAGAATTTAAACTTTATAAAGACAGGGACATCTCCAGTACTTAGAACAGTGCCTGGGACAAAACTATATACCTATTCATACTGATAAATGAATGTCCATTATTTTTAGTATGTGATTCAGTTTCTCCATAGGATATAGGACCTCCTGTGATTCCAGAGTTATACTTTCTACTTAAGTCAGGACAAGAAGGTAGAGATTCTTTCATATTCTAATAATATTTGAATTTGCAGTTATTCATAGTTTTTACATTCTAATATTTAATTCACTTGACTTCATTCTCTGTTTATTTCCATTTTGAGTGTTGTGTGGGGATTTTATAGAAAAGAATTTTTTGTTACATTTTCAAAGCTGATGTGACATAACCATTTATTAGTTTAAAACAATTCAGATTAATTATTGAAGGTACTAGTGATAAATCTGTTTCATCTAAACTTTAAGTGTGCTAAAATTGTTGAAAATACCTCTGTTAGTTTCTTGAAAATGTGTACTTCAGTTATTGCCTTAAAAAATTATTCTAAATTCTGAGGAGTCTGAAAGGATCCATACCTTTTTGAAGGTATTGTTTATAGTTGGACATAGAATACAGTAAATGTTCGATTTGGAGAATATTTGCATATACCTATTTTGTAGATGGTAAGTAACATTTAGAAGATCCTGGGACCTAAAATGTCCAAAATACCTGCTATTTCCATAGGTTGAGAAATGAGATGTGGTTAAAAAAATAGTATCAAAGTATCAAAAAAGATAGTACTGGGGCATTTGGGTGGCTCAGTCGATTAGGCATCTGACTGGATTTCCACTGCGGTCATGATCTCTGGTTTGAACCCTGCATGGGGCTCTGCACTAACAGAAGGGTTCTCTTTCTCTCCCTCTCTCTCTGTTCCTCCCCCACTCTCTCTCTTTCTCTCTCTGAGAATAAAAAAAACTTAATTAAAAACATTTTGTAAAAAGGTAATATTAACTCCCTTATGACCCAGCAATAGCACTGCTAGGGATTTACCCAAGAGATACAGAAGTGCTGATGCATAGGAGCACATGTACCCCAATGTTCATAGTGGCACTTTCTACAATAGCCAAAACATGGAAAGAGCCTAAATGTCCATCACCTGATGAGTGGATCAAGAAGATGTGGTGTGTCTAATCAATGAATACTACATGGCAATGAGAAAGAATGAAATCTGGCCATTTGTAGGAAAGTGGATGGACCTTGAGGGTGTCATGCTAAGTGAAATAAGTCAGGCAGAGAAGGACAGATACCATATGTTTGCACTCATAGGTCTAACAGGAAAATAGGAGAAACCTAATGGAGGACCAGGGGGAGGGGAAGAGGGAAAGAGTTGGGGAGAGAGAGGGATGCAAAACTTGAGAGACTATTGAATACTGAAAATGAACTGAGGGTTGAAGGGGAAGGGGGCGGGGGGAAAAGAGGTGGTGGTGATGGAGGAGGGCACTTGTGGGGAAGAGCCCTGGGTGTTGTATGGAAACCAATTTGACAATAAACTATTTTTAAAAAAAGGTAATATTAAGGATAGATTTGTGATGACTTCTATTACTTTTTGATTCATTGTTCGAAGTGGGAGAAGTAGGAAAGTGAACAGTGGTCACTTTATACTTCCTCTCAGATACTTTAATATGGTCTCTAATATGAACATCAGGTCACTCTTTGTTTTTAAATAACTCATAGAAGTTATAGGACATGAATCATTATATTTTCTTTCTCTGGCGTGCACTTTTTTTTTTAAATATTTCCAAATGATATGAATCCTCATTACACTCTAAATCCTGACTGACTATTCAAATATACATGAAAAATATAAATAGGTTTATTTTCATGGTTCTAGTGTTTTCATGGCAGCTACAGGTAGGAGAAAAACACTTATTTCTCTCTGAAAGGATAATAAATTCAATTTAATTAATTAGTCAGTGGTACAAATGTATTTTGCTTTTCTTTGGCCTCTAGAGTGTGCAGTAACCAGGAACACCTAATGACAATGTCAGGTAGGGTCTTGCCAGATATGAAAGGTTCAGTTCTATGCAGTTCCTTAGCCTCTTTTATATTCTAGACCTACATCACTCTTAAAGAAGAACTTTATTAAAATGCTCCAAATAATTTGGGCCTTTAGAAATAAACATTTATACTTCTTGAGGACACACTTCTGTTCTCTTGTCAAAACTCCACTTCATATGAGAAACTGGGGGGAGGAAGTAGGCTTAATGTTTGGGAGACCTTGTGAAGTGAGGCATTCGAACAGTGACTTTGATAGAAGAACCACAGTGGAGAGTCTGTTTCTGTACAGTTTTAAGATTCCATGGAGGAAAGCCTTACTTAGAAGTGGTTTTTAACTTTTGGGTTTAGTCTCAGATTGGAAATATATTAGATACTTGTTTGCAGGCAACAGAAACTAACTCTGGCTAACTCAAACACAAAAAAGGACATATATCATTAGATACTTATGGAATCTTGGGGAGAACCAAATTACCAATACTTGAAGGGTAGTATAAAGCCTTGCTCAGAGGTTTAAGAGTTGAAACAACAGAAAACTATGCCTACGTTTACTTTTGTAGCAAGCAAAAACTACTCAATAATTTTGCAGAAAAGTTGGAAAATCAAAATTGCTTATCTCCTACATATTAAAACAAAAGGTGAAAAAGAAAAATCGGATAGTTATATTAATATTTATGAGTAAAATTAAATACTTACTATGGGTGCCCAGGTAGCTCAGTCGATTAAGCATCTGACTTCAGCTCAGGTCATGATCTCATGGTTCATGAGTTCAAGCCCCGTGTTGGGCTCTGTGCTGTCAGCTTTGGATCTTCTGCCGCCTCACTCTCTCTGCCCCTTCCCACTGGTGTTCTCTCTCTAAATAAATAATAAACTTTTTTTTTAAAAAAAGGCACTTACAATTTGTAAATTGCTCATTTATATATTTTCTGGTTTAGTAAATAGCTTGCTAAAATACATTACAATACTTACATAATTTATATGTCTTGGCTTAATTTTAAAATATTAGAAATTATGTACTACTTGAAAGCCTGATAAAGCATAATAAATTTGGGGGCCTTGATACTTTTTGGGAGGCAGTGGCTAAATAAAACCTTTTTCTTCCATAGCTGTTAAGTATATATAGTCACTCTGAATTATCAGTCCTTTTTTGTATACCTTCCTTCAGTTCTCCTGGATGACGCAGTTTACTCTCTTATTTCTTTACTTATTATTTGCTTTTATTCATGTATGGTTTTAGATTGTACAGTTTGCTTGTCTCTTTACTTATATTTTACTTATTCATTTGTAGAGTTTTTTTCCCCCAAAAAGGGTTCATGGAAATAATATTGTGTAAAGTTTTTGTTGTTTAAAACTGTTTGAATATGTTTAAAACACATTTTTGTGGTTATTTTTTAGGTGATACCCTCTACATTTTTAGTTTCATTTACAAATATTAATTGGACATAGCTCTAAAATTTAAAGATACTATTTATATAGTATATTTATACAGTTTCCATGTTTGAGTGTTTACATTGGTTTCTGAATTTGAATATTTTTTGGTCAGAAGACATGTGAATTATAAGCTCTCTAAGGGCTTGTATATATATTGTAATATACTGGTCAATGAGCAGCATCTTGCTTGAGTTTTGTTTTATAAATATTAGTCTTACTTCTCTTAAAATAACTTAGATTTACCACATTGCTTTCAGGAAGGGAGTCAGTATTACAAGGAAGAAGTTTGATGTCATTTTATTTTAACTTTGGGTTGTGGAATTTTTTTTTCTTCATGAAATGGAAAAAATTGGTTTCACATTTATATAAATGTTTTAATGAATGTTTTCTGGCAGTTAGTGTATCTTAAATGAAGGTTTTTATAGATATTTTTGACAGAGGGACCCTTTACCTTTACAGGAAGATTCTTTGGCATTATATTTGGCTCAATAGATCATGTATGTATGAGTTATCTATTGTTAACGATTTATCCTAAAACTTAGGGTTCTTTGCTTAAGAGACTTTCACTAGGCTGCAGTCAAGGTGTCAGTTAGAGCTGGGATCTCATTGGAAGGCTTGCCTGGAAACTGATCTTCCAAGCTGATTCTTGGCCCAATCTAGTGCTTTTTCCTTCCACTACAACAATATTGGCGGGTATTTGATTTATTTGAGTTACTCTTTGGGTTTAACTTTCAGCCCTGGGAACATCTAACTCTTCTGAGTCCTTCCTGCTATTTATTCATAATTGTGTGTTGCACGTGCGAGCACCTGTAGAAGGGGAAGCGGGAGGGACAGAGGGATACAGGAAGGGGAGGGGCAAGAATGAGCAGGTGTTAGTATAACATTTTTCCATTTTAAGAACTCTGTTTTTCCCCCCATAGGTGCCTTAGCTGGACCAATTATTGTGGAGCCACATGTCACAGCAGTATGGGGAAAGAATGTTTCATTGAAGTGTTTAATTGAAGTAAATGAAACTATAACACAAATTTCATGGGAGAAGATCCATGGCAAAAGTTCACAGACTGTTGCAGTTCATCATCCTCAGTATGGATTCTCTGTTCAAGGAGAATATCAGGGAAGAGTCTTGTTTAAAAACTATTCACTTAACGATGCTACAATTACTCTACATAACATAGGATTCTCGGATTCTGGAAAATACATATGCAAAGCTGTTACATTCCCGCTTGGAAATGCTCAGTCCTCTACAACTGTAACTGTATTAGGTAGGTATGCTTGAATTACATATTTTGGGGGTAGTGTCAAGGATTATAATAAAAATATTTTCAAGAATTTTAAATGATTGAAAAATATATATATATTTAGATTTAAAATAATTCAAATATGATTTTTCAAATTCTGTCTTAAAATTCTGTAATTCTCGCCTCTTTCAATTTAAACAAAATATTGTCTGTATCTACCCTACCCATTTATGTGATGCTATGTGGTTCTTAGCTATTTTCCTTTCTTAATGAAAGATTATTTTTTATGTATAATACTAAGTGCTGAGTGTTTTTGACATTTTCAGTATTCTCAAATTTTCAAGCTTTAAATTACCATCTTTAAGCTTTTCCATTATTTAAATGACTTGTCTTGGAGCCCATTGATACACCTCATGTTTATTTCTGAAATCAAGTTTTATTTCTGCTACTGTGGATTTCGTAGCTGTTTGAATCTTGGACTGTTGTTTGTAATGAACAATCTACTGCCTTTTTCTCATAACTGTTAGAATTTATGGTGGAATTTAAAATGAGCTTATTAGCCACTTAACAGTGAAAGGTGCACCAGTTTGGAAATACTGGTTTATACTTTTGGGATAATAGAATAAGGATTAAAGAGTATTAGCAACCTGAGCCATTTCCACCCAAAATAGTACTCCTTTAACAAGCAGACTTTGCTCTGCACCTGCCTGTTTGCCTGGCGGGAACTTGGTCAGACCAGCTGAGAGCTCCTGTCCCCAGTCCTCCTTCACTTTCCTTCCAGGTACTAAACCCTCATAAAAAGTTGTTTGTGCGCCTCACCTGGTCTCAGTGCCTGCTTTCAGAGAAACAAAATAAGTACACAGCCCCTAGTATTTAAAGTCATAATTTCAGGGTCTCTGAAATGCAGGAAAGCAATTTTGTCCAACTTTGGTAGGTATTTTTTTCAAGTTGAGAGATCCTACTTAAAAATAGGAACAAAACTAAATTCTTGAGGACTTTATATGTTTGTGATATTCCCTAATAGCTGTAGGGAAATGTAACTCATATTAATGAAATTGATACTTTGGAGAAATGTTTTGATTAGAAGACACGGAATAAATATCTGAAAAATCAAGTACATGCCATCAGGGTAAAAAAAGGTCACAACAAAAGCTCAGTGTCTAGAAAGTAATAGTTTATGTGTAGAAGAGGGAGCTCATGTGAATAAACTTTTTTTTTGCTTTAAATTTTAGTAATCCCCCCTGAATTAATACAATATTCAATGGTTTAAAACTCAAGACTGTCATGATTTTACCCGTGCCTATATCTCTAGCTTCTTCTATTTCATTCCTTGCTCCACTTTTCTAACAACCCAAATTTAATAATCATGATAAACTATTTGTGGTTCTGGTAATACCTGTTTATGTTTTACATGTATTTTTCTTTCTGGTTGGATTGCCTTCTTTTTCTTCCTGTCTCTTTCCTACATTCTTCTAGTTGACTGCTATTTGTCAGACCATGTCCTTTTATTTTTATTTTTATTTTTATTTATTTAAAAACATTTATTTATTATTGAGAAACTGAGAGAGAGAGACGAAGCACGAGCAGGGAAGGGACAGAGAGAAGAGGAGACACAGAATCTGAAGTAGGCTCCAAGCTCAGAGGTGTCAGCAGAGAGCCCAACTCAGGGCTCAAACCCACCAACCGCGAGATCATGACCTGAGTTGAAGTTGGACGCTTAATCCACTGAGCCACCCAGGTGCCCCAGACCATATCCTTATTTTTCAGAAGTCATTGTTGAAATATATAACCCCTTACAATTTGATGGATTTTGGGGTTTTTTTTTTTTTTTGGCTCTTTTGCCATTGTATATTGAGCTTATCTCTTGTAGCAGTTACCATACTGTTTATTATATTTTTCTCCATTAGAGAAACATGGTCGACTGCAAGTATGTACTTGGAAATTTAACTTTATCTCTCCAAAACCTACAAGGTTTTATATATAAATGCTATAAATATATAGCAGTCATGCCCATTTAAATGTTATTTAAGTAGGGTATAGGAATGGATTGGTGAGCTTTTTAATGTGGTATAGAAAAAAAGTAATTGAGTCAGTCCTTGAATTTTGGGTTGGTCTTGGGTGAGAATAAGGGCAATAAGTATAGGGAGAATAAGTGAGCCAGTGCAGGGAGGCAGAGAGCCACATTTGGGCAGAGTTTTATAGCATCAGCATTGTTGACATTTAGGGCTGAAATTCTTTGTTGTAGTGAGCTGTCCTGTCCATTGTAGACTGTTTGGCACATTCATGACCTCTCCCCACCATATGGCTAGTAGCAGTCCTTCAGTTTTGACAACTGAGAATGTCTCTAGACATTGCTAGGTGTCCTCAAGGAGAGAAGAGTTCGCTTACTGTTGAGAATTCTTATTAGTGGAGCCACTGCCTAATTTGTTCATTGCTTACAGGGTTTATATTAAAGCCCAAGAATTAAAGGCTATAGAGAGTTGAGTAGGACTGCATCAAAATAACTTGAAGGTCAGTGTAAGATTTAATAGATGGAGGCAGAGATGGGAGGAAAGAAAGAGACCAGGTTATGGAGCCAAGAAAGCCTTTATTGGGATCTGCGATTCCTGGGCGAGGTCCCATGAACCCGGGAGTGGGGAGTCAGGGAAGTCGCGCCTGATAGGCGATGGGCGGGGGGTTTTATGGGTGAGGAGGTTCTGGGTTTGATCTTGGGAGGGCAGATTATCAAATAAGGGCATTTCAGGGACGTGGCAGGATGGAATAGGTTGCCTCCTCTGTCAGGGTGATGGGAAACTGGAGCTTCATGATTGGCTGTTTCCAAATGGGGCAGGACATCCCAGGTCTCAGGTGAGGGCGGGGGTGGTCTGTGCACGTGTTCTCCTCCACCCCCCAGAGAAATGGCCGCTCGGTCACCATCCCAAGGTGACTCCCAAGGTTAGGATGACTCTTACAGTTAGGATGGGGAATTTGAGCTTGTATTAACTGGAAATGCCAAGTTAGTGTAAGGTACTGTGCTTCTTGCCTCCTGTTTTCTATTCTCGGACTCTTGCTGTGTGAAGTGTGGTCCCTAAACCAGCAGCATTGGTATCACTTGGAAGTTTGTTAGAAATACAAAATTCAGGCCCCTTGCAGACTTAATGAATGGAAAGTCTACACTTTAGCAGGATAGCTAAATTATTCCTATGCAGAGTAAAGTTTGAGAAGCACAGCTTTCACTGTGTTTACAGGGATACTTAAGTCATAGTAGACTTGATTTAGGGAGTAATGTGATGAAAGTTGTGATTTATGAAGATCAGTCTGGTGTTTTTGATGGATTGAAATGAAGAAGACCTAAAATCATAATCCTTCAGCCATGAGGATAAGAAGATATGAAATTAATTTCCTAATTTCTGCCACTTGAGGAAAGAAGGGGACTATTCTATAGGAATAGCTGTCAGGACTTTGTAACTGATTGGATACAAGAAGCAAGGGAGGTTTAAGCATAACAGGTTTTGAACCCTGGTAATTGAGTAAATTATGTTACTATTAATTTTAGTGGGCATATCTGAATTCATGAAAACCAGGTGTTTTGGTAGGGAGGCTAAGATAATGAGTTCAGCATTTGTTTTATCCCAGGCAGGTAGTTAGAAACAGTGTATTTCTGGATAATAGTGTGTAACAGATAAAAGGTTTTAATTAAGGGAGATGTAAAAAGTACTGAAGACCCAGGACCAAGTATTTATTAGGGCAGAGGTAGGAAGAAACAAGAAGAGCTCAAAGAGCTTTGAGAAAAATTTGGGCAAAGTAATACTACTTACATGATGAGAAGATAAAACTTTTAAGAGTATTTTAGCAGCTGTATTTTACCACACGGAGAATTAAGCTCTATAGCACATGATTTGAATAACCATTTTTCCTAAGGATGGTGCACAGCTAATATCATTCGAAATGCATAGCCCACAAGGTAATTCATTACTTACAACCAATACCTTAAGCCATTAGTTCTTTGGGAACTGAATGTGAAGCACTGCGCCAAAATATCAAATTCTATAAAGTTAGTCAAAGGAAAATAGGCATGCAGAAATACTGAGCTATAGTTTACATGGTGACCTTAGAGTTTCATTGCAGTGGTAGTGATAAAAACTAAATAAGGAATGTTATGTAACAAAACATCTCTGGAAAACTATAACAACAATGCCCCATGGTATTAACAGCTGTTACCTAGTTGATTACTTCTCTTGATGGCATAGTATATAGTTGTTAGAATTATGATTAAGAGAAATGTTGCCGCTTGAGGGGAGAAGAAAAGCCAAAAAAACCAATATGGGTATGCCGTAATTATATCCATATAGAAACTAGAAAAAGAAATGAAGAGAAGTGGAAGAAGGTGAAAATTAGTACATTAGGATATTGTAATGTTTTTCCAATTTTTAGAAATACTGCTTTTGCAGTAAAAAAATTACACTGCTGTGCATGATGGAATGACAGGAACTGGTTTTACCCTCTTCTAAGAACAAGAAGCCAGGCAAATAAAGTTTTTAGTCATTGGATAATAAATAGGCAGTGTAGGGTTATGATCCCTGAAAGAAGGAAACAAAGTCCCTCCAGTGTTCTAGCTTCCTCTTAAGGCAGTTTCCAGGCTGCAGCTCAGTGACAGGGATTTGAAGCAAAGAGTGATGGTTTCGGGGAGTAAAAGAAGACATGGAGCTCAGGGACGGGTGATTAGGATTTGTGGAGGAGAGTACTAGGAAGCAGAGAGCATCAGAGAGAGTGCATGGTTTAGAGATCCACAGAAGAGTCTTCTCAAGTCTTTGGTTCAGTACTGATTTGTGTACGTGGGAGAGGAACCTTTTGAGGTGGGGGAAAGAACCAGCAGAAAGCAGTAGATATAACCAATAATTCTGGCGTTCACACAGGGCTGGGAAAACTTCACGTTCTCCCCATTCAGAATACCGATGGGTAGAATCTTAGGAGGAAGCAACAGCAAAACTGCTGGACAGGGAAGGGTTCAGAGAAGTTAACAAATATTGAGTTATGTGAGAAAAGTAACTTCAGAAAGCCAGTAAAATCTACAACCAGGAGATTTATTCCCTTCAGAAGAGACAGAAATAATATAATTTAAAATTGACTTTAAAATAAAATTTTAAGTTCCTCAAAGATAAAAGCTTCTCTTAATGATGGCATAAGTTATTGAAACTGACTCTCCCATAGGAGTGGTGCAATATAAAATACCATTGAAAGCTTCAAAGAGGTAAGAATATAGTGAGAAATCTAACTAGACCAAAATCTAGGAGAAGGTGAAAACAGAAATAAGCCTAGCACTGAGAGCTGCATTTAACCTGAGGTCTTTTGAGAATTCAGGACACGTGAGGTGCTAAGATTTTGAGAGCCTTGAGAAGACAGAGACAAACTTCTAAGTGTAGTTTTGCTCAAGATGGAATGTCTAATACCCCTTCTTTTATTCAGTTGGTATCCAAAGCTTACATTTTCAGAATAGTAGCAAACTAGAAGTAAACCAGCCTTCTTATACACTTCTGGGTTTAGAATTACCTGTGTGGTCTGATTAAAAAAATTTTTTTTATGTTTTTTATTTTCAAGAGGGTTCTTGGGGCAGGGGCAGAGAGAGAGAGAGAGAGAGAGAGAGAGAGAGAGAGAGAGAGAGAGAGAATCTGAAGCAGACTCCAGGCTCTGAGCTGTCGGCACAGAGCCGGACGTGGGGCTCGAACTCACAAATCGTGGGATCATGACCTGAGCAGAAGTCAGACACTCAACCAACTGAACAACCCAGGCATCCGTGAGTGGTCTGATTGTAAATTCAGGAGATCCTGGACTGGTTAGTGATTTCAGGAGCTTTGTAGAAGAAAACTTTTTTTATCTTTTATGGTCTGGAGGAAAGGTATCTTACTTCAGACCTCAGATTATTTCTTAATTATTCAAACACAGGCATATAGTTTCCTTGAGTAGGCAGACATACAAATAAAGAAGACCCCCCAAATAGCAGCCATCACAAATAAGACAACAGAAACAGACCTGCAAAGATGTAAAATGTTGGAATTATCAGACACAGACGATCAAACAGCATCACTTCACATTTAAATGGAGATACGTCAATCTATAAAATTCTTTCAAAGAACAAGGAAGTATTTTTAAAAATTACATAATAATTTGCCCTGAAGTAGAGAAGTAATTTTTAGCATATAAGCAGTTAGCCATGAAAGGTAAATAAAAACTGATAAATATTGGTACATTTGAATTAAAAATTTCTGCTTATCAAAACACATCATAGGGCAAAAAGACAGGTTCTAAACAGTAGAGGATATTTTTACCACATATCATCCAAAAAGGGCTCTCCTCCCAAATCAATAAGAAAAAGCAATTGGTATTAATAGGCATTTTGCAAAAGAAATTCCAAATGGCCTATAACCATGAAAAGACCCTTAACCTCATTTATAATATGAGAAATTAAAAATACAGTCTTGATGACAATACCATTATATACATACAAGAGTCATAAACATTGGGAATTCAGACAGTATCAACTTGCGGTGAGTCTTTGGACCAATAGAAGCTCTAAGATCGGGAGTAATTTGGTACTTTGGAAAGCTTTTTTGGCATTATCTGGCAAAATTGAAAATAAAAACAGAAGTAGTAAAATTCCATTACAAGGGATAGACTAGAGAAGCATCTGCACAAATATGGAAAGGTACATGAATGAGAACGTTTCTTATAAAATTGTTTATTCTGAACAGGAAAATGCATCAATGTCCAATGATAAATAAACCATGCAGCAGTTAAAATTAATTAATTTATGCAATTGCATGTAAATTTAAATAATCTAAAAATTAAAAGTTAAAAAAACGAATTCCAAAATAGTAAACTAAGGCTAATTGGTTTCAAATAAATTAATCTCAGGAAAACAAAGTTGAGTCAAAGAAAAGCTATTACAAAAATGCATATAGTCTGATACTATTTGTGTAAAGTTCAGAAATAGGTAAAATGCAACTGTTATGTAGGTTTGCATGTGTTGCTTGTAGACCTTTCATGAAAAGTAAACAAAAATATATTTCCAATAGTGGTTTCATACTTAGGCAGGTAGGTGTCAAGGTTAGGAAGAGATATGTTGAGGGACTTGGGAAGTGCTAATGTTTTTTTTATTAATTTTTATTTTTTTAATTTTTTAAATTTTTTTAACATATGCATTTATTTTCCATCATTTACAATACAGTAGTTACAATGACACTCCAAACAGAAAAGCAAAGTAAAAAATCAAAACCCCAACTTCTATTTCATGTAATTAGACTCTATTTCATATAATTATACAGCAATTAGAAGGTTAAGTAACAACTAATCACCTAATTTCACAGCTATCTGTGAAATCGTTATATAGCAGCTTATCTATGATACATTCAATATAAATGATACAATTTATTACTTGCCCATAAGCTAAAACATAGCCTGCTTAATACCTTTCTGTAAATTCTACCTCTATACTGCAATATGCTTGAGGTCCATGCAAAAAAGTAGCTACCTTTTATATAGGAAATGGATGATTAAGTCTTTGGTGTTGTAAAAGCAACTTCATTTAAACATAACCACCCCCACCGCCACCAAAAAAAGGAGAGAGAAAAAAAAAAGTAAAGAAAATAATAAGGGAAAAACCCAAGACGCACTTCCTAGGGGAAAAAATAGCATGTAATTTCTGTCCCCGACGGAATGTATTAAATAAGCAAACACCACCAACAAGCAAAACAAGTACTACAATGTAAAAATATTAAAAAAAAAAAAACAACCCTCTCACATGCATAAATGAAAGATTGCACACAAAGAACTCACATCTTTTCAAGCTTCAATAGTAAATATTCTGCTACTATATATTAAATACTGCATGGTTTGCCCAAGCTAAGATGAAACCACGTCATGAGTCAATAAGCATTTTGCATTTTCTTTCATTATCTACT